>NW_017731626.1:1019633-1023055 GCF_001890085.2 Hipposideros armiger | reverse complement strand
AGACAGCCTAGCCGTTGTAAAAACCAATCCCACTTCTGGCTGACCTGTGTGGGTAAACATGCTGGTGTTTGCCTGGTTGGACCTGCACACCTGTAGGCTGTTCCCTCAGCAGGGATGGGATAGGTGGAGGGAGCCAGCAGGGCCTGGAAGTCAGGAAACAGAGCAAGCTTTGAGCAGAGCACAATCTGAGCCGGTCTCCAGGGAGAACACTAGTACTTTATTGGTGGGGCCTCTTAGCAGTCAGTATCATCTGGAGAAAGATAATATTGACACCCACATGGGTTTCTCAAAAGCTAGGGGTCTGGATTTAGAACTGTGGGCAGAGTTGACTGGGAAGGGAGGGGGAATGGGTACAGGTACCTGGGCCCCCTTTGCTGTGTCTTCTCCTCATCCTCTATGCTGCAGAAGGGCCTATCCCTTCAGCCGTGGCTGTCCTTGAAACAGCTGGTCAGCTGTCTTCCGTGGAAGCGTGCCCTGCCAGTAGTGGCAGGAGAACTGATGCCAGCATGTCACTCCAAAGCAGGCTGGGTGTGGCTTCTATTTCTGGGATCCAGCATAGCTGTGGTTTTAGAGATCTATGAAGGCAGCAAAACAATGCCCTTGTCCCCAGTGACTCCATGGGCAGTGTGGCTATCTTCTTCCAAGATGGTCTTTTCTCTTCTGGGTCAGGAGAGACCAGTTGTAAGGCACAGGTGCTGGGGGAGGAGTCCCACACAGGTATTTGTGTGAGACCAGAGCAGGGCAGACAGGTGCTATAGAGGGGTCCAACTGTAGCCTCAGCAGGGCACACCTTAAAAGGACAAGGTCAAGGAAGGCAGATTGCTGCCAAGACAACTGTCGTCCCCTCTAAGGAAGTCCCTCCAGGTTGGCTGGATAAGAAGCAGCTTCCAAGCAGTTGGATTCCTCCATTAGAGACCCAGGAGGGCTGGCCAAAGGGGGCAACAGCCATCTCCTGTGAGTACAGAGCTCGAGGGGCTGTGTAGGCTGGCTCCCCCAGAGCTGACCAGTGGCCTGCAGCCCTAAGAATGCAATCCAAGGTCCCAGGGGTGGAGGTGAATAGTCAGTGACGGAGCTGATGATTTTGGCCTTGGCATGTGGGAAGGTGGACATCTAAAGAGAGTGACCCAAGGGTGAGGGGACTGGAAACTGTATTACCTGAGAACCATTTGAAGGGATATTTAGCCAAAGATGAGAAAGGCTGGTGTGGGGCTGGGTGGAGTATGAAGGAAATAGATCTTGGTACAAGGAAGGGAGGACCATTCTAGCAGCAGCCAATTAGATCATCTGAACAGCTTATCTTAATACTTATGAAATGCTTATGCAACCTCATAGAGATCACGACCCACTGAGCTGACCGCCCAGCAACAACATTAACTACTGAGCACTTACTATGTGCTGAGCCCTGTTTTAAACACTTTTTAAAAAATAATAAAATCATTTTGTCCTCACAACAACCCTATGAAGTACATCAAGCTTTTATGATTCCACCTTTTAAAGATGAGGAAACTGAGGCTCAGGGATGATANTGTTCAGCATCTTAGCTGTAGAGGGCAGTGTCACTGGCCCTCATATGTGGGATCTGAACCGGGGCCCTCTGGCATCCCAAGCCAGTTCTTAACCATTGCGCCACTCGGCCGGCCCTACTATTTAATTTTTTTGTGGGTGGTGCAGCCAATGAGCTTTACCAGAATGAGGCTATATTAGGCTCCACACATTCATCAGGATGAGGTATGACAAATATTTTTAAATTTTTCTAATTATTTTTATTATAATGTTTGCTATGTGTCAGATTAGCTGTGTGTCAGACTGGCTTGTGGCCACATGATATTGTCCTGACTTCTAAGCAGGCCAGGACTCTACAACCAGTGATAAAATCCTCCTGGAAGACAGGTACTCTTTCCCATCTCAGGGCCCTTTCCTGGAAAGTTCTGCCTGTTCTTTGCAGGGCTGGCTTCTCTTCAACTTCACTTCCTCAGGAAGGCCTTTCTTGACCTTTCTATATAAATTAGGTTGTCCTGTTGTTCCTATTGCAGCTTACTGTTTCATAACACTTCCAGGACCTATAATGATTTTATGTTCTGCTCACTTGCTTATTATAGCATTTCACTGAATCTGACATGCCATAGCTAGTACGATACACCATTGTTTTATACACCACTAAAAAGGAAAAAAGAAAACTACAAATTAAACTGTGATGTGATGCCTTAATCATATAGTTCTGTACCATGCAGAAATTGGTCACAGCAGCCTCTCATTGCTTTGAGATTTCTTTCATCTGTTTTAAGGGTTTGGCAGTTTCTCCTACTGTTGGTGGCTTTGCTTAGAATGTGATGGACAATCCTTTTGTACATGCAACAGTAAAGCACAACTTCATATATTGTGATCATCTTTTTTTGTTACTTTGTGAGAAATTATCAGATGGTAGTCATTTTCCCATGACAAATATAAAATGTATTCCCTACCACCATCTCCATACCTTTTTGCATGCATATCATAGGTTAGTCTTTTTTGAAAACACTTTAAATGGCAATTAAGCTTGACCCACGTAGTCTCAACAATGCGTATAACTCAACTGAAGTATATGAGCACTTCTGAGCAACTTTACAACATGGCCTAGCCCACAGCATTTATAAGATATTATGTATTCCAATTTCAAGGATATTTTATATATGAAGAAATGTGTGCCTTAGAATTGATAAAATAAAGTATTCGTTTCCTCTACCAGGGGGCTGAGTTCTTGTCACTTTTTTCTGCCACTGTGTGCTCAGCACCTACACAGTATAAGCATATAGAAGGTATTCAATCAATATGTATCAAATGAATGGAAGAAGTAATATAATTGTGTACTTGTACATTTTTGTTGACTATGAAACTGATTGAAGTCTTATGGAAAGAAAATAGCATATAAGTAGCTTCTTCTATTTTTAAGAACTCCTTTGTTATGGTAATACCAATTATAAGGACTAAATTTTTGACAGATAGATATACACGGTAGAGGCCCATTGATAGAATTCTCATCATCTTTTGAAGTACTTTTGTATAACATGCGTCAGTTTCCAAACCTAGGCATGCTATCCTTGGTAATAGTGACAGGAGTGGTTCTTGATCACCAAGCAGTGGAAGCTGGGGAGTGGAGGAGGTAGTTGTATCCTATAAATGCTGTGGTAAAGCATTCAGAATACGTAAAGAGGCCCAGCTAGTTGAAGACCTGGTAAGCAATAGCATGGCTTTAATGCTCAGAAAGGCATAAAAGAACAAGGGCCATGCCAGTGACGCTGGGGAACGAGTTTTGAAGGAGAATGTATGTGTTGACTGAACATCTATTAGGCTAGAATGTGCTTATTTAATCCTCACACAAACCCTCGGATTAGATGACATTGCTTCATTTTGAAAATGGGGAAACCGAGGGTCGGCCGAGTGGC
>NW_017731626.1:1018221-1019138 GCF_001890085.2 Hipposideros armiger | reverse complement strand
AAAAATCTTAAAAAAAAAAAAAGAAAATGGGGAAACCAAGACTCAGAGAGAGTAACCTGCTCATAGCTAGCACGCGGCTTCTCTAGGATTCCAATCTGAGTCTCCTTGATTCTACAGCCATTGCTTTCCCAACCAATCCACGCTGACTCAGTGGGGTTTATGGAATGTCTAATAGGATCATGGACATTCAGGAAGACTTGGGCCAGCATTAGAATTAGGGTGGAGAATATGGCTCATCATCTGGAGAGAAGTCAAGGTGTTGCATTTGATGGATTCTATTTTATCTCAACCCTTGGCAATGGACTGAAGCATTTCCCAGGCAGCTCTGCGGAGCACTGTGGGTTTGAGTACAATAACAAAGAGAGGATTCTGATCACGTGGCCCCACCATTCCCCACATATCCTCTTTATTGTGCTTCATTTAGCTTGTTTTTGTTCTTGGGACCTTTTAGCAGTTGCCAAGAGTTACCGCACAAGGTCTGCTTTGATATAGGACTGGACACAAATGCACTGGGATATTGTCAGTGAAGGAGTACTGACTATGCTTGTACTCAAAAGAGAGGTGAGGGAGAGGCTGGAAGAGTAGAAAGGAAGATGCATAGGAGGATGGTGAGGAAAAATAGCAAGACTGAAGGGTTAGAAAAACCCCCTGGTCCTTTCTCCAAGGTCAGGACACACTGAGTGGTTCTTGACACGTGGGGCTGGACAGGGTACCAGAAAGAATGGGGAGAAACAGGTGTCAAAGGAGCTGGGGCTAATAAGAACCTCGTGGGAAACAGCTTCGGCCTTAAAGACTCTCCCTCAGCCCTCAGCTCTGCATTTGGGGATAAATGCAGCTTTATTTCAGAGCAAAGTTGATGCACTCAATTGTTCCCCTATTAACAAATCGGTTAATAAAGGGAGTGGGGATGGGCCTGT
>NW_017731626.1:960533-1015046 GCF_001890085.2 Hipposideros armiger | reverse complement strand
GTCCCAGGCTGGGGAGTTCCTGCCTAACATGCTACCTCAGCATGGCTTCGGCCTCTGCTCTCTCTGCTCCAGTGACTTGCTCTCAGATACCTGCTCTGTGCTTGGTCCCTGGCCGGTGCGAAGCCTCCTGGAGATAGGTGTTGACAGCAGCTCACATGGACAGAGCTGTATTGTCTTTCAGGAGCTGTACAGTCACTAAGATTTGTGCCCTCTGCCCTTGGTGGGCACCTAGGGGCTGAGCCCTGCTCCTTACCCTGCTCTGGATGGAGCGGATGGATTGGAAGCCTGGCTTGCTGGTGACAAGAAACATACAAGGTGGTGCTGGTCTGAAAGGCAGGTAGAGGGATGATGTGTGGCAGGACTAGAAGCGAGGCTCTGCCCACGCAAACAAAGTCCTCACCTCCTGGTGTCCTGCCAAAGACGTGTCCCTCGTGCCCCGGCTGCCCCTAACGTCCTAACACAAACCGCCTCTCCCAATTCCTCCTTCTAGCCTCTGATCTCGGCCTCTGCCTTTCTCCTCTACCCTCTGAATTGACAGCAGGCAAATCAGGTGACAGATTCTGAGCAGGGTACAAGGGACACATGGAGTTCTCTTAACTCAGGGCAAAAATATCCTGATTCTACCACTTAATAAGCGAATTAGTTAGCTTTCCTGAGCCTTGGCCTCCTCATTTTTGTCACAGACTAGTAATATTGTTCTTATTCAATTGTGAGGATTAATAGATATTACCTACTGTATTAACAGATAATTAGTTGTCTGTACCTCATAGAGTTGTTATAAAGATATTAGTTAATGTTTATAAAGTGCCTATATAAATGATTTATAATGTTCATACACCATCTTCAGTGATGCCTGGGACACATGATGGAAGTGTTTGTTTAAAAGAAAGGCAAGTGAAGTGTTTCAGTATCTCATGGGCTCATTAAATGCTTCTTGAATGATTAGGAAAGGTCTAGAGGCTGAGCATCTCTCAGGGTGGTGGTAACTATGTCTTATTAATCTTTAGGACCTCAAAGCCCAATATACTGTCTGGCACATGGGAATACCCCAAAAGTTGTTTTTTTAATACATAGTGGGTGAATGAATATGCCCTAACTCATTTTATACCTTCTCTTCAGCATCGAAAGTCTTAGTTTTAGAAAACTTACTTCTGATATTGGACCATTACACCCTAGTGCCACACATTTGTGACTTGGAGCTAACTATTTTGACATTTGTGACCCCCAAAGCAAGAGTGATGGCAAGCTAAATGATAATGCTTTTGCAAAATAGGGAAAAATGTACATGGAACTGACCACAAAATTTACAAACCCAAGGCTAGGAACTGAGTAATAATGCACCGCCAAGGTTTCTGTCTTTTAATGAAATATGTACTTAGCACCTACTATGTGCCGATTACTGTTCAGGATACATAGATGAAGAAGTCACACTCCTAATCACAATCCTATCACTCAGGTGAATACATACTTCTGGTGGGGAGGGTAGGTCCTGTGTGTAAAGAGCAATGTAGGAATGCAGAAATGCTACAGGAGAGGTGCCGACAGCACTGTGGGACTTGCAAGGAAGGAAGGGCGGATGAGTTTGTGAATGGGGTTGGGGCATCAGAGGAATAGCAGAGAAAGAGAGAATGAGAAGATGTTGTAGCACGTCAGCCCCTTCTTGCTGCATTCCAGGAGCTGTATCATCGCAAAGGTCCATGCAAGGTTCCAACGCACTGGCCTTGCCCTTCAATTACTTAGCCAGGCCTGCTTCAATTACTCAAACGTCTTCAACCACTGCCTCTCTCTTGGCCCACACATCTCAAGGATCCCATTAAATTTTAGCCTACACAGGAGTGTGACTGAGCTGGCATTTTACTGCCACCCTCTAACACCAAGTGGCATAACAGATGTCTGGTTTTTCATTTCATTCTTAGGTTTTCATACCTAAATTCAGGCTACTGAAAATTCCTGAAGAGTAGAGAACCAGGGGCTGCAAGATTGCAATGATATCTACTCAGAATCATGGTGTTAGAGCCAGATGAATTTATTTAAGCTAAGAAAGAAATTTTGGGTTTGCTTATTCTAAAAAATCTAGGTAGGGTAATTTTCTCATGAGGAAAATGGCTTCTGCAGAGAGTTTTTAAAATGATGCTGTAAAACCTGGTAAGTTATTCATTGCAATTTAATGTACCCTTCCTTCTTGTGATTAGACCCAATCAGGTGTCACATCCCAGTTCAACCAGCATGAATGAAATTTCCTATAAAAGCTGAAACTAACTAAGTTCCCTCCTCCCTACCTCTCCACCCTCTATCACCAATTATGATTTCTTTGTTCACTGACACAGGTGTTAAAAATAAATCTAAGAATGTTTCTAAATTCTTTGTCATTTTGGGAGAAGATCTGTTATCACCAAAGAAATACTGGAGTGTAGAATTAAAAAAAGTAATTAAAAACTGAAGGCATAAAAAATAGTAAGAGTGACTTCCAGGTAATAATTCCACTGGGACAAGGTGGATGCATTTGAATATACATGTGCTGAGCTACCTCAAGTCTTTTCCAGAAAAAGTCCAGGTATAAAAGTGAGAGGACCCATTAGGAAGCTCCTGCAGTGGTCTAGGGGGAGATGGTAGAGATGCTGATGAGGGTATGGCTGTAGAAACACGTAGGAGGGAGATCTGTAGGAGACATTTGAGGTGGAATTCACAGGACTCAGAGGCTGATAAGTGAGGGATGAAGGATGGAAAAGGACCGAAGGCCCTGAATGGCATGTTTGATAAAGTTTCTCAATATTCTTGTGGAAATATAGGAGAAACATGGACTAGCTACAAGAATGGTTAGGTTGATGGATAACTAATTGGACCAGTGTACCCAAAGTACCACTGAATGAACTGGTACTAAAGGGAAGGGAAGGTTCCTGTGCTTTGACTTAGGGCTCAGTCCTTGGCTTTGTCTTAGCAATTTTATCCTTGATTTGTATAATAATATAGAGTATAAACTCATCAAATTTCTGGTGTCTAGAAGGTAGAAGTGATACCAGAAACAAAACCCAAAATTTCACAGAGAATTGGGGGTGGGGAGTGGGTGGGACTGAAATAAAAGATATAATTAAGCAACAGGGTTACACTTGGAACCTAAACCCAACTGCTCCAGAAAAGGACAGCGAGCTGTGGCTTAGCCGCACATGTGGAAAGACCCACGGGTTAATTTGATTCTAATGTTCAACAAGAGTAAATACTATACGGTGTCTTTTCCCAACCCTCATGTGATTGTAGACTGACTTGTAAGGAGCTTGTGTTTTAGAAAAGGAAGTTGACAGTCCTGTTCAATTCTGTGCTGGTTAAGTGACAATGGGGCATCATCACATCTGGCTGTGACGCTTAATCTAAGAGTGTCATGGAGCAGCCAGAGCATGTTCAGAGAAGAGCAAGCACAATGGTGAAGGGACTAGAAATAGTCCTCCATCCCAACATCACCAACACCACCATCTGCTAGTGCTTATATCTCTCTCAGCCGTCACCACAACCTATGAGATAGATAGACACCATCGCCCCCATTTTATATAGAAGGAAACTTGCTACAATTTGCATGAGGGAGAACTGAAAACCCAAACCTAGGCTCTTGCCACTCTTCTTCACTGCCTGAGAGACTGCTGGGGGACCTAGAGATCCCCGTTTTGCTTGGAACCAAAGCTGGCTTCCTGCCCTGTCCCTGAGGTCCAGTTCCCTTTTCTCTGTGATACTCTCCTCTCCCTGCCCCAGCTGGAGCCTACTTCTGGTTCTCTGGTACTGAATCAGATCTCCTTGATCCACGACCCTGCTGACCCTGACATCCCCCTCAGTTGAGAAGGGCTGCTGCCTAGAAGACCTTTAGCCACCTCCTATTGACCCCAGAACCTAGTTCACTTGAAACACATCTGTTACTCCTCCTTGCTCGAGCCAGGGCTGTGCCGTTATAACAATCTAATCTGTCCAACGGGGAGACAGCTTTGGGGCCAGGGTGGCTCGTGGGCTGGGCAGCTAGAGCTGAAGCCTAAATGAGAAGTGGAAGCTCCTGGGAGAGGCACAGAGGACCAGCATCCCCTGGAAGGCTGATTAAAGCACAGCCGGCTGGGCCCACCCCCTAGCACTGAGAACGTGCATTTCTACCAAGTTCCCAGGTGCTGCTGCTCCTGGTCTGAGGACCACACTCTGAGAACCACTTTGAGTCCATGTATTCTCAATGTCACAGGGTGACATTCCCCCAAGGGGGGTGAAAAGTGCTTCTGGGGGAGGGGAGGGGACAAAAAAACCTTCTCTTTTTTGTTTAAAACAGATATGCATATAATGTATAATATGAGGGCATGGCTGAGGAGTAAGAGATGGAGTTTGAGAACCACTGGACTAGCTAATAGAACCATTGGTTCTTTGTGGTTCGATGCTAGAAGAATTATTAAAGCCTACCTGAGGGAAACACTTCCCTGTCCTTTTACCCACTGATTTCTAGTTAATTGTAATCATAGTCAGGATCCAGTCTTATCAATCCTCCAAACCTCACTAAGCACCTACTATGTGCAGGGCATGCAGGGCTCTGTGGAGATGACTGTGGGCAGGAAGACCCAGGCTCTGTGGGGCCTGAATCACCGATACATTTTGGGCTTCTCTGAAAGGAAAGGAATGCACAATTGTGAGCACACGATTAGGTAGGGGACTTTGGAAGGGGCTTGTGCAGGTGAGGAGTCATGAAGCCTAAGCTCTGTCAGCTCCATGGCAAATCAGCACAGTGGAGGACCCAGTGGGCACTGCAGGTGACAGAGCAAAGGCTGTAGCCAGGCAGGGTTGAGCTCCTACCAGCCAGGGGCATGAAAGGGGAGGGCTGTGCAAGCAGCTGCGATGGAGGCACTTGTGCAGCCAGGGGCATGGAGTGGGGAGAGTGTCGCCCTGATGAGGAACCTGGAAAAAACATCCTGTGGGAAGTGTCATTTGGGTTTGGGAAGAGGTACACCTATGGAGAAGAAGGGGAGGGCTCCTGCGACATGGGCAACATGGGCGCTGGGGAGATTGATGGAGCAAGGGAGGGAGCAATGTACAAGGACAGTTCCATCTGATAGTTTCAAGGTATTTTCTGGTTGGCCATGCAGACTTATTTGCCACAAAGAGCAGAAGCTGTACTTCCGGAGAAGGGCTCTGGTCTCAGAGACCCCCTCTCCTTGCCCAGTAACCACAGGCTGACGTCCCCCTTCCCCATCCATGCTTGAGAATTAGCGGCTGCTGACAGATTGTTCCACAGCAGCAGGTGGGCTGCGGGGAGTGGTGCATCACCTGCGAGCTCTGTCAGGGGAGCCATTTGTCATTTGGTGGTGGTGCGGGGGCTGAAGCATGAACAATACTGGGATATTTGGATTTATAGCCCACTGGTCAGCTCTCCTCCGTGGCTTGGCTGCCTTGGAAGGAGAGCTTCCTATTATGTCTTCCCCAGTGGTAGCTGTTAACGACTGCAATTTTCCCAATGGACACTTCTAAGGAACCGTTATTTGTAAAAGGGCAGTGCATTTGTCCCTCACTGGCTCCATCACATCCACCAATCGGGGCTTATTTTAATGGGGGGAAATTGCTGCAGCGGGGCTGGGTTCTCTCCTTAATGCACTTGGTTAGTATTGGTCTAAATTATGCTGAAACATAATTGAGGTAGTCAGAGTTAGTCTTCTCTTTGGAAAAATATGCAAGAATTGATTTCAAACAGTCAATAGTCTTCTGTTTTATGAACAGAGGTCTTGAATTATAGCATTTGACTTTCTTTGCCCATCAGGAAAGCCTGATATCTTTTTCTGTCATACTCTTCCTTTATTTCTCCCCTTCTCCTTCTCTCTCTCCCCTCCCCCTGTCCTTCCCTCCCTCTCTCATTCAGTGAGCTTTTACTCCACGCCCACTACTTTGCTGGGCACTGGACCCAAGCATGGGTAAGACAAGGTGTCCAACTGTGTATGGCTACATGTAAATAAACAGGAGCAAAGAGCCTCCTAGGGAACTGGTGAGTCCCATAGAGAGGATTTCTCAGCCTCAGAACTGATGACATTTGGGGCCAGGTAATTCTTTGTTGGGCGACCTGTCTTTTGAGCTGTCGGAGGTTAAGCAGCTTGTTTGGCCTTTACCCACTAGATGCACATAGCACCTTCATTCCCAGTTGTGACAACCAAAGATGTCCTCAGCCAATGCCAAGTGTTCCGGAGAGTGAAAGGGCAAAATCACCCCAGCTGAGGACCTCGGAGAACCACTGCCCTAGACTGAACTCCTGACAGCAAAGAGCACCTTGTCCTAGCTCTGCCGTAGTGAGCTCTGATCAGAAGCAGCTCACTTCATTTCTTCAGGCTTCTCTTTTCTTATTTGCAAAATGAGAGTTGGGAAAACACTCCTTCTAAATCCTATGAGTCTATGAAAAGTTTGGATGTGTCTGTTATAACATATTGGATCATATGCTCTGGAAAGGGAGAGATAAGTGTTTATGCTTCACCATACGCTTAAAGTGCCTAGGACAGAAGAAGCCTGTACTCAATCAGCAAATACAGACACTGAATGTGTGTAAAAGAAATAGGGCCTGTGATCAAGAAGTTTGTGTTCTCTGTGGAGAAAGGAAGCCAGCCTCAGGAGAGCCCACCCTGGTCCCAGGCTCCCTGTGCTTGAATCCCGGCTCTGCCTCACACACGCAGGGTGACTTGCAATAAGTTACTTCCCTTCTCTGAACGTCAGTTTCCTCATCTATAAAATCGAGATGATGACAGTTATGATTTCATAACTGTTGTGAAGGTTCGATGAAGCAGAACAGCGCCTGGCACGTAGTGAGTGCTCAGTAAGGGTTAGCTATGGTGGTCGGAAGATGAGGCTGAGTGATCAGCACAAAGTCATGGTGGTTCCATGCCCACTGCATGCCTCACACAGGTGAGTCCTGCCAGTGTTCAGAAGGAAAGAAAAATCCACCCAGAGAGGGAAATAGGACTATGAGGAGTCGCTCAGAAGGTTGCATGTACTTGGTTTTTAGTGGGCGGTTGTAGGGCAAGCAAGGGAGGGGGACTTAGTGAAAGGCTCAGAAGTGCTCAGTGAATAACTAGAATGACAAGCCTTTGATAACCTGACCTGAATGGCTCATAGCAGCGAAGTGACCTGCCCAAGGCCACGCTGTAGACAAGGATCAGAGCCAGTATTGACACTCTACATTCTTGACCCCTATCCATTGCTATTGTTGTCTGACCAGCGCTGTGAGGGTTCTAGAAAGAAACATTTTCTAATGAGAAAGTTCTCGGTGTCCTAAATGCTCAGCGTTAACCCAGATCTTGTCTTGAGAGCCCTTAGGACAGGGCAAGGGGCAAGAGGCAAAGGAGGGGAGGATGGTTGGATGGGTCCCAGGTGGGATCCAGGACACCAGAGCTGAGTGACGTCCTATAAATTCAGAAAGTGCTAGGCTGATGCTTACTTTCATTTTTCCATTAAATAGAAAAACCAGGGTTGCTAAGTGTAAACGGAACAAGGGGGGACATTTAAACAAAGAGAGCAGATCATTTCTAAGCAAGAACCAGCAAGAATGTCAGGCTCCCTGTTTGCATTCAGGTGAAAGGCTAATTATAAATCAACTCTCATAGATCATTAGAGCTCCTGCCCAAGCTGTATTTTGCAACACTTCATTATCTGACGTTCGGTATTGGCAATCTGAAATGCACAACTGACGCTGATTTATTCATGTGGGTCGGGCCTGAGAGCTCAACAGAGTAGGAATCCCCAGAACTGTGTCACAGCTGCTGCTAAAAAACATGGAAATGATGCCGCCTTACAGAGCACTTCACTGTTCAATGTGCTTTCATAGACGTTGTTGATCCCTGGCAACTCTATTGCCCTTATTTTATATATGTGCAAACTGAGGCTGAGTGAGGGGAACTGACCTATTTAGATACTTCTACCTGTGAACCTTACCATGCTCTGTACCCTCCTGGGGTAGTCAGCCTCCAAGAGGAGGCCCCAAAGGTCCCTACCTCCTAGCATTCACATCCTTGTGTGGTCCCCTCCCACATGGTACCAGGGTTCGAGTCTGTGTGACCAATTACATACAACAGAAGTGATGTGGTGTCACTGCTGGGATTAGACTGTAAAAGACTGGGTCTTCTGTCTTGGACTCTCTCTCTTCCTCTCCCTGACCTCTCACTTTGGGGGGAAGCCAGCTGCCATGTGATGAGCAGCTCTATGGAGAGGCTCCCATGGCAGTGAACTGAACTGTCTGCTGAACAGCCAGCAAGGAACCGAGGCCTGCCAATAACCCGTGTAAGTGATCCCTGAGTCCCAGTCGAGTCTTGAGGTGACGGCAGCCCCTGCTGACTTGCAACCTCATAAAAGACCCTGAGTTAGAACCACCTGACTCACCTATTATCAGATGTCTGACCCTTAGTAACTGTGAGATAGTAAATGTTAGTTGTTTTAAGATGCTCGATTTGGAGGTAATTTGTTACACGGCAACAGATAACTGATCTGCCCTCTGTACTAGGGGGTAAGATGACCTCCTCCAGCGTCTATCCCCTCAAATCCCAAAACCTCTTCTATCCTAGGTTGTTCCAGTGAACAGAATTCTACCCCAGGTAATTCATCCTTTTGGGTTAACCATGAGCATCTTCATAGGCCTTGGAGAAGGAAGATGCCCCTGGGACATGAAGCCTCTACCTTCAGTAGCATCCTTTTAAAAAAAATACCTTTATTCTTATAGGGAGCCATTTATATGTGGCCCTGTAGTTTTTAAAATTGAGAACCATAGGACCTAACGTGCGCCTACTGGGCAAAACTCAAATATGGGTCAAATATATATGGAGTCTTTATTGCTTGTCTGTTTTCCTCAGTTCCTCTTGATGCCCCAATTTTGTGACATAATTTTAGCGGAATGAAAGTTGAGCAGCTCAGAATGATAGCTGGATCCTACAACCCCAGATGCTAGTCCAAGCGAGCACACAGTGGGCAGGCTGAGGTGGAGAGCCGTGGGGGGCAGTGGCCGGCAGAGGGGACCGCCTTGCCCTGCTACTCGTGCGGGCTTCCTAATTGTGTCACGCTTATTCTTCTAAAAAAAAAATCTCTGATGAGGTCGGGGGGGTGCTTTGAGTCTGATGAGGATGTGGGATGGATCATGGTACGGGGGATGGGAAGAATCCTTAGTATGAGTTTATTATTTAAATCCATTTTCTTCATGACAGCATGGAAGTTCTGGATCATTTGGAGAATGGAAAAGCATAAGAAATGAGAGGCACACGAGGGGAAAATAAACTTTGATGTGAAATTGCTGATGGCTAAGGGTCCCTCTCCCCTGTTCTCAGCTAGCAGCAAGCTGTCTGGAGGAACAGGCTTCATAAATAACTCCTATGAAGGCATCTGATTGTGGATTTTGGTCCTGTCCAAAGAGATATTTGCATTTAAAAAGGGGAGAAAGCTTTAAAGCAAAGGAACACACAACTAGAGGAATTTCAGGCACCAAGTGAAGACGGAGTGGAGTGACATTTGTGGGGCAGAGGAGATTTCCTAGGCCCTCCGATCTGGCCTTCAGAACTCTGCCAGCAGCACAGCAGCTGGTGGGTTTGGGAGCCACATTTACAGAGCTGAGTCGCACAGGATTGAAGTCAGATTGCCTGAGTGGGAATTTGGGCTCTTAATGGACTGTGTGGTCTTGGGCAAGGAATTTAGCCTCTCTGGATTGTCCTCATCTCTGAACTGGGATGGGACGGTCATTCCTACCTCAAATGTTTGTGGGAGGTTTAGTTTTTATTTATTTATTTTTAAAAAGATTTTATTGGGGAATTGGGGAAGGGGAACAGCCAAGCTGTTGTCCTTCACTCTTAGGTGTGGAGGGTGCAGCTAGCTCAGCCCCAAGTCCAGTCACCATCCGGCTGCCCGTCAGCAGCTCGCGGGCGTTCAGCTCAAGGTGCTGTGTTCAATTTTAGCTGCAGGTGGGTGTAGCCCACCATCCCATGTGGTAGTTGAACCAGCAACCTTGTTATTAGGAGCATGTGCTCTTACCAGCTGAGCCATCCTGCCACCTGTTGGCAGCTCAGCAGCAGCTCAGTTCGGGCGCAGCTCACTGGCCCATGTGTGAATTGAACCAGTGACCCTGTTACTCAGAGCTCGTGCTCTTAACCAACTGAGCTACTTGGCCAGCCCCTTGTGGGAGGTTTAGAATGAGGTATTGCTTAACACAGACCTGCCACATAGTCAGAATAAAGGTTACCTATCACAGCTACATTATATGTTTATTTTATAGATTTGTAATAGTAATATTAATTCCAGTAATATTAATTAATTATAGTAGTATTAGTATATTATAGCAATATAATAATAATGCTTAGAAAGTCTTTCTGGTCATGAGTAGAGTGCACAGTTAGGTTTCATCTGCTTGCCTGACCCCTCTACATGCCTTTCACAAACAGCCGAGCAGATAGACTGGTGGACCTTGTAGGAACTGAGGGCCCAGTGGGTCCCAGGCCATGTGGGTGAGGGTGGTTATGCTTCTGGGCAGAAGGGTTGGGGAGCCTCTCTCTGCTGCCAGAATCCGGGTGGTACCTCTGAACTTGGCAGGCACAGTCCCTCTCTGGGGCTGGTTAGGCTTAACAATGGATGCTCTGTTGCTTGCTGGACTGTGTCAAGCCATCCAACTCGGTCAGAAATGTAGCTCCAGAGAGTGGGCTTCCGGTTCCAGGTCATGTGTGAAAGTGCAGACAGAGAGGCCTCCCGGTCTCAGGTCTATTGGCACCCCAAAAGGGCCAAGCTGGAATCATGTGGCAGGCAGCATTCCTGGCACCACTGAGCTCTCACTGGGATGAACAGCCCTGTGGTGCCCCAGCCCTCTGTGATGACAGTGAACGTGTGGTCAGTCTCAGGATGGGGGGGGGGGGATGCTGTGCATTGTCCCTTGTCAGGCAGTGGCAGGTTCCCACTAAAGCCTGGATTGGAACTCCGATTCTTGTCTCTGAAGTTGTGCCACGCACTGATTGATGGGGCAAAGAGGGCCTGACTGTGGAGTTGTTGCTGCCTGACGACTGGTTACAAAACTGTAACCAGTATTTAGTAGACATGTCACTTAGAAATCCATCAGGAATTTGCTCTCTGGTGTATGAGGGTGGGGTGAAGGGGAAAAGACTAAAGTCACCCTGGCACCTGTTATGCTCTAGGTAGCCTGCCAGGCACTTCACCTCATTTTGCCTCTTACACCTCACCACCAAGGTAGCAGTATAATTATCCCCACTTTACAGGCTAGGAAACTGAGGTTTGGAGAAGTTGAGCGACTTGCTCAAGATGACACAGGTAGTAAGAGGTAGAGTCAGGATTAGAACCTGAGACGGTCTGGCTCAAACCCCATGCTCTAACCGCTCTATGGCAGTGCCTTGCTGCACTAAGCCACTGTCATTTCTCCCTGTGTTTGGAGGGAGGGCACTGTCATCTCTTGAAATGCTAGCTTCTAAGCTTCCAGCTTTGGGGCTTTCTCGGGCTGAGGGTGGGAGGGGCGGGGGATGGAGTGGGTTGTGGAGACAGGATGTCTGTCCTCTTGTGACTATGCTGTCAGGATCTAAGGATTGGGCGGCCCTTCCTTCCAACAGGGCTCCCTTTACAGGTTCTTAAAGGACGCTTTTGTTCCTTCACCTCCAGGTTTTAGGGGATAAATTTGAGAACGATTTTGAGACTGCAATCTAGAAATCCAATCCCCTGTGAACTCCATTCCTTCCCGGCTATTTAACCGGATCACTCTTTCCTTAGCAGGTGAGCTGTGGTCAGGCCTCCACCTGGGTGTAATTATAATCCTCTGCACTTCCCAGCTCCAGGCTCTCAGAGACCTGAAGTTTTTGCAAGTGCCTCTCTCCTCCTTAATAACTGGTTGGCAGCCGTTCATCAGAGCCGGAAGCCACCAGGTACCGCTTCTCCTGGCTGCCTTCCTCTCCCTGGAGCTTTGGAGACAAATCAGGGACTCCTCCCACTCCTGGCCCTGGGTTCAGAGAGCTGGAGATTAGGATGGGAGAAAATATTTCTCCATCGTTCATTGTTGTGTTTTAATTTATATTCAGCTGGAGAGTGGCAGATTAGAGGTTGTGAAACTATCAGGGAAAAACAGCTTCTAAAAATACAAGTGTTGCTGGCATGATGGGCCAGATTTGGGGAAAAGGGCGTCTTGCATTTTCTCTGGAGGTGAGAAGACAACAGAGTAATTATCCAATGAGTGGTGCCAGCTCTCAGAGGAGCAATAGTGCCAAATATTCATGATGCCTATCCGCCCACTCAGCTACAAGGGGGCATTCGAGAGCCCTGTAAATAATATTTCCAGATTAGCTGGAGGGGATATGCTCTTTCAGAAAATAAACAGGACCAACCGTCTTTCTTTCTTTCCTGGCAGAAATTCGAGCTCTCTTCGTGGAGATGACCGGGCCTTTGGGGGCAGCGGGCTAAAGAAGTGGGCTGAGCATCACGGGGGCTAGTGCGTGTCTCCCACAGGCCTTGCTCCCCTGGCAGCTGTCCTGTGTGTCACCCTGAGCCTGCCCCCTTCCCAACCCCACCCATGTTTAAGTCCTGAGCCCATCACTCACCTGGGCCATTCACATGTTTCCTAAACTCTCCGAGGCTCAGTTTCCCATTTAAAAAAATACGTGTTGAGTAATAATATGCGGCCCTTTGTCGCATATTGGTTTGGGGTTAAAAAAAAAAAAAAGAATGAAGTATTGCAAAGGGCCTGGACATGGCAAAGTCCCAATCAATAGAATTTTTCTTCATAATGTAAGCAGGTAGGTCACAGCTGGCAAAACTATTTAACAGGGTGCTTGAAGAATCACAAATAGTTGAATTTCAGGCCACAGGGAAGATATTTCTGGGCGGGTGAAACTTTCTGGTGTCTTTCAAATTCTCTGGAGATGACCATCTCTTTAGCTTATCTGTAGGGTCAGCTCTGTGTTGTCACAGAGTGGAAGAAGGCCAAGAGGGACCACAGTTATTGTTTGTATAGTTTACAGTGCACTTTCAAAAGCACACTCAGCTTTATTGAGTAGCCATCAATGCCACATGCATTTTGCAAACGATACAACCAGAAGTCAAGATTAAGTCCCTTTCTCAAGTCGGCGAACTAGGACTTCGAAATCCTGTTTTCCTCCCCCAGTAAGATGTAATGAAGAATTGATCCCTAGGTTGACAGAAGACCCTGGGGTGTGGCTCTCACAGAGGGGGCCCCAGGTATTGCCAAAAGGAATTATTAAGGAAAAGAGACTTGCTCACCTGTAGACTCACTGGATAATAAGAGCACTCCCCCAACGCCCCCTACAGTCCCCCCCAAAACCCCAGGGTTTCTTCTGTCCTGGAACTTCCTCCTCTCCTAAGACCGGGTCCCTTTGTGCCTCAGGCCCCGCGTCTGGACTTGACTCCTCTGACACATTTCAGAGGATGGGGCAGGTCAGAGAAGCAGCCCCTGATGATTCCAGGCAGAGGCCTGAAGGCAACAGGACTTAGACTGTTTTCCTTCTAAGGAGCCTAACCAAAAATGAAGACATACTTATAGGCGGCTGAGATAGGACGGGTATGAGAGTGACTGTTCCAAACACCTAGCGCAGAGCCTAGCACCTAATAGGGACTTGATAAATAGCTGCTGGATGCATGGCAGAGACAAAAAACAAAAACAAAACAAACAAACAAAAAAAGCAACAAAAAAGACTGAGGCATAGCGTAGCTATGTGAATTCAGCAGCAAACCCAACTATGGGCACCGGTGTCTGAACCATCCAATTCCTGAGTGTGAAGGAGTCTTAGGGGTCAAGCAGACTAACTTCCTTAGTTTACTGATGAGGAAACCGACGCCCAGGGTTTTGGAGCCACCTCCTAGCCTCCCTGCCACCCCTCATGATTCTCCTGGCAACAGGATTTCATGACATACCCATGGCAGACACAAGTTTATCTCAAACCCCACAAACACCTCAGCAGGATTTCCTTAAAGTAACTGTTGTGATCAACTTCATGTGTTACAGGTGCTGGGGCTGTGGGAGGGGAAAGAAAATCCCGCTAAACTTGCTCATTGCCCATGTGTTTCAGTCCCAGCTTCTGAGAAAGCTGCTTCCGAATGATCGTATGTGCCCTAAAAATGCTATAATTAGTCAGCCTGTTGTCCCAGGCATCTGTGAGTGACACGGTCACTGCCCGTTCTTCAGCGCCCCTTGAGTTACTTCCCTCCTTCTCTCAGCTCTCCTGCTACCTCGCTTTGCTCAGATGCTAGAACAGATGTCACTCCTTCGGCACCCGTAACCTTGAGTTGAAACCTACTTCCTTCCTGTTAGCCCAGTTAATTCCTTTTCATCACTCGGGCGTTAGTGTAAATGTGACTTCCTCACTGCGTTCTGTAACATTCTCAGGCTGTGTGCTCCATTTGCTGCTGATTTTAGTGAAGTATTTTTGAATTAGGGGGAGCAGGTGTTTTGAGAGGCAGTGTGGCCCAGTGTTGGGAGCGTAGGCTTGGGAAGCAGAGTGCTGGGGCTCAAAACCTGGTGCTGACTCTTACTGGCTGTGTGAACTTGAGCAAGTTATTTACCCATCCTGTGCCTCAGTTTCCGCATCGGTGCAAAGGGATAATAGTATACATCTCAGTTGTTGTGAGGCCTAGATGAATTAATATTGCTAAAGCCCTTACGAGCACCATGCCTGGCCCATAGTAAGTGGTATATCACCATTTGTTACATAAGTAAAATGAACTGCTCCCCAGCATTTGGCACACACCCCAGGAGAGGCATCTGTCATGTTGCATTTAGTCAGATGTGCTTGTCCCCCATTCCCCTTGATCGTAAGTTCCTTTTGAGGGCAGGGACTAGAGCTTAGGCACTTCTCTGTATGTGGGTGCCCAGAAAGGTGCCCAGGGCACAGCGAATTATTCACAAACAGAGCTGGAGGGGAGTAACACATGGTGAAGAAGAGTAGACATGCCAGGGACAGAACCAGGTACTAGAGGCAGGCCTGCATGTACCCATTAGAATGGGTACCCAGCTGCCTGTACCCATTAGAATCATAGGCGAAAGACAGGTTCAGAGGGGATGACCCGTCAGGGCGTCAGTGGCCTGCCCTCTCAGGCAGACGCAACACCGCTGGTAGATTCACCCAAGATTCCCACAGAAATTGTCTCAAACAGCGCTGCCCTCAGGATGAGAACCCATGTAGGACATCAATTTTAAAACAGACAATAAGACTTAAGGAGTGACCTGGAATTGCTGGAAATGTCACTGAGAAATGCCCTTTTAAGTATGGAGGGAGTTAAGATATTTGATTAACAGATAAATCTCACAGAGAATAAATGAGAAAATACTCAGTTTTCTTGCTTTCGTAGCACTTTTTCCTGCACTATTAAATTATCAATACTAAGTAGGAAGAAAAGATGGCTCATTATAAAAATTGATTTAGGACAATTTGCTAAGAGATATTTTTATTCAATGAGTGTGGTATTATTGGAGGCAGCTGTATTCTTTAACTCCCCAAATTTACTTAAAAAATAGATGGAGAACTGTCTTTCTGCCTTATATCTGTGGTTTAATTTTGGGAATGGAGTCTGAATGCTGAATGGTGATATGGCAGTGAAAGAGACATGGAGAAGGGATGCAGGTTAACCTCTTATAACAGAGTCCCCTCATACCCCCATCCACGTCTCTAGTGGTGTGTGTGTGTGTGTGTGTGTGTGTGTGTGTGTGTGTGTGTGTGTGTGTGTGTGTGTGTGGTGTTTCTGGGAAACCTCTGCTAAGTGAAAAATCCTTTTTTATCTTCAGGATCATTGAAGTCTCTTTAAATTACAGTGCCAATGTGTCAATTGCTGGCTTACTTGTCAAATATCAGATCAGAGACCTCTGCAGTTGGAAGGAATCTTAGAATAGCTCTCTATAACCGCCACTTTGTGTTCTGCAAAATTTTGTTACCAGTGGTCACTTTTTAATTTTTAGTAACCTGGCATTGGACACAGGGAGTGTTATAGCTGAACTTTTATGTAGTCCATATGATTTGGATTTCATTTCAGAATTAATTTAAAATATTTGCTCCCTTTTTGAAGAATTTAGTTGCTTAGCTTGGAAGCATTTAGTAAGTGCTTGTTCTATACCCCTATCCATTTGTAAGTAGGGAGATCATAGTTTTGGTTGCAAATCACCCTAGAGACCCACCCAGCTACCATCCCATGGCATGAAGGCTTCCCTAACACATCCTTGAAGTGAGGTTAGAAGGCGGGCCAGGGTCTGAGAAACATCCATCCAATCTGTGCAAGGCTCCGTGAGAAATGAATTACTCAAGGGGGCCTACTTAGTGGCAGAGAATAGGTTTCCTGATTTCTAACCCTGAACCTTTTCAAAAGCCCCCCATACCAGGGTTGAGGGATTGGTGTTGACCAGTAGCATAACGCCCACCACAAAGTTTTCCACTCGCTATACATGTTTGCCATAGAGCGTCACTCAGAACCAGAAGATATATTTATCGGAGGGATGGAGGGGATGTCCATCTAAGTAACTGCCTGCTTTTCATGAACTGTTTCTTACACTTACAACCTAATAGGCAGGCATTACTTGCCCATTTTACAGATGAAGCAGTGAGGTCCAGAGAGGGTAGGTAAGTTGCTGAAAACTCAGGACTGCCTGACTCTAAAGCCTGAGGAAGCTCTTCCTAGGACTCCCCACTAGTAGACAAGCCTGTCCAACAGTTGACTTGTCTGTGTGGGGAAGAGTAGGAGAGAGCATGAGCTGGAGGGGGAGAGTTGAGGTTAATGGTAGCTTTTCCGCAGTTTGCTTTATTGTGATTATTTTTAAAGAGCATACCTGTAGTGTATAGACCACCTCTAAAAGGGGACGGGAGAATGGACTCCCATTAATTGCCTCTGGGGCAGACAGTGGGAGGCTGGAGGCTGGGTATACCATTTTGTACCTTTTATAAGTTTGCATGTGAGTGTATTACCTTACTAAAAATAAAAAGAATTTTAAAAAGGAAAAGAAGAGAAAGATAATGTATGACCTTGTTAAAGCATTTAGTCTGTAAAAATGTGAACACAGAACACAGCAATAAGCCTTCTCTTGCTTCTGAGCCCCAGGCCTCCTGCCACCCCCACCCCCACCATCAGCCATTGCTACTGTTCTAGGGACACTTTCTGCCTGTACAAGCACACATGTGCACACATCCTCTTTTTCACATAGGTTAGATTAGGCCATACATACTGGGTGGCATCTTGATTTTTCACTTAATATATTAATATCTTGAAGGGTATTCCACATCAGTACATACAGGCCTACTTCATTCATTTTAAAGGCTGCATAGTGTTCTTACGTGGATGTCCTATGATTTATTTATCCAGTTCCCTGTTACTAGACATTTTAATTATTTCCAGCCTTTGCTACTATAGATAACCCAACAGTGAATATTTTTAATATGTGTTTCCATACACGTGCAGATCAATCTGTAAGATAAACATTTAGAAGTGCAATTGCTGGCTCAGAGTATATTTGTGTGTCTTTAATTTTTAAAAATTGTATACACAGTTTAAAATTTGAAAGCGTGTGTCCTACTGTCTCCTGAAGAGGTCGTACAACTACCCTTCCTCCACAAGGCGGAAGGATATCAGTTCCTCTCACAAACAGGAAAGGTTTTTGCAAAGTGGAACAAACCTTCTGTAGAAGAGAAATCTTTAGAGGCACAGTGTGTTCAGTGGAGAGCTGTAAGGATGGGTGCTCAGGCCTCTCCAGGACAGGGTGAGAAACCTAGGAACTTCGTGGGCATTTGTCCGTCTCTGTGAGGACTGGACTTTCCCCTCATCAGTCAATCTGTAAATATGTAAGGAACATCCATGGTGTGCTATGCACTTTACCAGGAGCTAGAGGGATCCCCAGGAATCAAAGACTGGCCTCAAAAAGCTTGTGGGAAGCTAAGAAATCCCATATGAAAAGAGAAGCAACAGCACAAGTCTCCGAGCTCAAGTTCTACATGAGGCTTATGGACAACAAATGTCTTAGGAGTTTGAGGGAATCAGCTCATGTTTTTGCTGGTGTGGTCTTAGGAAGGCTTCTCAGAGGAAGCAGAATTTGATGCTAGCCTTGAAGAGTGGGCAAGATTTTGCTGGGCCAAGAGGAAGAAGGTGGATGTTAGAGGTGGGGGACAGATTCGTAATTTTTAAACAATTAATTTGTGCTGACCCCATGCCAGATGCTGTGTGAGACATTCATTCATTTGCTCAAGCAAAATATTTTGCATGCCTACCATGGGCTAGGCACTGTCCCAGGAGTTGGGGGAACTTAGATTCTAGGCACTTTCATATGTGTATGCCTCCTTTTACCCATAAGCAAACTGAGGCCCTTGGAGGTTAAATGACTTGCCCAAGGTCACCCAGCTAGTGAGTGGCCAAGCTGAATATTTGACGTCAGTTTTCTGATCCCAATTGTGGTGCTTTCTCTCACTAACCAGTGGAGAGTAAAGGTATAAAAGGAGAAATGCAAAAGACACATTTAGGAAACAAAATATAGGCCATTCTATAAAAGACAAATTGGGCACCAGACCTGAGGTCTATTTTAGTTGTCCAAGCCACATACCCTTGAAACAAAACACTTCTGTAAGAAAAAATGATATTTCTGTGATCTGAAATTTTATGCCTCATGCAAGTGGTATTTATTTTTTCCTGCAAATTACAATCTGCATTGACATTATTAAGGAAATCACATGGACCCAGCAGAAAATGAAGAATTCAATTGATTATTTTTATTGCTGTAGAAGTCCTTTGTAGGCGGGCTGGGCAGAGGCCCAATTTCATTTGCTTGTAATATTGCAAACGCTGCTAATTGTCTATCTTTAGTAAAGGATGGAGACAAAGGAACAATCAAAGGTATTTATTAGAAATTCTGTTTGGACAAATTAGCTTCACATTTCAGTGGCCTTCATCTCTGTGCCGAACACCAAGCTCCATGCTTCAATAAATGATGATCATGACATCACCTTTCCTACAGTTTGTACAGTTTTTTCCAGCAATGTCTCTAACGCACCATTGAATTGATCATTTCCAGGCTGATTTCTTTTTTCTGCAGAGGTTGAACTATCAGTGGATTGCCATTCAATTCAATTTAGTAGTTATGACAGTTGGAATAACTACATTGCATCTTAATGTGTGTGTCTCATGCATAAATCACATTGTTTGCCAAGCGATAATGAGCAGAGAAGCTGCTAGGAGACTGAAAATCAGTTCTCAATAGACGACTGGGTCTTATAGGTTGGAAAATGGGGATTCATGGAATATCTGAGAGTCCAATGGACCCTTGCTTCAACTCTGGGGCCAGGGCCCATCAGAATGTAGGCCACATGGTTGGTGCTTAATGAATCTTTATTGAAGTGATATCTTTTTAATGCTTATAAAGGTTGCCTTAACTCTCTAATCTCATGTACATTTATTCATTAATATATTCATTCATTCATTCATTCATTCATTCCTGAGAGCTTGGCACTGTTGGAAGTAAGAAGACTCAAGCATGTCTTTGCCCACTGACTTACAATCTCATAAAGGTTATAAAACAAGTGCACAGTAATTTTAGTAGAGCAAGGTGGGACGTGGTCTGGGCATGAAAACAATGTGCTTAGGAGAGGCAGCATGCCATGGGCTTATAAACAGACTTGAGTTTAACTCTTGGTGCCTATACCTACTGACTATATGACTTTGGGCAATTTGCATAACATCCCCAAGTCCTAGTTTTCTCATCTGTGAAATGGGGATAAATCACAGTAACACCTGCATGATGGGGTTGTTAGAGGAGTAAATGAACAAGGACTTGTAAAGTGCCTGGAACTCAGCTCAAGAGATGTAAGCTATAATAATTATAATAATAATAATAATAAGTGTAAATATAATAATAATTATATTATTTCTTCTTGGAGTACAGTTGTTACTTTTAGCTTGGAGTCAAGGCAGGTAGTGGTGGCAGTTATTGAAGGTGGCTTTAGGACAGGTCAGGCTTGGGTACACTGAGCTATGGGGAGGAGGTGGACCTTTTGGGGGCAGCAGCTAAAGCCAGAACCTGGGCAAGTAGGCATGGGTGGGTGCAGGGCACAGTTCCCTCTGACTGGAGCCAGGGGAAATGAAATGAGCCTGGAAAAGTTGGTGGATTAGCTCATGGAAGGCTTTGTGGACCCTTGCAGACTGTCATGTGGTTCAAATTTTCCCAAAGAATCAGGTCAGTCCTCCTAGATCGAGGGGAAGTGACATGGTGCAAGGCAGTTGCTTGAGGCCTGGCCCTCCTGAAGATCGCGTATTTTATCCTAAAAATAAAATTCTATCAATACGTAGTCAGGCAATTCCCTAAATTTAAGCTACCAGAAAACCCAGGCTTTCTAACTTTCACAATATCCGTCTGTAAGATTCTGTGGGAGCTTCCAACAGGAGCAGTCAAGGCGAATGGAGAAACGCTTTCTATAGGCTTAAAGGGAGAAGCATTAGTAATGATATTCAAATCCTTTAATTTTCCTCTGGGTGGAGTTTTGTGACACTAAGATGACATAGGGAATATTTTCTCCCCAAATTATTAGATTTTCAAAGCTCTTTGGCCCATAAAATTTCTGCAAGCCCCACCCCCATCTCCTCTCTCTCAACCCTTTCCAGTTCTGTCCCCAAGAGTCTGGCCCATTGTGGATGAGCCATAGTGTTGTCTCACCCTGCTCCCTTCTTTCACTTCTTTCATCCGCTATAACGGGGCTCATGGAGACTCAGAATCACCTTATTCCATCCAAAGACATATCTTGGCAGAGAAAATCAAGGCAAATTTTGTTAACAAAAGTAAGAGATGGCTGAGCCCCTTTCCTCCCTGGAAGCAACTGTACAGACAACTCGCTGGCTTCATCATCCGATGCCTGTGGACTACAGCTGAAGGGAAAATATCTTTAAAAGGAAATGTGAAGGAGAAGGAGGCAGGAGACCGGGAAGCTCTCACTCAGAGTTCAGCAAACATTGACTGACCGGGAACTCAACATGATGCTGTGGGGGTCCAGGCCTGACTATTCTGCGACAATGTCACTCTCAGTTGGCTCAGATTGAATTACAACAAGCCTGATTATTGCTGGGGTGCAGGAAGAAACATGGGTATAGTGTAATCAAACAGAAACAGCAAGTTTGGAGTTCAAGGCCATATGAACCCTCCTCTGAGTTAAATAGTAACAAGCAGGAAATGTAGAACATTTTATAGCCCCATAAACATGGAGACACACACCATCCATTTGATTCTGACCGCAGCCCTGTGAAGAAGGAGGTCTCAGCCTTGTTTCATAGGTGAGGATACCAAGGCTCAGAGAGGCCAAATGACTTGTCCAAGATATCACAAAGCTAGCCCCTGGCAGAAACGGTGCCTCTGAGAGTCCCTGTGCTCCTCTCACAGCACCAAGGGCACTGAGCCACTGTCATTGGGTACGCAGCCAGCAGAATGGGGCCCAGACCAGCTGGCAGATGGACTGACCCGCATGTCTTAGCTCTTGTGAATCACTATAACTCTTTGGGCCTCAGTTTAATCAACTACATGAAGGAGGGGATTGACTCCCATTTACATTATGATGCTAGTCCAGGAGGAAGGCATAACTACTTGGCACAGAGAAGAAATCAAGAGGAACCAGTCTATATCCCTTCCTATGAATTGTGTCCCTTAGAGGATGGTACATAAAATGTGATATTAGATTAAATGGGACAGAAAAGGAAGCCTCCCAGTACCATGTTTCCCCTGACTATCTCATTAGGCTCTGCCCGGAAAGAACCTGGTACGCCTTTTTCCAAATGAGCTCTGGGGACCAGCTGGCACTCAGCTGTACTAGAGACACTGAGAAACCTGGATATCAGAGCAGATGGATCTGCACTGGAAGCCCAAGTTCATTGCTTCTGTGCTGATCACTTAGCCCAGCTGAGACTCAGTATCTATCTGTAAAATGGGGACAGATTGGAATACAGTAAAACCTTGAATTGCGAGTAACTCGGTTTGTGAGTGTTCTGCAAGACAAGCAAACATTTCTAATACATTTTAACGTGGTAAACGAGCGATGTCATGCAATACGAGTAGTTTGTTTCTGGAACGAATTATGCTCGCAAATCAAGGTAGTAATTGCAAGACATCGCTTGTTTACCATGTTAAAATGTATTAGAGGGCCGGCTGAGTGGCACATTCATTAAGAGTAGGCTTGGGATGCCAGCTCTGAGAAGCAGGGCCCCGGTTTGGATCCCACATGAGGGCCAGTGATGCTGCACCCTCTACAGCTAAGATGGTGAACAACAGCTCGACCTGGAGCTGGGCTGCTGTGAGTCGCTGGCAGCAGTGTAGGCTGCAGTGCGGCTGGCTGGCAGCTGGCGTGAGCTTTCGTGAGCTGCTGTGAGCGGCCATCCAATGGCTGGTGAGTGACTGCCTCACCCGGGAAGAGCGCAATGATAATACCAACATGGGCCAGTGAAGTGATGTCCTCCACAACTAGACTGAAGAACAAAAGGACAGCAACTTGTCTGTTCCCCTTCCCCGAATCCCCAGTAAAATCTTAAAAAAAAAAGTATTAGAAATGTTTGCTCGTCTTGAGGAACACTCACAAACCAAGTTACTCGCAATCCAAGGTTTTACTGTACTTTCTTTCCGGCTTGTTGTGAGAAGTGAGAATGCATGGAATGTGCTTGGCACAATGCCTGATATAAGAAGTGTCCCCGAAGTGATCTGTCATTTTTATTGTTAACATTTGTTCAGTGCTCACCCTGTGTCAGGTACTGTGCTAATCACTTTATATAAACTAACTTACTCAATCCTTTAAAATGACATAATGTAAGTAAAGAGCTTCACATAGTTCCTGGTACCTACACAGTACTCAGTGTGGTACCTATTGCTAATATAATGTCTTGCACAGTTAAACCCGCTGGGGCCTAGGCCCTGTCCTGGGCTGCTGCTTCCATGGGGACTAAATGCCACAACTTAGCTCTTGTAGTCCTTCAATGTCTCCCTTTGTTGTAAATTTCATGGCTCAAAGGCATAGCGGAGAAGCCACCTCCTCACACTTCAGTGGTTTACCGGTGGCGAGATGTGTGAACCAGTAGTTACAATGTAGTTCCAGGAGTGCCTCAATGGGGTGCATGTGTGGTGGTGGGAAACAGGAGGGGGACACTCACCTCCGATTGAAGGCAGGAGGTCAGGGAAGGTGTGAGGGAGAGAAGATAGTTGTTGGGTTTTGGAGAACTAACAGAAGTTTGGTAGGCAGAGGAGGGCAAGGAGAACATATTCAGGAAGCCATAGATCACTGGAGATGACCAGTGAGCAGGCAGGGGCAGATGGTGGGGGGCCTTGGTGGCCAGGCTAAGTTGCGTTTTCTCTGGAAACCATGAGAAGCTATTGACAGATTTTAAGCAGGGAGGAAGCATGCTTAAATCTGTCTCTTGGAAAGATTACAGGGTAAAGGATAGAAGGAAGGGGGTGACCAGCTAAGGGCCTAGAATAGGAGCGCAGGGAAGAGCTGGAAGGGTGTGAAGAGGACAGCAGCAATGCAGATGCAGGGGAGGGGTGAAGTGAGAGATGAGGATCAGCTGGACTTCGTGGCTGGCCGAATGTGGTGGGTGAGGGAGAGAGGGAAGGCCACAGTGACGTCCAGGGCTCCGACTTGGAGAAGGTCCAAGAAAGGAAGGGCTGAGAAGAGGCCATTGGAGGCGGCCTTTGAGAAATCATTAGTTTCCTCAGCAGAGGCAGTTCAGTAAATGAAGATGGGTGCCTGTCTGTTTTGCTGCTGGACTGAGGCCCTGGTTCCCTGGGGGTCGGGGATTGAGGATGGGGGTGGGTAAGGGGGTGGCCAGAAGACTTGCTAGCCAGCTATGGCTGCTCCAGTGTAGGAATGACTTTGTATCCATCAGGGGGTGAGGACTGTGCGCTGAGAGGGGCGTTGAAGGACCTGAGGGTGTTTACCCTGGGTGAAGGGGACCGAGAGGAATTGAGAAAGCCGTCACCCTCACAGTAACACCTCACGTCTTCATGGAGGAGGCTAGCTCTTTGTGTTCCCAAAAGCTGAACTCTGGCATGTGAGCGACAGTCAAAGTAGCTAGAACTGGGCTCAATGTAAGGGAGGCTTTGTTCCTCCTTCTACAAAATGCTGACAAATTACCCACGTCAGGGTTGGAGGCGAGTGGAGTAAGAAATGCATGTAAAGTGCTCTTTCCTGCTCACTAATAGTCAGGATGCCCCAGAAGGAATTGTCCCTTCTCCCCCTTCACCTGAGGTCCCCATGTCCCCCTGCCTCAATTCCCGGAACTTTTAGCAGAGGAAGGACTGGTGTTTCACGATTGATGTAGAAGGACTTTAGATCAAGTGGCTTAGATGTTGCCTTCCTACTCCAAGACGATACCATTCCTGGGAAAGTAGATGGATCTGGGGTGGCTGCAACATGTTTCAGCTGACAATGAGTCATTAATAAAAAAGACCGTGTGTTCCCTTAACCAGATTCGCTTCAACACAAGGTAAGATAAAGAATGTAAAATTGCTGTAGTCCTCCAGGAAAATTGGAGTGACTGGTTCTGACTCGTATAGGTTGGGGGTGGTCAGGACTTTTGATCTTATCAGAGGCAGCATGGTACATTGGAATGAGTGAGAGATTTGGGGTCAGGGAAACTGAGATGGAACCCCACCTTTGTCCCTTACCTGCTCTGTGACCTTGGACAGGTCACTTCACCTCTAACAACACTGAGAAAAAGACTCAGTTCCTTTTTCTCAGTGTTGTTTAAAGGATTGCAGGAGATGATATATGCAAAGCCTCTTATTGTGCCTGGCATATAGTAAGTACACAGGAAATTTTAGCCAAATCTGTAGCTGAACCAGCCGCGACAGGAAAAAAATATTATTAACTGGAACAGTTTCGCCTCCTCCCACCTCCCGGCTGCATCTTTGGATGTTGTCTCCTGGAGTTCTGTCTGTGGGTTGTCATTTTGTCTGCTTGCCTTTCATCCTCCTAAAGTCTAGCTAATCGCACAGGAAGTGGGTGGGTAATGGGCTTCTCTGTTGTTCCACTGGCCTCCCAGTGAGTCTCACTGTTTTGCTTTCCTCACCATGGGGGCTTCTCACACCCTCTAATGACTGTTTTCTTTTCAGAAATGGCATATTTTTAGACAAAAGCATTTCCTGTGGCTCATCTCTGACTCTCTGGCAGTCTCTGATTTCTCATCAGTTTTCCCTGCCTCTCTCTGGTCACAGAATCCCCACCCCAGCAGTCTGAGTGCAGGAAATGAAGAAACCACAGGCTCCCAGCAGCCTCCTCTGCTTTGAGCTTACACCCAGCCCTCAGGGGCCGCCTGGGGCAAGGACGATCCTTGGTTGAGGCTTTGGGTCTGAGTAATTGGGACTTTGGAGGACACTTCTTCTGGATGGTGTCCTGCCCCTCCCAGTCTATCCAGCTCCCTTTTGCCAATGTTGGAGGGTGGTGGTGGTGGTGGTGGTTTCAAAGTTACCCAAAACATGCACTTTTCTTAATTAAACCCAAATCAAAATGACCCCGTTTCCCTTTTATTAACAGCATAGTCAGACATATCTGGGTTTTCATCAAGGCTTCTCCATTGGCTAATTTTGTGAGGGATTTAAATGCTCTAAGCCTCAGTTTCTTTATTTGTAAAATGGAGGTGATATTAGTAAAAACCTCACAGAGGCATTGTAAAGATTATAGGAAATACAGTATGTAAGTAAAATACTTAGTACTGTACCTGGCACTTAGTTGTTCTTATTATTTCTGATTTAAACAATTATAATGATTTAACTATAATTGCATTTTAAATCTATAACATTTGTAGTTTTATAATTTCTTACTTAATTACAATTATGTATATGCTTTACTCCTCTGGCAGACGATGAGCCCCTTGAGGGAATGGGACAGATCTTCTCCATGTCTGAATACAAAGGACAGAGTACTGTATTTCCCCATGTATAAGACACACCCTTTGTCGAAAAATTGGGGGTCTAAAAACTGGGTGCGTCTTATACAGTGATTGTAGTTTTTTTTACTTGCATTTCCCGCTTTTTCACGCTTGTTGTCTTTGTGCTCATTGTTTTGCACTTGTTACCGGTATATTACAGTAGGTTACGTTTTGCCACGTTCTGCCCAGAAATGGCTCAGAAAAGATTTTCGTACAGTGCTGAATTCAAGTTAAAAGTGATCCAGTTTGCAAAAGTGAATGGAAATCATGCTGCTAACGTAAGTTTGGTCATCCTCCAACTGAGAAAACAATCTGAGACTGGCTATGGTTGGGAGTTTTGACAGTGATGAGGAGTTGTATGAATTTTATGATGAATAAAACTTGAGTTCAGGGATGGCCGAGTGGCGCATTGGTTAAGAGCTGGCATCCTGCCAACTCCTAACCAACGCGCCACTCTGCCGGCCCTCTTGATGGTTCTTATAGACAAATGTCCATTCACTATTCATCCAACTCCTAGATCACTATGACATCAGTGGCACTCAGACTATCTCTCCTCCTCCTGTGACCATGACAGGCATGGCTAATGGATCATAGCCATCCTCTACACAAGCCTGGTGTCATCTTACAGTCCTCCCTACAGCAGTCATCCCTGATGGAGTGGAATTGTTACTTGAGCTGAAAGCCACTTAGCATCTTTGGCCTAGACTCTTAGATCACTGGGTACATTTTGAGGCCTCCATATGAATGTCAAAGGCTTACGATTTCCCCCACAAAATGTTACCATGCTTCAATTCTTTCCACCTTTCTTTATGGAAGCCCATTTCTCACCCATTGCTTGAAATAATAGAGTGCTGTAGGGTATCAGGAAGATGAAAGGCAGACAGACAAACGGACAAGCCTCCACCTTTACCTACTTGTATTTGGAAGGTGTTTGGAAAGATCTTCAGTTTCGGCTTTGGATGACACGTTTAAATTGATTCTTTATTTTTGTTTTTTAAAATTCTGTATTCAACAAATATTGCTTTCTTAATGGAAAAAAATGCATTTTATAAACATGCATTTTATTTTAAAAGTTTATAAAAGTTACTCAGACATATCAGTATACACCCTTTTGTACCTTTTGAACAATGGACCAGGTGAATACACTACCTAATAAAAAATAAAGTAAATAAATGAAAAGCTGGTCTTTGTGTTTGTGCATGGGAAATACCCTCTTTTATGAACAAATTTCCCATGTACAGAGTCTTTTAAAATTCAAAGACTGTATTCCACAAAGACAATGAGAATGATGGAAAGTTATCTAGCATTAGGAAGGATGTTCTCCTGGGGATGATTTTTTAAGAAAAATCCAGAACAGTTTCATAAAGATAGAGTCTAGGATAAGGTAAATGTACCCTGCAGCAAATGAAATTTAAACTTAAGCCCTCACCTTTTGTACTTTCATACATAACATCGTATTTGTGATTTTGTATTCTTTTTCTTAAAGTGAGCCTCTTGTCCCCATCCCAAACTATATGGGGCTTCAGACCCCATAAAACCTGGCTATGCCCACATACAGAGGGAAATTCTTCTCCTTGGTCTGTGCAGGGTTCAATGTCCACCAATTCTTCTGCCTTCTTCTGGAAGTGCTGGGGAGGGAACACCTGCCTTTTTCTTTATTCTTTTCTTGCTTCCTCAGGAGACTTATTAGTCACTAGAATCCATGGGCAATGTTTTCACTAGAGGGTGAGATCACGTCTATAGATGGAGTCCTGACAAGGCTGGGGGCTGCCTCTGCTCTGGGCTATAAACATGGTAGCCAGGCCTCCTGGGGTGAGTGAGACAGCCCCAAGCTTCTCAGCCTCCTTACCTGAGTCAGGTGGGCAAGTTGGGGTGGCCTTTTTTGGAAGTTGCTAATTTCAGTCGAGAGGGAATGGAGCGCAAGGCCTCACTATAGCCTCAGGCCCATTCCAGATGCCCCGTCCAGCAAAAGGCTGACACTGCTCTTCCTTTGGTGACCAGTACTCTGTGTGGGTTGTGACCCTGGTGCGCCAGAGAGTGAGCTTAGGATCCTAAATACTCCAGCATACTCATGAAACTACTCTCCCTTACTCCTTCTAAGTTATTAGAAGAAAAATAAAAACTATAGTGAGTTAATGTTTGATGTTTATCACACCTTGTCATTACCATTTTAGATCAAGCAGGGTAACTGCGGGTGTGGACAAAGGCAGCAAAGCTGAGATATATTAAGTAAGTCCCTGTACAAATGCTAGCTGCTGTGCAAATAAGTGGGTGGTGGATGACTTGACCAGGCAGAGGATCCAAGGTTCAAAGGAAGGAAAGAAACCAATTTATGAGAAGTGGTTTATAAAACACACACACCTTACTAGGGCAAAAATATTCCCAGCCTGTAGAGTTCCATGAAGTCTGTACAGGGCAGCCTGGTTCTCAGCCAGGCTGTCTTTATAACTGAATGCTAACTAGTCTGGGGTGGGCCTCTGTGTAATATTTAAAGTTTCTTAGATGATTCTAATGTGTATCCAGAGGTGAGGGCCACGCCACAATTCAGTGGTATCAGTAGGTATTAATCACAGATTCCTGGTGAGACTGTCACAGGGCTGGAAGGCTTAATTCATGCTGGGAATCACACTGGCATTTGTGGACCACCCATCTCAGGAATGAGATCAAGAGACAAATGATTAGCAGTGTTTTTCAAACTTGAGAGCATTGGAGTTCCCTGGAGGGCTTCCTAAACCTGGATTGCTGGGCCCCATCCCCAGAGCTCCTGATTCCTTAGGTCTGGGACGGCAAAACTGACATGTCTGACAAGTTCCCAGGTGATACTGATGCTGAGGGTCTGGGGACCACACTGTGGAGACCACTGTCATAGGAGACACAGGACTTGGCTCTGAGAGGTGTTGCTGGGAAAGAGGAAAGAGCTACAGCCTAGGAGACAGGGGACCTGGATTCAGTTCCTGGGTTTTCCATGGCCCATGCACATGCTGCGTAGATTTGGGTGAGCCATGTGACCTCTCTGAGCCCAGTGTCTTCATCCATAATTTTTTTTTTCATCCATAATTTGGGATTAAGATGAGTTTTTCTGAGCAGGATAATCAGTAATAACTCTCATTGGCTACTTATCAGGTACCAAGCATTGCCATGCATTATTTCAATTAATTTCCTCAATATTTCTATGAAGTGGGTCTTATTATTATTTAATTTTATAGACTCTGAGACAGAAGTTTAGGAAGCTTCAGTACCTTGTCAAGAGCATTGTGTGCGAGGCAGTTCCAGCTGACCCTAGAGCCCAAGCTCTCCACTGCTGAGCTGTCCCTGGCCCTCAGTTGGAAACCCTGTGAACAATGGAACTGGCCAAACAACCTTTAGCTGTGGTTTTTTTTAAGTGATGAGCAGGATTTCATGCAAGGGATACCTGGTGGGCGAATCACTTTGCAACAGTGAGCAAACCCCAATTAAATCAAGCCTGGGCAGATCAGGAGGGTTCCAAGAGAACATACAACAAAACACATCAATCACTCAGTTACTCTGTTTGAGAACAGGCCACTCTTGATAAGACATAGGCATTAATTAGGAGGAAAAGGGAGCAGAACAAACAGCCGGCAGAAGACCAGAGGGCTCTTTAACAGCCTGACGGAAGCCCAGGAAACTTCCTCCCAGAAAACCTGGCAGCAGATCACAAATGCTGCCACTGATTCATTCAGTCAAAGGGGTCATCTTGGGGAAAGGGCAGCTTTGAAGCAAGAAAACAAGTGCTCAGGAGAGGAAACTAGGAAAAGTTACCAAGTGGGACCCGATATGTGCAAATCAGAAAGTGTGAGCTCAGGAGTGACTGAGGGAAGCTTTCAGAGAAAAGTGCCCATAATCAAAGATTCTACACCTCAGACTAGGAAGTCCCTGAAAGATGAGTACGTTTAGTCACTAGGAAGAAGACCCCATGTTCAGGGATGGGTGGGACAGATGACCATTGAAGGCCATTTCAGCTCGTAGTTCCAATGACCCTTTGTAAGTTAGATTCTTGCTTCACTGGCCTACCAGGTTTCTTTTCCCAGGTAAGCAAACATTTAGGTAGGAATACAACAAATGAAAAACAATTTTAACTGTCAGAAAGAATTTGATGAAATTTCATGCCAAAGTTGGAAGAAAAGTTGTTACAACTACTACACATGGGTAGGAATGTTGTATAATAAATTATCTTATTAAAAAAAATGGGATTGTTGTGAAGAGTCAGGTAAGGCAATGGATGTCTGAAAAGTCCTTTGAAAAATGGAATTGTTATTCATTAGAATAAAGGCATGCACAAAAATTGGGACACTTTTTCTAAATGAAGAGATGTGAAACAAGTGATTTTACTTAGTAATTGCAATAATGACCATGTAAGAGTTTATATGATATGGAAAGAGAAGAAAAAAAAATCCATATGAATTCTAAGAGGTACAATGCTTAGCTGATGGTGATGATGGAATGGGCCTTGTGAATGGACAGAAAAAGAAAAGATGACCTTCAATGTGGACAAGGTCATGATGTGTTTAGCAACAAGTAAACCCAAACAATATATAAAGTGGTTGGCTCTGACCTAATGGGTATACATCAGAGAAGAATTTTGGTCTTTGTAGACTGTTTCTCATCTGTGATGCTAGTTTCATCAAGACAGTTAACAAAGTATTTAAAATAACTCTCGATCTTTAGAACTTAAAGGAGCCATGGAGACAATGTAATTTTTTTGATTACTTTAATTTTATAAGTGAGAGAACAGAGGCTCAGAGAGGCTAAGAGGCTTGTCCACCTCGTCCAAGGTCCTATAAATAACTAGAGAATGCAATATATACAAGATGGAAAACTTGAGTCTACTTTTCATGATACCAGGTATCTGAGAAAGGCCACCTTAAATAGTGTGTGTGTGGGGAATTTCTAGAACCTTTTTAAGTTGGTGAAGTAGAAGGTTGACCAAACGCTCCTTCAGAATGCCCCATTGCATTTCTGTAAAAGAGGAGTCACTGAGATGGATAGACAGATACCTCATGACTAGTAAGGTTTTCCAAATAATCTTATACAAGTGACTCCTAATAAATCACACAGACAGAACTTCACAGTGAAATCACATGTGAGTTTAGAATAGGCAAAATGATGACAGCCCAAACACCTGTTGGTTTTGGGGAGTGAGCCTTCCTATTTTAGAACTGGCACTTAATCATCAGGAGATGGTGCTCTATAGAACATCAGAAAATCTCCACCAGTTAGATACCCACCAGAAGATCCAACTCCTCTGCTCCTGTGTTAATTAGAAGCAGCAGACATTGGGGGCTATGATTTTCCCTCTAGTTTCTTGTGTACCTTTACCTAGTTTGACCACATACTGCAGAGAGTAGAGAAGATGACAGAGGACAGAGAGATTTGACACTCTTCGGATGTGTTATTGGTGATGACTGCCCTCTCTGACCCTAACTTCCCAGTCCCTGGACCACTAGGACTTGTCTGAGAACTTCTTGCTCTAGCTGATTTCCTAGGCACATGGATGCCTGACCTGAGCTCTTCACCCTCTCCTTCCAGCTTACTGTGTCCTCTTTGAACTTCACCCCTTTGGGGATCTGATCTGTGATCCTGCCCGACTCACACCTCACTCCCACTCTTAGTTGGACATTTGGTCTTTGTCTCTTTTGTCCAGCCCAGCTCTGCATGTCAGTAATTTTCCTATAATATTTACTGACTTGATCGCTTTAACCTCCCATTTAAAATCTTTCCCATTGTTCACATGGAACTTCATGGACTTCTCTCTAAATGTGATTTTTTAAGTCTTAAATCATCATTAGGACTGTGTAAGAGCACTGCATAAGAGCACTGTGTCAGAAGCTGGAAGTAGAAACCGTCGGCATTCATAAATACCAACTGTAAGTAAATATCATCAATCAATAAAACCTCCTGCTCCATAGGATGAAGAACAGAGGTTAGGGAGGCAGTAAAATGGGGAAACATCCTCATCTGATTGGAAGGACAGGAGTGACATGGGCAATTGTAGGGTATACATGACAGAATTTTTTTCTTCCTCCTCTAGTCCCTGGCAGGATAAGATACAGAAACTCCAAAAGCCCAGAGCGGTGATACATCTGCAATAATAGGGCTTTTCTTTACTCCAGTGTAAACCACAAATAGTAATATTCTTTTATTTAGACGCTAAAGGTAAGTAGAAGAAAGGCCCCACCTGTTTTGATGTCTGGTAAAGCCACTGAAAATTCTAGAAAAACAGGAAACCTGGGAGGGACTGATCCAAAGAAGGTTAAGGGTGAGTTAGAAAATTGCATTCTACTCATTTTGAGAGGATTCAAGGACTGACTTAGGCTGTGGTAAATAACTAAGTCAGTGGTTCAGATGCTTCATGTTCATATGTCTTTAAATATTGCTTAAAATAAAATGCTTTATTGGTACTAGTTAGGTATTTGCCATTATGTGCTCTTTTAGTGAAAGCCCTCTTGAGCTCTAGTTGTGTGGAAAAGCAGGCTGGTATTTGGCTTGGCTCACCATGTGGAAGGGGAGTTAGGCTCTTTGGAGACTAGCTCAGTCACTCATGTGTCACCACCCCTCCACAGGTGTCCACAGCACTTACATTACTAGCATCATCAGCCTAGGAAAAGGAAGTCACAATCAAGGCTAAGGTACTTAAAGTCAGAAAAGGGTGTGTACATCGGGGGATAAAATCTCCGTAGGTGGCAAGTGTGTGTTCCTTTCATCATGATCTATTTACATACAAAATAATGCTTTCAGCAATTTACCCCCCAAAAATGAAAGCTTTGGATTTCAAATAGAGTTATATGCCTTTCATCTCTGTTTTCTCTACTGTTCTATTTTCTGATCCATTACTTTCATCTTTGAAGCCTGTCATTGTGACTCTTGTATCAATGTAACTATCACTCAAAAAGCTTTTTACTCTCTGGGTCAGAAGTGCTTAATATCAGGCAATTGAAATGATTTTATTTGTATTGACCTCACATTTGAGAGTCACGTAAGATGTACTGTGAAATCAAATGTTCAAACATAATCAGTACCTTTATTTGATTTTTTCCCCAGATGAGCACAACAGTTGAGGGTTCCCAAGGGAATGATGGAAAACTGGAAAAGCTAGTTAATACTCAGTGTTCCATCCCTGAGAGAGAGGGCAGGAGGGGGTCTGGGGAGATGGAACTGGAAAAAGATGAATACGGGCTCAATTTCAAGGTAGAGTGGAGACCTGACAGATTTTTTTCTCTCTTTTCCAGTGAGAGGAGTGTGGTTGACCCAGGGAGAAATGGTACAGGACTTTGGGATGGAAGTCAGTCCTTTGGGACATTGTGTGTGTGTGTGTGTGTGTGTGTGTGTGTGTGTGTGTGTGTGTGTGTGTGTGTGTAATTGTAATAAGCAAAGAAGGAAGGGAGGTGGGGTGGGTGAGGGGATGATGTTTCTGGGCCAGTCCTCTGATGCTATCACTGGGTTAGAAACTGTAATTACCAATTTTCCTTATTCTCCTCTCTCTCACACACAGAATACACCAGCACCAAGCCTGACTAGACGTTAAAAAATTTGATCACTGCTACAGCCCCCCACCCAACACCTGGCTTTGTTTGTTTTGGTTGTGAGGAGGTGCCAGCCTAATATGCTTGGCACTTTCTTCTCTCCTTCACTTGGTCCTCCAAGCCCCGTTTGAGATGACCCAGTGGTGGCACCTGCTCAGAGCCCAGGGAGAACCACAGCCCAAGAGTCTGTCCTCTGCTCTTTGTCTTTCATGGTTAGAGCACGCTGCAGAGAAGGAACCAGCTCTTTGGAGCCGTCCTGACAATCTGCTGTGGGGGGTGGGGATCTGGCTCATGGCCCTCTCTCCACACTGCCTGCAGGAGTGTAGTGAGGGCGCAGAGCTTTCTGTGACCCCAGCATCACACTGACACACTTCTTTTTTTTTTTTCATCATCAGCTCTTTATTGAATACCCAGAGTTCATAATATTGTACAATAGAGCCCAACACAGGTTCTTGAGCAAAAGACAATAAATCCTGACAGATATTTTTTTCCACATCCCGTGACTATATATATATATATATATATATATATATATATTCAATTATAGTTAACATACAATATTATACAACATCATCACAGCTCTCTCCACTAAGGAGGCAGGACAGGTACTAGAGATGAGTGTTCAGAGGTGCTGAGCCCCTTTCTTGAGGCCACATAGCCCATTGACATGGGAACCCAGACTGCAGGTCCCCCCAGCATTCTTTACTCTGTGCAAGTGTCTGTCAGGACCCTGGGGTAAATGACGCATGATTTCCCTCCCACCCCCAGTGGTCTACTGAAGACAAGAACAAAGCAGCCAGGCACGCTTCCACTCTGTATAACAGCCATAGGCCCCCAGCGCTGTTCTAGTGGGGTCCTTGCTAGGAAGGAAGAGTTGGAATCAAACACATTGGATACTCCTACAAGAATGAGTCTGCAGCATTCTGGAGGCCACTTAGCAATGGAGGAGTGATTCAGGAACTTGTACAAGTGCTGATGAGCACCAAAAATAACCCCCCTGACCTGTCTCCGCAGGCCGTGCCCAGGGGAGGAGCAGAGCTGGTCCTTGGAGGGGTTCTGTAGGCCTGCTCGCTCTGTCTGGGCCAGCACAGGCCCGAGCTCAGCCAATGGGACTGCCTGGGAGGGGAGGATAAGCTGGAGGGGCCTCTGAGCCAGGGCTGTGTCCCTCCCACATAGGACAAAGAAGCCAAGAGCTGTGTGCAGGTGAGAAAACCAAATTGGCAATTACTCTGATCCACAGAGCCTCACTTCTAAGGTGTTGGCTTCTGTTCAGTGAGCCCACCCCTGCCCGGCCCAAGTTCACTCCTGCTGTGCTTAGAATGAATTTGTTTAAGTGGGAACAGAGCAGGGGAGGGTTCTTTGGCTTTGATCTGAGGGCCAGTCAGGGAAGAAGTGTGTGCGTGTGTGTGCGCGCGCGCGCGTGTGTGCGCGCGTGCGTGTGTGTGTGTGTGTATATGAGTGTGTGTGTGTGTGTGTGTGTGTGTGTGTGTGTGTGTGTGTGTCTAAACCAATGGGATGGCTTACAGACAAGGCAGAAAGCTGAGCAGCGGTACCGAGAAGCACACAAAGCCTTTATGAGAAAAGCTGAACATGATCCTGTTTAGTGAGAGGGTGCTGGGGCCAGAAGGACATCTCTCCTAGAATCAGATGTTTTCCTTCATTCAATCCATCAATCATATTAACTCACACATCAACCATTTATCTAGCACCCACTCTGTGCCATGCACTGTGTGCATGTTGGGCTGCGGCCCAGCCTCTTTCTGCCTTGAAAGCACTCACAGTCCTATAGGGAAGGTGGAAAGAAGAACAAGCAGACAAAAAGTATATAATAAATACAGTGTGATGCATCCAAGAAACAAGAAAAGAGGTGACAGAAGCAAAGAGGAGCGTGGGCCTCACTCTTGGGACAGAGGGACGGTGATTGGCTGTGGCTTGGGTGAGGTAGGAGAGGGGACGAGTTAGCATGACACATTGAAGGACTTCCAGGAGCTGGCCTGGACAGTGGGGAAAACAGTGGCAGGTGGGGGTGTAGCGGTGGGAAGAGCAGGGAGTGAAAGTTCGAAGGAGGAGCTGGAATCTGGAATTGGAAGGGAATGTGAATCAGGAAGAGGAGGAGGCTTCTTGAGAAGGTCAATGTGCATGAAAGGCAGAGTGTTGTTTGCTCCTTGGGCACACAGGCAGCAGGCAGTGTTATGTGGGGATTAAGAGCACAGGCTCTGCCCTGAGATGGCTTGAGTTCAAATCCCTACTCTGTCGTCTGCCAGCTCTGTGACCTGGGCCAAGTTCCTTTGCTTCTCTAAGTTTTAGTGTCCTCACCAACGGGGATGATGGCGACTGTGGCAGTGGACCATTGTCAGGACTGGTAGCTGAGCACTTGGTGGGATAACGGGCATAGACCTCAGAACGCATTTGCTTTTATTACTGTTATTATTCCGACCCATCTCCAAATGCTCCGTTTTTCCCGTCAAGAGTTCCTTGTGTCTTGCTTTGACTTTTCTCTGCTGCAGAGACCACCTGAAGCTCTGCACCTGAGCACTGCCCTTTTCAGCTCACATCTGGCGTTTTGCACATCTCCGGAGCTGGCCTTGCTTTCTTCCCTTGCAACCCACCTGTGGACCAACCCCAAACTGATCACCCTTAGTATCATGTTCCAGGCACTTCTGTGCTCAAAGCCTTGGTGCTCCCTGTTTCAGAGACTCACCAATCTGGTCTAGTGTCCCCTTACAGAGTAGAAAACTGAGGGCCAAAGAGGATAAATAAACAACCAGGCCATACTCCAAAGCCATGTGGCACAGGGTCCTGGGCCTTCTACTCCTGTTTCTGACCCTTTTCCCTCGGACAGGCTGTCCTGTTCTCCCCAGCTCCCTATTCTGGTGCCCTACTATTTATTTCCCAGCTCCCGAGTTTCTCTAAACTCTCCCTGGGTGACATGGTGTCAGGGCGGAAATGGATCTGCAGGAGCCATGCAGTCAGTCACTCTGAGTCTGCAGCCCAGCCCCGCCCCATACTAGCTGAGTGACCTTGAACAAGAAGGGTAACTGTTTTGAGTTTCCCAATCACTGAGATGTTGTAAGAGTTCCGCAGGGTGGGAGTCAGGGTGGCACATGGGATTATAACCTAAATGAAGGGCTTGGCAGGGTGTCTGGCACACAGAACAGGGCTTAGGAATGTTGAAGCCTCGTCCATCTGGTCAGGTGGGCCCAGGAGCCCACCATGACTGTTTGCACACTGCCTCCCATCCGGCGCGTCCTCCCTTTTCCATTTTACACGTCCCAGCACCCTGACAGCTCAGCAACTTCTTCCCTATGAGCTGTTCTCTACTTCCTGAATCCCCCAAATCCTCTGAATCCTCTGCTTCACAGAGAGTTAGAGCTCCAGGAATAGGCCCAAACCTTACTTCAGAACTGTGTTTTGAATGTCTTAAAGACAGGAGCAGCCGGACTGTTTGTGGGCCAATCTCCAGGAGCTGAGGGGTTCTGGGTATTTTGAAGTAGGCTCGAGTGGTGCTCATTAGAGCTGAAAGGACTTCCAGAGCAGACTCCCACAGAACTGTTTAGACATCCATTGGCGGGCTTGGAAGCGGAGAGACAGGGACCCACGAAGCCTTGCCTGGGAACCCTCAGGATGAGCCCCAAGAGTGAGTTCCCCTTCTTAGGAAAAAGGGAGAGGTCAGCTCTTGTCAGGTGTGGGCCAGCTACACCCACATCTGACTGTTGTTCTAATTTCAGAGGAACCCGGGGGCCCCGCCCAGGAGGAAGCTGCAGCACTTGCATATGGCCTGAGAGGCTGTACAATAACTCCGTCCCTCCCCAAAGGCTGAATGGGGCCGGAATCTGTCTTAGGAAGGGGGTGTGGATTATTCAGTTCCTTCCTGTGACAGCTGCCGGGGGTACACAGAGCCCAGGGCTGGTTTTCCACTTCACTGGAAGCCAAGCCCAATTTGGAGAAATGTTTGTTTTGTCATAAATGTGAAATTTTTACTCATGTGACTCAAGGGAATACAAAACACCTGTTTGCTGGTGGACTCTCAGAACCTTGTGTATTTTTTCCATTTTTTAGGTATGCATAGGACTTCTTCCAGAAACTGCTGCTTTCCAGAAAACCTGGGCCAAGCCTGGGACTTGTTATGTCATTTTAGCTTTTATTTGATTTACATATGCGTGTATTTATTGGTAACTCTCTAAAAGGGGCCCCCAAAGGAAAAAAACAAAACAAAACAATGAAGTAGTTCTCCAAAAACTTCGAAAAAATGGTTTCACTCAGACTTAGCAAAGGACAAAAATACAACCTCACCAGCCAACATTAACCCTCTCAGTGAGAGCTATCCAAAACAGGGTCTCTAAAAAGACTTCTGTGTCATTTCCTGCTCACTAGGAAAGGTCAAAGGTTGGGCACTAGATTTTGACTAGACTTCCCAGAGGTCTTCTTGTGTCGAGAGAGGTCAGCCCCACTGCATGTCCACCAGGTCATTGGCTTTCAATGACTACATACTGTTTTTATCCCAGCAGAACTAGAAAATACCCATCGCACCTAAAAAATATGAAGTGAGTCCCCCATCTCTTCCTCCTAGGACATGTTGCTTCCATAGCCAAGGGGAGACTTATAGCTTTCTCAACATTCTGTAATCTATTACCTTTTCCTCTTAAATATTCCTTAGAAAAATAATACAACCATGGATGTAAGGACCTCAGTGGTATTATTGATGGTAGGGTTTGAGGTTGACTTCATGTACAACTTAAGCCATCTCCTAAAGACCAGAGACATGGTTGGCCAGAGGCCCTTTTCAGAAGGTGCCATAAGCCTCTTTATCCCCATTCTGTTGGGACACTGGGGTCAAGGACAAGGGGTAGGAGTGGTACTGGGACAGAGATACGTGGTACTTGGTGTGTAATTCCCGTGGCATAGGATGATCCAGATTCTACTGGGAAGAGGCTGGACACAGGGAGTTGCTTGGTTTCTAAGCTTTTCTCAAGGGGAAAGGAAGTGAGAGTGTTATTTGGCTCTGATGGAAAGCTGGTCTACAAGCAGAAAACATCCAAGACAGAGGATTTAGAAGTGGGAAAACTCAAATGAGACTTCTTCTTTGGAAGGTATCATCCTAGATATTTTGTAGGAAATGAGCCAGGGAAGAGGACAATCACTTTGCTATAAATGATAAGAACAACATGGACTCCAATACAAAGAGCAATCCCAGTTGTCCTTGTTTGTTTTCATCTGCCTGGGTCATGCTGTAATTGCACAAGGTGGAGGGACGTGGTGGGGAGGCTCAGCTGTTGGTATAGCCATAGCATATGCCGACCTTGCTTGTGGAAGTTCATTTCCAAACTGCAAAGGTCAGTTCGTGAGCATCACATTTAGCAAGCTCTTCTTGATGACCCCATTTAAGGTTTTATTTTTCTTTTAAGAGGCATGGTGCAAGATATATGAGCACACATTTTTCTCCAGAATTTCCCATCTCTATAGTAGTAAAAAACTGAAATAGGTCCTTATTTAGTTTTTTAAAGCTCTCCAGCTACTGGGGACAGCAAGGACTTTTTGCCACTTAATTTGTGTCATTATCCAGCCCATGAAAATGTATTTCCTAATCCTCTAGCCACAGATACTCCTGATCAGCAAAAGCATAAGCCAGTATGTCCCCTGTACTCCAGGAGCCTATAAGTTAAGACCAACAATGTGGCATATACACAGAGAGATGTGCAGAAAATACCCAAAAAGCCAGCATCAGTGGTAGGTTGGAGACATGGTCTTTGGCTGAGGAGGGAGAGGAAAAGAATTGTATGGGTCATAGAGAAACAGCTAAGTAGTTAGGTGCAAGATGAAAATCCTCACCTTATATCCACTTTGGTCAAAGATATGGAGAAAATGACTAAGCCAGCATTTTCTAGCCCTTTTGATTACCAAGTGGGATTACCTGGCTGATTTGATGAATAAAGACAATAACAATGAAGGCAACTGATCAAAAAATGACATGGCCTTTGTCATAGAAAGATTTTATGGAGAAGTCAGCTTTGAAGGTCTCATCTAACATGGCGGGGAGGAAGTGGCCCAATGTGCCGAGGGAGAGATATCCCAGGTGTGTGGCATACAGAGAGGAAAATGCACTAGTGCTGTATGTAGCTCTGCCCTGGAAAAACAAGTGGCATATAATAAGCTGGGTGACTTGTAGGCATTCCTGCTTTCCATAGGTAAGCTTGAGGAAGGATTAGAATCTTCCATGCTCTGAGGCCTGGGGCTGCTCAGCCCACATCACCTGGGGATGCACCCCTGGGCTCATTTGACAAGACTTGGGTGCTGAGAACTGAGGTGCCAGGCCTGGGGGTCATCTATTCTGGAGACAAGTCTCCACCTTGCTCTGTGCCCTTGGTTATGCCACTTGACTTCCCTAGCATCTATTTCCTTATTAGTAAAAGAAATGAGTTAGACTAGACATTCTCTAGAATCCCTTCTGATTTTCCAATTCTGTGAATCAGGTGCACTTTTAAAAAAGCATACTTCTTCTTTTGGGAAAATAACAATGGTGAAGTCCTGAAAAGACAGAGGATCTCTCGTTTTTCCCAATTTGTCCTCTTTTTGTGAGTGTGGAAGGGGGAACCTTTGCAAACTAGTACATAGAAGAGAAAAAAGAGGGAAGACATCTACCTGAGGCTAAGGGTGGTGGTGGGGGTGGCGCTGGAGCAGATCTGCATGGACAGAGCTTTTCAAGGCCCACAGGGATGGGGGGCATTAATGGTGGTTACTCGTGTGCTCTTGCAATCCTCCCAGGAGAGGGGGATCACCCCCTAGTCTCAGCTACACCCCTCCTCAGCACCTCTCTCAAAGGGCATCTAGGCTGCCTCAGGGTAGTTATACCCTGTCCCTGGCTATGGCTTCAGGTTTACCCTAGTGCTCTGGGGCTGCCTGATTTTTTCCCTTCATACAGGAAAAACTTATTTTTTTTTCATGATTATCTAAGTCATACACACTTCAGAAAAATAGGAAGGTATAGAAAAGTATTAAGAAGCACCAAAACAATATCAGCTATAATCCTATCACCCAGAACTAGTTATATTTAAGTGCATTTTCTTCTAATGTATTTTTTTAAATCCTTAACATGAATGTACAAATTTTGTAACCTGCTTTTTCTTCTTTTGCTCAACTTCATAGCATGTTTCCATGTCATTAAATGTTTCTGGCCCCATTTCATCTCCCGCTGCTTCCCAGTGCTGAGCCTCTTCTCTTGGTAGCCCTGACCAAGTCAGGGCATTCTAACCGCCACTCCTTTGTTTATGTTATTTTCCTGCCTGAAGTGCAGCCCACTCTCCATTCATTTTTATTTTTATGATTCTTTAGGGCCTTATGTCCTCCACGAAGCCTTACAGGGCACCCTGGAGGGCTCTCCTGACTGTTCCTCCATCCCTGACATGGTGCTTTGGACTTTGTCTCTGGTCCTTAATGTGTGCTGCTCTGGACAGTTAGGTCTGCTTTATGCAGATGCCCCTCAAGCAGTGGTGTGATGGGGAATATTTAACAACTGGCTGACTGGTGGGGGGGAGGGAATATATATATATATATATATATATATATATATATATATATATATATATATAATTAATATCACAAATGTGTATTACACGATTTACAGATAATAAAATATCAAGTACTCTTTATTGTAAACTCTATATAGCCCATTGGTCCTCATAGAATGCTGTCAGTGATTTTTGCTGAACTTTTGTATCCTTAGCCAATCCACTGTCATAAATGACGAACATATATAATTCTGATATGAATGTTGGTTATTTTCATTTACATTAACAAGTAAGACAAAAATGAAACAATGAAGATCTGTATCAGAACCTCAATCATTCCACAATGACATGAGCTACTTTTTTGCTGTATCAGATAATAGGTTTTGAATCCTGGAAGAATAATTCATTTGTGTGTGTGTGTGTGTGTGTGTGTGTGTGTGTGTGTGTGTGTGTGCGCGCGCTATTTACAGCTGGAACAACTATAGACACTGCAAACTTTTGAGTTTAGTCTTCATTATTAACATTTTCTCTATAGCTTTCTTAAGTCAGGGTCAGGGCCTGGCAATTTATGGCCTGCCAAATCTGGCCCACCACCTGTTTCTGTAAATAAAGTTTTATTGGAACATGGCCATGTTGAATTTGTTTATCTATTGTCTGTAGCTGCTTTTGTACTGCAATGGCAGAGTTGAATAGTTGCAGCAGAGACCCTACAACCTACAAAGGGAAAAATATTTACTATCTGGGTTTTTATAGAAAATGTTTGCTGATCTTTGCTCTACACAGCCAACCAAACAATAAACCCAACCCTGATTGATTGTATTTATTTCTTTATATATTTTGTAAAATACATTTGTAGAGTATGCCAATTTCCATATGTTAATACAATCATCATGGCTGCTATTAAGCTACCCAGGGTGATGTTACTAATGGGAGTTGGGAAGAGATGCACTTTAGCTCATCATTATATAGTATATATATTTATTTATTTCCACCATAAATGTTAATGAATGTCGATAACCTTAAAAACAGAGATAATAGTAAAATGTAGTAAAATAATTAGGAACAGAGGAGTTTTGAATATTTACTGCTGTGCTTTTAACATAACTTAATTGTAAGTTTTTTACAGTTTAATTTTTAATGGCTGTAAACAATCAGTTTGAAAATTTTTTGAAAACTTAACAACTGGCTCTGTCACGGTAAAGGCTTTGATCTTTGGTGGGGAAATGTGATCCTAGCCCATCTGGGTGGCTCCCACAGAATCCCAGCCCTGGGGGAAATTCTGCCGAGGATGAGGGCATGGGAGTGTCTCATGCTCATCATAAGTATTTACTTAAACTTAAAGAAAGAAGCCTCTTGTGTATGGCAGAGGCACCAACCCATCTGTTGATTAGAAAATTGCCATGCACTCTGGTGACTATGGGGAGTAAAACCATGAACTTCTACCCACCATGTGCGGAAATGAGTCATTCTGGGCAGAGCCATCTAGATGGCCCAGATGGTGCCCTGACCCCATGTGACCTGGGCTGGGTATTCAGTGGGGCTAGAGCACATGGTCTGTCAGCCAGTCAGCGCTGTCAGCTCATGCCCAACTTTCTGCTTTGAAATTGCTAAATTATACCCCCTCCCAATCCCCAGAGAAAGGCTGGCTGACTAAAGCCAACTCAAGGTTCTCTGGGGATCATGTGGCCTTGGCCTAAGAAGACAATGGTCAGGACCCATGATCTGAACCAGTTGGTGTTTTCTCTAAAAAAATCTCATGCCCTAAGCCTTCCACTGTCAGCTGCTTCGGTAGCCTTGGAAACAAGGTATTTTTTCTGGCTAGTTGTTCTAAGTATGCCTAGAGCTGTTGTAAGACAAGTGTTGCTGAGGCATCTGAATGAAACAGCAGGGAGAGAACAGGTGCCCAGAAGCTGCAGGGCTAGGTTCCTATCCTCCATTACTACTAGGCTGTGTGACCTTCGGCTTGTCACTTAACCCCTCTGGGCCTGTTTCCTTGTAGGTTAAATGCCTCACAGGATCATTGTGAGGTCAACTGAGATAATCTATGTGAAAACATGTTGCAAAAAACATGCATAAGAGGACAAGTGAACAGGACTGGCACCAGAACTTGTGTTGGAAACACCCTGTGCTGAGTAGCCCATATTCTCTAAAGCATTGTGGGCAAATGAGGCCAAATTCCCCCAACTCCAGGGGTCCCAAGGAAGCAGGCTCAATTACCAACACTACCCTTCCCCTGCCATGTAGGGGAATAAGCAGGAGATGGGAAGTGGGAGAAAGTGGGAAAAGAATTTACTCTGCCCCTCCCATTGTGACTGTCATCTTGAGGTCAAGTTGGGTGCATCTATCAGAATTACTTATGCAAACTTCTGGGGGAGGGTGCCTGCAGCAGGCAGCAATTGTCTTGTGCTCTAGGCTGGATGCTTGCTGAGATGTTGAGACTCTTGGCCCCATCTGGTGGTGGGGGTATGGTGATGGAGGTTTGGGGAGAGTGTGACCTGTGTCCATAGGAGTTTGTGTGACCGTGAAGACAGGATGTTCAGCCCAGGGGAGAAGACACTGGGGGGCAGTGTGTCTGAGGGGCTGCAAGATTCCCTCATCTCAGTTCCCTTCAGTCCTCAGAGGGTGGGAAAAGACCCCAGTGGCTTCTGAGGCTCTGTAAAGGAGGACAGAGTAGGAGGGACATGGACCACTGGAGAAGCCAAAGGTGGCTACAGCTGTCCTTCTCGGTGACAGATGGGTTTAGGGCATACTGAGAGGTATTCAGAAAGCCACGCACACGTGAGCAGCATGCAGCCACGGCTACCAGCATCAGATGGGCCCAGAGTGAGACCAGACAGCCAACAAGCCGTTAGGATCTCAGTGTCCCCCACCTGTACCCCACTATGCACTCCCCCAGAGGGGACAGGCCATGTGGGGGAGCAATCCCAGAACCAGGTCTGCTCTCCCACCCCACCCCATGGTGCCCCAGGAGAAAGAGGAGAGATAGGGCAGGACTCTCCTCTCTACACTGCAAATCCCACCTCCTTCCCGAAACTACTCATGAATGAGAAAAGGAAGAATGTCAAACTAGAGGTAAGGCTGTGGCTTTAGAATTAAGTAAGATAAAAAGACTTGTAATAATAGAACTGACCAAAAGTTGAGAAAGCTTCCCAAGATGCTATTAAGGGACAGAAAAGTCGGACTTGATAGTTCACGGTTGAAGGCAGGAATGCTCATTGAACTGTTTCACATTGATACCCCTCTACATTCGGACTGATCAATAAACCTGTAACCTAAGTGTTAGTTTTTATAGTAGGTGGTCCATTTGAACTTGGTGAATTGAACACATGTATTATACAAAACATTGGTTCTCACACTTCAGTGTGCATCAGAAGTACCCAGAGGGCCTGTTAAAGCAGACAGTTGGCACCATCCCCAGTTTCTGATTCAGTAGATCTGGGGTGGGTTAGAGAATTTGCATTTTTAGCAAGGTCTCAGGTGATGTTAATGCTGCTGGTCTAGGGACTACAATTTGAGAGCTGCTGTGGTATTGATTAGGGCATCAGTGGAGTGTGTCTTTAACACAGCCTTGAAAATAAGCCCTGAACTTCCTTGGAAGCCAATAACAATGCTGATTTTATTTATTTCACTCATCTGTGTTCCCTTGTGGGAACCATGTTTGAAAGTTGCATTGGTGTTCCTATGTGTTAAAGGACTAATTGAAAATGCATTGTCCTGAGTCTGTAAGGTCACCCAGGATTTCCTCCATGTTCATGAGGCCAAATCTGCCCAGGTGGATTAGCAGCTAGCACACCTCTGAGCAGGAGCCCAGGGTGCAGTCAAGGGTGTGAAAGCTGGGACAGAGAGAGCATTCTGCTTGCCCCTGTGGGTGCAGGAGCCATCCTTGCCTCCCCTATCATCCTCATGCCTCACAGCCTCTGTGTCCTGGCTGGCGGCATCTCCCCCTCAGAGGAAACACACCTCCCATGTGGATCCTGCTTAGCCAGGTTTAGGTAGAGCAGATCCTACCCAAGGGGTGGGTGTGGTCCCCAAACCAGGCCAATCAGAGATCCCATCCTCCTAGCATTGTCATCTATTTAGGGGTGAGCACCCTGCCAAGTGAGTTCTTTCTAGATCATTTGCTGGAGATATGTGATAAGGTATTATAATCTCTCTGGGATTTTAAGCTCCAAAGACTAAGGAAACCTGGGACTCCCAAGTGTCATCATGGTGGTCAGGAGAGAGAGGAAGAGAGTGAGAATATGGGAAGAAAAAGGAGGAGGAGAGAGAATTTAGAGACCTGGTGATTTTATTAGAGGCATAGATCCAGCTATCTCTGAGGCCTATATTTTGGACATCCCTGTTCTGTTATATGAGTAAGTAAATTCCCCTTTTTGCTTAAGTTAATTTCAGTTGGATTTCTGTCTTGTGACCCAGAGCTCTAACTAATACAATCATTGGGAGGTTTTTTTGTTTTTTAAGATTTTTATTAAAAATATAGCTAACATACAATATTATATGAGTTTCAGAGGTACACCATAGTTGTTCAACATCTATATATCTAAAGAAGTGATCACCATGTTAAGTTCAGCTGCCACCTGACACTGTACCACACTATCACAATATTATGGACTATATTCCCTATGCTGTACACTACATCCCCATCACTTATTTGTTTTATACCTGGAAATTTGGACCTCTTATTGCCCTTCACCTTTCCCCTCCCTCCTTTTTACTTTTTCAATTACAATTGACATTCAATATTATTTTATATTAATTTCAGGTGTACAGCATAGTGGTTAGACATTTATACAATTTGAGAAATGATCCCCCTGACTAATCTAGTACCCACCTAGCATTATATGTAGTTATTGCCATATCATTGACTATATTCCTTATGCTTTACACCCCCATGGCTATTTTGTAACTACCAATTTGCACTTCTTAATCCCTTCATTTTTTTCTCCCTGCTCCCAACCTCCTTCCATCTATCACCCCAACAAATCTAGTACCCATTTGATACCATACATAGCTATTAACAATATTATTGACTATATTCCTTATGTTATACCTACATACCCATGACTACTTTGTAACAACCAATTTGTACTTCTTAATCCCTTCTCCTTTTTTCACCCACACTCCCAACTCCCCTCCCATCTGGCAACCATCAAAATGTTCTCTGTATCTATGAGTTTGTGTCTGATTTGTTTGTTTGTTTGTTTCGTTCTTTAGATTCCACTTACAAGTGAACTTACATTGCATCTGTCTTTCTCTGTTGGACATACTCCATTCAGCACAATGCCCTCCAGGTCCATCCATGCCTCCACAAATGGCAAAAACCCATTCCCTTCTCCAGCTGTGCAATATTCCATTATATATATGCACCACCTCCTCTTTATCCATTCTTCCATCAACAGATACCCAGGCTGCCTCTACATCTTGGCCATTGTAAACAATACTGCAATGAACATATGGATGCATTCATAGCCTCGAAGTAGTGTTTTGGATTTCTTCAGATAAATACCCTGAAGTGGAATTACTGGGGCCCGTCATTGTCTCTTCTTACAACCATTGTTTTAACATCTTTTGGTCTGGTATAAGTATTGCTACTCTAGCTTTTTTTATTATCTTCATTTCTATTTTCATGAAATATCTTGTTCCATCCCTTTACTTTCTGTCTGTGTGCGTGTTTCAATCTAAAATGAGTCTCTTGTAGGCAGCATATGTAAGGGTTTTGTTTTCTTATCCGTTCAGCCCTCCTATGTCTTTTGATTGGAGTATTTAATCCATTTACATTGAAAGTAATTGTTGATAGATATGTAGCTATTGCCATTTTATTATTCATAATTTTGATCTTTTTTTGCCTTCCGTCTTAAAGAAGCCTCTCTAACATTCCTTGTAATACTGGTTTGGTGGTGATGAACTCCTTTAGCTTTCTCTTGTCTGGAAAGCACTTTATCTATCCTTCAATTTTAAATGATAGCCTTGCTGGGTAGAGTACCCTTGGTTGTAGGTCCTTGCTTTTCATCACGTTGACTATTTTGTGCCAACCCCTTCTGGCCTGTGAAGTTTCTATTGAGACAATCTTATGGGAGCTTCCTTATAAGTTACTAGTTGCTTTTCAGATTCTCTTTTTGTTTTTAACTTTTGCTGTTTTAATTATGATGTGTCTTGGTGTGGGCCTGTTTGGGTTCATCGTGTTTGGAACTCTCTGCACTTCCTGGGCTTGTATGTCTATTTCCTTCACCAGGTTAGAAAAGTTTTCAGTCATCATTTCTTCAAATAGGTTCTCAATCCCTTGCTTTCTCTCTTCTCCTTGTGGTACCCTTATGATGCGAATGTTGTTACGCTTAATGTCCTAGAGGGCTCTTAAACTATCCTCATTTTTATGGATTTTTTTTTCCTTTTGCTGTTTTGATTGGGTGTTTTCTGCTACCTTGTCTTCTAAATCGCTGATTTGATCCTCTGCTTCAACTACTCTGCTAGTGACTCCTTCTAGTGCAGTCTTCATTTCAGTTTTTGTATTCTTCACTTTTGACTTGTTCTTTTTTATGCTTTCTATGTCCTTTTGTATGCTTGCTATCTCTTTGTTGAACTTCTCCCTAAGTTTCTTGAGCACCCTTATAACCAATGTTTTGAATTCTGTCTCTGGTATGTTGCTTGCCTCCATTTCATTTAGTTCTTTTTCTGGAGTTTACTTCTGTTCTTTTATTTGGGACATATTTCTTTGTTTCCTCATTTTGGCTGCCTCCCTGTGTTTGTTTCTATGTATTAGATCTCTTTCCCAGTCTTGGCTGGGGGGACTTATGTAATAATTGACCTGTGGGGCCCTGGCAAAGTCTCCCTGGTCACCAGGTGCCCCTTGTGTGGATTGTGTGTGCCCTCCTGTTATAGTTGAGCCTTGATTGCTATTGGCATGTCAGTGGGTGGGATTGACCTTCAGGCTGACTGGTTGTGGAGTTTGGCCGCATCCACAGCTTACAGGCTGCTGTGAAGGGGTGGCTTGCCCCACTGAGTGGGATTCACCCCAGGAGTCTCTGGTGCCTGTTGACACTGTCCTTTGTGTGTGCTGCTTGTGGAGCTAATTGAGCAGTGCTCTGCTGTGATCTGAAGCCAACCTCCAGGTATGTTGGTTCTGGGGTCTCTTGGGAGGGGCTCTGGTGAAGGCCCAGGTCACTCACTGTCTGTGACCAGCCAGAGACTACCTGGTAGGAGCTACAAAGTGATCCTCAATCTACAGTTATTCATTTCCTGGGCTAAACCTTGAGGCAGGTGGGAGAGGCCAAACCCTGAACCAATGGTGGCTGCCGCCAGTACCGGGCCTGGGGTAGCTCTGCAAAAAGCCAGGATACCCTGAGTGTTGTTTCCACCTGCTACTTCACCTGCATGCTCCCTCAAAGTTTAGCCACTGATAAAGCTTCTTGCAGTATGCAAATTAGGTGAGGCATGGTTCAGGGAGTCACTACAATGGGAAGTGTTGTGGTCACCAGGTTAATGTAGACTTTGGTTTGGTGCCAGTGCTGAGCCTGAAGCTATTCAGCAAAAGTCTCAGGCACACTGAGGCCTGTCGTTGCCTGCCTGGAGCCCGTGGACTCCAATAGTTTTCCAAGAAAGAGTGCAATGCAGGCAGGGCTGACTGTTATTGGAGAAAGTGCCTCTGACATTGAGAGAGTTGGGTGGGGTGGGGTTGCAGTAAGTCAGCAGAGTGAAGCCCCAGAGCTCACCATATCAATCAGATTCAGTTTTAGCTGTAAGTGTAGGGGGAGTGCTCAACACATTAAAGATGGTGGCCACCTGCTGGCTGCATAGGAGGAGGACCCCTTGCAGGGAAAATAGGACTGTCCTCCAGGCCTGGCCTTGAAGCTACACACCTCAGTCTGCTCCCAGTATGTCTCTGATACCCCCAAAGTCACTGTCCCTCTGTCAGAGCCTAAGGTGAGTGACTGCGAGTGAGTGAATCTGTGCACAGGCCCTTTAAGAGGATGTCTGGGTTTCCCGCCATCTTCCATCCCACCCAGATAGTTGGAATCCCTCGTGTTTTTCACAGCCAGATGTTGTGGGTACTGCTCTTCCTGGTACCAGTACTCTGGGTTGGGGATCCTGGGGCTAGGGTTCTTTGCTCCTCCGAGGGGAACCTCCATGGCTGAGATATTCCTCCCAGTTTTCATCCACCACATGGAGGTTTAAGACTAGCCTGTTTTGCATCTCTGACCCTCCTACTAGTCTCGATGTGGCTTCTTCTTTATATCCTTAGTTATAAAACTGTTCAGCCAGACTTCAGATGGTTTTCCAGGTTGATTGTTCTATAATTTAGTAGTAATTTTAATGTGCTCATGGAAAGAAGCAGGCACAGTGTTTATCTACTCTGCCATCTTGGGTCTCCTCATTGAAAATTCTTACCTACCTTTTTCACATCTCCACCTATGTTGATTTTCCTCCATCTCCACTGTACTACCTGTCTTAGTATCAGCCTCTCAATCCTGTGAAAATCAGGGCCTTTGATTGCTCTGGGGATGCTCACCTCCTAGTATTGAATCCTAAGTGATGACTTGCCCAGTCCAGTGGACTTTGATGGAGAAGGCTGAGGCAGCCTAGCTTCAATGACTCTTTCTAGCATGTTTCTTGGGGGCCATTATAGCCTTATGATGTATAATGTAAGGTCTCCGATGCAAAGAAAAAGCTATCATCTGCCTCCAATGACATGCTGGCATTTAACATGGAACTTCCAGTCTTTAGACTGTGCCCTCTCATTGCCCTGGGCCCAGGTTCACCTGAAAATCCTGACTACTGTAGGGAAAATCTCTTAGGGATAATTGTGTGTAAACCAGCACCACAGGGTCTGTTGTCAGAACCAGAAACTCCTCATAACTGCCACCCAATAAAGTTATCACACATCCCAGTAGCCAGACTATGACCTTCCTAGTAATATAGGTATAGAAGACCACCACTGATGGATGGGCCTCTTGGATGGTCACAGACCCATTAGTATTTTAATGTATTTTAAAAGAGATCCAAATTTACAGCTTATTAATGCAAATTGACCTCTAACTAATGATTTCATGAAAAAAGATTTAAACCATACGTTGTCCAGCAAAACTTAGATGTTGCTATTCTTATTTCAGAATGCCAAACATTGCCCACAGCCTCATCTCTGCTACTCATGATCTCTAATACTTTATTTCTTTCTTTTAAAGATTTTATTGGGGAATTGGGTGAGGGGAACAGCGCTGGGGAATCGGGGGAAGGGGAACAGAAAGTTGCTGTCCTTTTGTTCTTCAGTCTAGTTGTGGAGGACGTTGCTTCACTGGCCCAAGCCGACACCATCATTGTGCTCTTCCCGGGTAAGGAAGATCAGTTGCCAGCCTCTAGACGGCTGCTCATGGTGACTGCTGGCCGCTCACGCTGGCTGCCGGCTACACACGGTAGCTTATGGCAGCCCACTGCAGCAGGGGACTGCAGCCTATGCCATGGCCAGTGACCCACGGCAGCCCAGCTCCAGGTCGAGCTGTTGTTCAGCATCTTAGCTGTGGAGGGCAGTGTCACTGGCCCTCATATGTGGGATCCGAACTGGGGCCCTCTGGCGTCCCAAGCCAGTTCTTAACCAACACGCCACTCGGCCGGCCCTCTAATACTTTCTACTCATCATCTGCATTGCCTGTAATATTCCCCAATCTTGTTCTAAGATGATTCTTTAGGTGGGTCCCAGAACTAGCATCAATATTAACATTACCTGGGACCTTGTTAGAAATGCAAATTTCTGGGCTCTATCCTAAGTCTCCTGAGTCATGAAGTCTGGAGTGAGGCCCAGAAATCTATTTTAACAAATTCTCCTGGTGATTCTGATGCAGACTCAGGTTTGAGAACCACTGTCAGAACCATTGATCCAAGTGACTCAGGTCCTGCCTCAGTTTCCACACCCTGCCCAGCAACACCAAAGGCCAGAAATGTTCAGGAGGGGCCCACCTAATGGTCCTCAAGCAAGCTCCCTGATGGTTTCCACTCTGGCCCCAGATCATGCATTAGTGGCTTTGGCCCATAAGACAGGCAATTTTGCTATTAGGGTGCTAAGTCTCTCCATATTGTCACACTGGCACCTGAACTGAGGAGAGACTGACTCCTCTTGTCTCTGTTTCAGAGCCTCAGAGATGTCAGTGTCCAAGAGGTGGGGGCAAGGTGGGGCTGACACCACCAGACAAAACAGAATGAAGTAGAATAAAAAGTCACCGAAGGAAGAAACAAATGCACTTAAAAATCCATTCCTCCCAGCAATCCGTGTGAATTATATAGTCACACTTATCTTTCAAAGTAAATAGCAATCAGTCCTGAGGAGCGAGGAGACTTTCAAGTAATGGCCAACATGTGTTGATATTGACAGTGACCCATAAATCTCAATTGCTTTGGGAGAAAATGTTGGGCGCATTTTAATTCCAAGCCATCAAATGTGAAGGAGCGAGATTTACTTCTGCTGTAGATCTGAGTGGAGCATCCTTGGAAATACAACCGAATGAAACAGAGTTAAGTACTAATTGATGGCCTCCAACATGCTTCATAACACTCCATTACCCAGATGGGAAGCGTGACGGCTGAAACATGGAGCAGCTGAGCCTGGGGTGAGCAGCCCTCTAGGAAGGACAAAAGGCCCTGGGGCTGCCACATCACCCCAGGCCTCCCCCAGCATGACTAATTGCTGGCACCTCTGTCAGAGCTCGCACTGCCCTTCATGCGGGCTCTGGGCACTTTGGAGTCTGCCAAACCTTTTCATGAGGGTTCTTTTACTTCTTTCCCCAGAAGTTTTCTCACCATGCGTGGTCAGTCCCAAGCCCAGGCTTTGTCTTCCAGGAAAGACAAGAGGCTTTTCTCTGGCTTGTCAGTCTGTTGTGTTCCAGAGTAAAGATGACTGACTCTTATTTCCATTTACAAAGGCATTTTGGTTATCATTTATGGACTACTTGCTGGAAACTCTGCTGAGAGTTTGTACATACATTATCTCATTTAATCCTTACTAACTGTGTGGCTTTAGACGAATTCCTTGACCTCTATAAGCCTCGATTTCCTCATCTTTAAAATGGGGACAATAGTAGCACTCACCTTTTAGGGTTGCTGGAGGATAAAGCAGAATATTCCAGGGAAGCTCTGGCACTTGGGGAAGCTGTCTGTAGCCCTGCCTGCCCAGCCCACAATGAGTGAGGTGCTTGCCTCCACGTTCCTGGGGCCGTGGCCAGGGCCATTCTGCTCAACACCTTCGGTCTACTTTGGGTCTCCTCCCTGAGGGAGGGAATGCATCCTCCTGCCTTTGCAGCCCCAGCATAGACTCTGGGGCAGAGAATGTGCTCAGTAAACATGTGTGAAGTGAGGACCGAAAGGAGGAAGGCTGCAGCGTGAGCTCCAGGAACTCCTGGTCCTGAGCTAAGAAGTTGGGACTGGAAGACCCCAAGTGGGGACATAACCAAGAGGCTTTCACCCTGGCTTGTGGGGAAAACTGAGAGACAGCTTTTGTCAGAGAAGAAAGGAGTTAAAGAGCTCCCAATTCTGAGTCCAGGTGAGGGCAGTGATTTATCCAAATTCACACAGCTATTTGGTGACAATAATTTATGGCTGATGTTTGTTAGTGTGGGCAGTGTTTGATCCACCACGTTAGGAAAATATATTACCAGAAACAGGTAGAAGACCCTAAAGAAGGCAGCCTGAGCAGCCTGCTAGGTCCTAATTCCTCTCTCTGGTGGTTACTCAGAACCTCCTGCCTGGTCCCACTCCACGGCCTCCCCCAGTGCCACTGCTAGGTCTGCCTGCAGGGCTCTCCCTGCTCTTCCACCATCAAGTCTGAGGACCTGATGAGAAGTGTATCAAGACCAGGTGTTAGAAAGACGCATGGGGGGAAAACACAGGTCTTGGGGTCAAATAGACCTCAATTCAGATCTCATTGCATCCTTTTATTAGTTTACACAAAGCAGGCTGTACGTGCCTGTTTCCTCACATGTAAAATGAGATTAACAGTATACATTTTATAGGTTGTAGAATTAAGCCTACTTAAGCAAAATGCTAGACATAGTAATTAGGCATATCCAGCTGGATTTGAGGCAAAGGACTGTGTCTCATTCGTCTATATATTTCTTTCCATTTTCCCATTCCTCCAGTGCTGTCTTATCTTTAGTAGTAAGTGCCCACTGCTAGTTTATTGAGTAAATGAGGAGTTATTTTTGGATTCTTTTGAACTCTGCTTCTCAAAGTGTGGTTTGGGGACCAGCTGCATTGGCAAGACACGGACACTTGTTAGCAATGCAATATCTTGGAGCCTTTCCCAGATGTACTGAAACAGAACATTCATTTTACCAAGTTCCCTGGGTGATGCATATGCACGTCAAAGTTTGAGAAGCTCTGCTTTAGAAAGCGTCGAAACTGGGGAAGCTTAAAACTCCTATTAAGGTAGTGAGCATTGTGGGGAATTTATGGGCAAGAAACAACACAAGCATGATATACATTTCCTCTTCCCACTCTCACTGGTCTGGAAGTGGTTTCCTGGTTCCATGGAAACCCAAAGAACCCAGAATCACTTCTATAAGATCCACAATGGGAACTGAGCCAGCTCCTATGTGCAGCTATGTGTGTGTGTGTGTTTGCCAGAGTTGACTGTGGTCTGGAGAGCATTACTCCCTTGCAGATTAATAGCTGTATCACAGATGTCAAGTGCAGCCTCTAATCAGGAACCCCAAGTGACTTCAGAGTCCCCAAGGTTTTAGATGGGGAAGTCAGGCAGGACCTGAGCTGGTTCTCCTGTACCTCTGGGATATGTTCCATTATTTCCAGCAGGGGTGTGGAATTTGCCAGACAAAATTACTTAAAACTCATTTACTTTTAAAAAAGTGTGTCACTTAGCCCTTTGGTAGGAGGTGTATAGTCAACGGTCATTTGCCATGTACTTATTCTATGACAGGCCTGTGTAGGTCCTGGGGATAAAATGGTGACTGAGACTCGCCCCTCCCCTTGAGGTGCACATAGTCCAGTGGGGAGAGAGTGTGCTGGCAGATAATTAAAGAGCAATGAGCCAAGTACTACGGGCAACAGGTCCCCAAGGGATATGGGACAGTGGGCTTATAGTGAGATGCATATACAGTCATGAGCCACATATCGACATTTTGGTCAATGACAGTCATAACACAGCACAATGCGTTACTCACATATTTGTGGTGATGCTGGTATAACCAAACCTACTGAGCTGCCAGTTCTATAAAAGTACAGCACATGCAGTTATGTACAGTGCATAATACTTGATAATGATAGTAAACAACTATGCTACTGCTACTGGTTTATGTATTTACTATACTATACTTTTTTCTTTCCTTTTGGATAACTTCTTTTTATTTATTTATTTATTTATTGTTATTAGTTTCAGGTGTACAGAACAATGCAATAGTTATCCTTTTCACCCCTCATACAGAAACAACCCCCCTCCCCAATCTACTGCCCTCCCACCCCCGATATTATACTTATCTATTACAATTCCATTGACTCCATTCCCGCACTGTACTCCACATCCCATGACTATATGTATATATAATTATAGTTGACATACAATATTATTCAACATCAGCTTCAGAAATACAGTG
>NW_017731626.1:923093-959713 GCF_001890085.2 Hipposideros armiger | reverse complement strand
ATATATATATATATTGGGGGTGCCAAAAAAGTTGTATACAGGTGGACACTTTGGTCAACGTTGCTCAAGCAGTAGTTCGCTGTAATCAGAAATGTCTGAACGCTGATGGTAACCACTTTGAGCACCTCTTGTAATTGCAGAAGTCAAACGTGACTTGTTTTCATCTTTTGTTATCACTATATACTGAGTATTACAATTTTAATACAGTTTTCCTTTCTTAAAACGTACGTACATTTTTTGACACCCTCTGGGGAGTGAGGGGAGAGAGAGAGAGAGAGTAGGCAAATATACAAAAATGTTAATAACTGTTGACTCTATCTGCAGAGAATACAATAACTCATTGTATTTAAAGCCTTTCAACTTTGCCTATAGTGGAACATTTTTGTAATTAAAAGTTGGGAAAACATTGGGAGTAGTATATGAATCAGGTGAGTATTATACTATTCGGACAACTTAGTACTAAGAGTAGAGATTTACAAATGTTTGTTTTATGGCCAGCAATGCATAGTTGCAAAGTGCTTCCACATATGTGATCTCCTTTCATCCTCAGAACAACCCTGTGGGGTCTCTAATAATAAAGCCCACTGCTCCCCAACAAATCAGAGAAATTGGGTACATTGGCCTTCATGGGTATCCCACTGTGGATGTCAGTGCCAAAGGAGCCTGAGACATACTCTGAGCCTCTGTGGGCCTGGTCTCTTCTAACTAAAAGTTTTCAATCACCTTACCCACTATGAGTGACGGCCACCTCCTCAGTGGCCCAGGAGGAAACCCACCCCTCAACAAAGTCCTGGTCCCCTTACATGTCAGCCTCCATCACAGTCTCTGCTTCTAGAAAGTCAAGCTCAGAAACAACGTGTGAACACGAGCCCAGGCAACCCAGCCCAAAGAAAAGAGTGACCCCATGACGTCAAGCCTGAAAATTTGGGTCAATTTTGGCAACCAAGGGAACTGGGAAAAAGCTAAAATGTTTTTCTTACCCAAGCATCCTCCAATGACTGGGTTGTTTTCATACACTGAGCTGGACCCTCCACAGCATCTCAGTGGCTTGGCGATACCATCAAGACAATACCTGAGAAATCTCCCTTCAGGAGACTCTCTGCTGCCTGTGACACAGGTGTTGCGATTATTCCGTGACTATGTTGTCTTGGTGTGTTGCTCATGCCCTGGCCACCACCTTCATGCCACACAGAGGGGCTCCTGTCCCTGAGATTCATGATCAGGATGGGTGATGTTGCAGCAGGAAGAGCTGGAGAAGACACTCATGAGGGAGGTTGGGGATCAGCCTCCTCACTCTCAGGGGACACATCCACATGACCAATTTAAGCAGGAAGTCCACACTCAGAGGATGGTGTCTGGGCCATGGATTTACCCACGATTTAGCCACACACCAGCTCTGTGCCAGGCCTTGTGGTCAGACTCCAACACATTTAACATTCGTCCATCGTATTACTTTGCTAGGGTTGCCATCACAAAGGACCACAAAGTGACTCAGGCAACAGAAATTTATTTTCTTATAATTCTGGAGGTTAGAAGTCCAAGATCAAGGTGTTGGCAGGGTTGTTTTCTGCTGAGGGTTCTCTCCCTGGCTTGTAGATGGCCATCTTCTTCTCTTTATCTTCACATAATCTCCCCTCTGTGCACGTCTGTGTCCTAACCTTCTCTTCTTATAAGGACACCAGTGATATGGGATTAGGGCCCACCCCAATGACCTCATTTAACTGTTATTACTGTTTAAAGTACCCTATCTCCAAAGACAGTCACATTCTGATGTACTGAGGGTTAGAACTTCAACACATGAACAGGGTGGGTGGGGGTGGGGAGGACACGCATTTCAGCCCATAACACCCAGCAAAGACTTTCAAGACTCTGCTCTGATCCGGGTTCTGGGCCAGGCACTAGAGACCCTATGGACACGTAGGTAGATCATTGTTCTGTTTGAGCTTCAGCTACTCCCCAGGGGCTTCAGAGTTAGAAAAAGAGGCTTATAAATATAATGGAGATGGGAAAGTGAGTAGTAAGTCTGCATGCTCCGAACCAGGCCCAAACAGAGGACCTTTGCTGTGGGGGTGCAGGAAGCTATGGCCCAGCCAAGGGGCACAGGAGACAGCTGGCAGCTAGTGGGGGAGGGGCCCAGTCCCTTTCAACAGCATGATTAAGACTTTCTGGCAGCACAAGCAGTAACTGGCAGGACACCAAGAAGGAGCCATTTATCTGGCTCACGTTGCGGGTAAGTGATAAAACACCCTCTGGCCCGGTGCCTGAAGGAACAATCCTCTCCCCAGACAGGTGCTCCTGTGAGCCCACACTGCCACACTCTCTGGCCTAGAGAGGTTGACTTTAGCCAGGTCATTGCCTAGACTCGGCTTGGCCTCCGCCAAGGAGAAAGGGCCCAAGGTCAGCTGCCATCCTCTCCTGAGGCTCTTTACCCCTTGCAGAGCCCAAAAGGAGAAGCGGATGGTGGCCCATGCCCAAGGATGAGTAAGTCAGGGCAGAGAGACAAGGAGGGTCCTCTGCATGTCTAAGCCCTCTGTTCCTGGCCCAGGCAGAATATACACCGTGGACTCCTGAGCGAGGCTATGGATGTCAAAAAGGACTGGATTTGGGGTCTAAAATCCTGGGTCTCAGTCCTGGCTACATCTCTTACCAGCAAGTGGTCTCCAGACCAACACTAGTGGCAATTACCTTGCCACTCACTATTGAGTAGTTTAAGGCAAGTTACTAAATCTCTCTGAGCCATAATTTCCCCATTTATAAAATAGAGATAATGATACTTATCTCACAGGGTATTTCCATGGATTAAGTGAAATAGGCAAGACATTTGACATATTTAAAAGTTCTTTGAGATAATAGTTGCTATTATTTCATACATCTTGGTTCTACTCAATTGAAGCAATGTAAGACTTTCTTTCCAAAAAGCATCAAATGTATGTTTTTATTGTTAGTACTGGATCAAAAACTGATGTGTCTGACCCTGTATAAAGCAGTACTGGGGGGAAAAATGGTCGTTTACTGCTTGGTTTATTTTTACAGAATTGCAAACAGAATGGTGCCTTTGTCCTGGTGTCTGAGAATCTTTGAATCGCTCAAGGCAATTGAGTCACACTAGGGTTAAGGCAGGGGGCAATGTCGCATGTTTAAAGTGAACAGAATTTTGCTTTTACATTTCTGTCCTGTTAACGTTTAAATAGCTGATACCAGATGAGGCAGCCGTTGACAGTCTCAGGGCATTGTGATGCCCTCTCAATGAGCCCTGTTGATACCCAGGATGTCAGTGCTGAAAAGGACTCCAGCATACTGCTCATGGGAAATCAGAGGCCCAGGAGGTGAAGACAGCCACCCAAGGCTGTGCAGCCAGTACCAAGGTATAGAGACATCAAAGATATTACCAGAGTTTCTTGGTGTATGAGAAAATGAAAACAAAATGCAGCAACAAAAACCAGCCATGGAGTGTCCTTTTGGGGAGTCCACTTCATAGTCGATGTAGAGGCCTGACCACGGCATTGTATTTCTGAAACTGATGTTGAATAATACTGTATGTCAACTATAATTATATATACATATAGTCTTGGGACATGGAGTAGAGAGCGGGAACGGATTCAATGGAATTGTAATAGATAAGCATGATATCGGGGGTGGGAGGGCAATAGATGGGGGGAGGGGGGTTGTTACCTGGTGAGGGTGAAAAGGGTAACTATTGTATTGTTCTGTACACCTGAAACTAACAATAAAAACAAAACAAAACAAAACAAAAACCCAGCCATGGGGGCCGGCTGAGTGGCGCGATGGTTAAGAACTGGCTTGGGACGCCAGAGGACCCCAGTTCGGATCCCACATATGAGGGCTAGTGACACTGCCCTCCTCAGCTAAGATGCTGAACAACAGCTCAACCTGGAGCTGGGCTGCCCGTGAGTCGCCTGTGACAGCGTAGGCTGCAGCCCCTGTGGCAGTGGGTTGCCATGGGCTACCGTGTGTAGCCAGCAGCCAGCATGAGTGGCCAACAGCCGCCATGAGTGGCCGTCCAGAAGCCAACGACTGATCTGCCTCGCCCGGGAAGAGCACAATGATGGTGTCAACTTGGGCCAGTGAAGCAACGTCCTCCACAACTAGACTGAAGAACAAAATGACAGCAACTTGTCTGTTCCCCTTTCCCCCAATTCCCCAGCACTGTTCCCATCCCTCCAATTCCCCAATAAAAATCTTAAAAAAACCCCAAAAAAACCCAGCCATGCTGGCAGCCAGGCCATGATGTACCCAACTGAACACAGGCAATGCCCACAGAATGGAAACAGTGTGCTACAAGGACCCTCCACATCCACGTTTGTAACAAGACAGAGAGGAGGCCACTCTGAAAGCAAAAACAGGACTAAACAGTCCCATTTTGGACTTACAGGAGTGACTGCTGTGCCTCTCCCAATGCTTGCTCTAGTCTCACTTTCATCTTCCTACCTGCTAGATCGCTACAGATTAAACTAAGCAATAATAGTTGACAATAATTAAGAAATTATTAAATTATGAAGATGCTTGATCATTGAATTGCCCACCCCCCTTTGACAGGCTCCAATCCAGAACTGCCCCCTGCCACCCAACCCTTTCTTAGTCCCTCCAGCCCACGCCCAAATCTTCTAAGATGCCACTCTCAACTCCTGGTACTGGGATGGCCCTGGGTTTCTCTGGAGTGTGTCCTCTTTGCTGCAGTGCGCCAAATAAACCTAACTTTCATTTGGCTTCAAGTGTTTTCCTGGTGGTCTTCCAGTGGTGAACTTTTACATCTATAAAATGCTCATAATAATCCCTGCCCAATATTCTTTACAGAGACATTATAAGAAGCAAGTGGTATCATGCAGGTGGGAAGGTGTTTTTAAAGTTGAAATTGCTATAGGTCTATAAGCTAGTATGATGCAGAATTTGAAAATAGTTCTCTTTTCAGACTTAAAATGAGGTACTTTTCAAATTGAATGTTCCTATTCAAACATATGTTCTTGCCTCCATTTCCTTGGTGTAAATCTCTCGTATGATTTAGTATGAATAGCAACAAGAAAACTTCACAGAGACTTGCTCACGGCTGGGGTCTGTCTGGAAGATGTGAGTGTTTGTGGGTGCCAGCCAGGTGAGGTTGCAGAGCTGGTGGATCCTGAGACCCACCTCTGCCTTTTCTGATTGATGACATTGCTTTCTATAAGGGAGTGGCTGGGGTTTCAGCCAGGCTGGGAGATAAAGCCATCCACCCCGCATGAGAGGCAGCCAGCAATTGTGTCTCTCTTTCAAACATCAATCTCAGTGGTGGCCCCACTGCTCCTTAGCAGGGCCTTTGAGGCCCTCACCTCCAGCCTCTTCTATTTTTGTGCTCCACGCTGGGCCACAGCAAACGTCTCAGGGATTCCCAATTTCATGATCTCCAAAATGGGTTTTTCAAGCCTCCAAAATGGGTTCATGCTTTTCCTTCTGTTTGCAACATCCTTCCACTTTTTTTCCTTCAAAATTCAACTCGAATAGCACATTCTCTGTAAAGGCTTCTCAGCTAACCTCTCCTGACTTATGAGTTCAAATTATGCCTCTCCTAATCTCTAATACACACACACACACACACACACACACACACACACCACACACACCACACACCACACACACACACACACACACACACACACACACACACACACACACACACAGATGCCCCAGAAGTTGGGAAGCTTCTTTATAAATAGAAGTATGCTTTTTCATTTTCATATCCTTAAGGGTACATTTTTGTACTGACAATGGGGCCTGGTACACAGTAGGTGGTTAATAAATGCTATGATTTGCTGCTGCTGATCTTGTTATGTTTCAGTATAAAGCAGGATATTGTTTTCACTGTTTCGGTTTCTCTTGGGACAAGGAAGCAGGAACTTTTGTCACAGGGAAGATTTTCGTAATCATACAAAGGCCAGTCCTGGTCAACTGAGAATCACAGGCTCTGCCCAGCTTTTGGTAATGCCCAGCTCATGTGAAAAGAATTTTCTCGATCCTATTTTCAGGCCTGCCAAGGAGTGGCTTAGTGTGGATGGTTAATTAGTAATTGCAATAAGTATTTTTCCACCAATTACAAGTAAGTCTCAGTTTGGGAATTTTTTTCATGTTAAGAACTACTTTCTTTTCAGCATGATGGTATTTTATTTTGGAGAAATAAATAGTGACGAATATCTTGGGGTTTTATATTATATGGCTACCCCTGAGGAAGGTCAATATCCAGGATCAATAGATGTTGATATTCCTCCACCGCCCCCACCAGGAGACTCAGGGATGAAGCCAGTTTTGCCCTGGAAGCTTGTGTTGTTTCCCCTGGAAGACCCCGGAGCCTGGAAGTCAGGCGGTCTGGGTTCAAGTCCAGTGAAAATCTTGCCACTAACTATCTAGTTTCGTTTGTCTGGTGGTTCTCAAGGTGTAGTGCTCGTAACTCCAGCAGCACTTGGGAACTTGTTAGAAATGCAAATTCCCAGATCCACCCCAGGCCCACTGAATTAAAAACTCTGCCGACTGGGCCCAGCAATCTTATTTTAATAAGATTTATTTATTTAATAAGTTTAATAAAGCTAATAAATTTAATAAAACTTATTAAATAAGAATTAATAAAAATCTCATTTTAATAAGCTTCTGATACGCACTGAAGTTCAAGAACCTTTGACCTCGTCAAATCCCTTTGTTTTATCATTTTTTAAAAAATTAACTTTTTAGTTATTCAAATCATTACATATACCATACACATACTGTAATATTATATAAAATTTGAAGGAGAAAAATTTAGATATAAACTCAACTGGCATATCGACATTTTTGTACATTGTCTTCCAGTATTTTTTCCTCAAACATTCATATTTTCAGAGTTGCAATCACAGGACCCACCCAATCAGGTATACTGCTTTTGTCCCACTTAGCATTTGAACATAAATTCTAGTCAGTGTTTCCACCTTTATATCTTGAAAAGAACTATGTTTGATGGCCGCACATTTCACCAGGCCCCTGAATGTGAATTTGTGTATGTGGAGGTGAAGATGTTATACAGACAAAGAGGCCTCCCTTTCCATCCCCTTGGTCCTCTTCTCTGTATTCCCCCTCCCCCAATCCCACTGTGGAAAAATGGAAACTATAAGTGTTCCTGGAAACAGGGCCACGAACAGAGAGGAAAGGGAGGTTAGCCCATAGCCCTGAGTTTTCCAGAGTCATCCAGAAATCCTGATTCTGCCAGACCTGAAATCCTCTCCTAAAACTCTGAAGCTGCTGGGACATCAGTGTGCTACCTTGTGGTGACGTCTAAGAATTACACCTTTGTTTGAGAAGCATGGTTGGCACCCTGAATCCCCCAGTGCAGAAACAAGTGGAGTTTGTCTCCTTGCCCTAAGCTGGGTGCCTGAGTGTGAGCTCCAGGCACCCACTGACCACCTTACCATAGCTGTCCCACTCCCGGCATGATAGGCTGGGCTCTGACGCATTGTTCTGGTTTTCACATTGGGGCTGAAGTCTGGCAGGGTTCCAGGTCACTTGCCTGCCAACCTGGCCAACCCTTTCCTCACTGGGCTCAACACAAATCCCTGGCGAGGATGCCCCACTCTACTCTGCCTCGTTGGAGCCAGCATACAGCCACCTTCCTGGCTGTGGAAATTGTGGTGCCTCCTGCGCTGCTGGGACCCCATGGATGTCAGGGACCCCCAGGCTGAGGTCAGGGTGGTCACACCCCCTTGGAGAATGTAACTGAGACTGCTCAGCTCTGTCTTGTGGACCAGACCTTGCAGCATTGTAGCAGCTGGTGTGGAAAACAGGGCAAGGAGCAGGCGTCAGGGGGATCTTCATACTGGACAGTTAACTTTGAACTGGGCCACTTGGTAAGTTATGTGTTCGCCTCAGTTTACAGGCTCAATTCTTTCAGCAATCAGCCTTCTCAGTTACTCTCTGAAAAATGGACTGTTCACCTGGCCCAGAATTAAAGAATATGGATTCAAATCCTGGGTCCCTTGTGAAAGGCAAGCAGGGTGGAGGACAGGCTCTGTCTTCTCACTTCAGGCTGGTCCCCAGCCTCAGGAGGGCTCCAGACCAGCTTAGCGGTGGGACCAGGAAGCCTAGTAGAGGGCAGACAGATTTTCACTGGATTGTCGGGGGTTGGCCTTCTGCCGATTCTGGTTTCAGGTACATTCCCAAGTGAATGGGCTCCATGTCTAGATGCTGCCTCCAACATTACTCATGAATGATGTTCCCTGCAAATGTGGAGGCCTGCCAAAATTTTGCAGGCCTTACTGGGGGAATAATTCTGGGCCTGGCCAAGGACAGGTGGAGGTGGCAGGTCTTAAGGGACAGTACAGGTCTGTTTCCCAGTGGCCCTCTAGGGACAGCAAATCCAGGACCAACTTAATTGCAGATAATTGGGGTCTTTTTTTCTTAATTTAATCTTTTACATTTAAAAATTTAACAAAAAACAAAGTTCATTGCCTTAAAACTCTTTATATATCTTTATGCTTTGAATGCCTAGCGATATAAAGGTATATAGTTTTTTTCAGTCATGATTCAATATGTAGGTTATTTAGTCCTGTTTCTTCCCCATCTTATCACATAAAATTTCCTCATACTTATTTCTAAAGCCACAAACCCAATTGTTATTCAACTTTTTAAAGGTCACAGGCCCCTCTGATAATTTGCCAAAAGTTTTCACTTCTCTCCTTCACTCAAATTGCACATACACACAGTCTTGGGTACCATCCAGGAGGTAGCCAGGCTCTCTGAAACCCATCCCTGTGCTGGGTTAGGACCCCCAGCCGTTAACTATGAGTGTCTAAGAGCCAGCATTAAGCCTTTCATTTCTGAATCCCATCATTATCACCTCCAAATTTCTTGGAACTTTTAGTAGTAGGTATTTGAAACAATGATTGTTTAAAGATGGACTTAGTAACAACTGGACTTTCTGTCCATGATGGTTTGTTGTTGGGCATTCAAGTTGCTTCCAGTTTGTTGCAGTTGTAACTCAGTGTTGCAGTCAACACCTTCCTGGTTTTTTTTTTTCCTTGTTTATTTGTTTGTTTTAAATTTCTTCCCAGAAGGCCTAGTTTTAGAGTGTTTGGGCTTGAAAAACACGTGCACAATATCGGCTCTGTCCCTTTGCGTATGCACAAGGGAAACCTCATTCTCTTTTGTACAGATTTCATCCTGCAAAACCCTGTTCAAATACTGCCTCCCTCCTAGTAAACCTTCCTTGTACCCACACTTGGGAGTAAACTCCTCTGCATCTCTGCCTGCGCCTTGTCTTAGTCAATTTGGTTGCTATAACAAAATACTATAGACTGGGTGGCTTGTAACCAACACAAATTTATTTCTTACAGTTCAGGAGCCTGAAAGTCTGAGATCAGGGTGTCACCATGGTCAGGTTTAGGTAAGGACCTGCTTCTTGGTTTCCTTACATGGTGGAAAGAGAGCGAGCTCTCTGGGGTCCCTTTCATAAGGGCGCTAATCCCATTCACGAGGGCTACATCCTCACAACTGAATCACCTCCCAAATGCTCCACCTCCTAATTCCGTCATATTGGGGTTAGAATTTCAACATGAATTTTGGGGTGTGGGGAACACAAATACTCAGTCCATTGCATTCCTCTCTAGTGGTACTTATCATATGCCTGGTTCTGTAATAGCTGAAAAAATTTTATATGCGTATCTTATCTTCTTTGTTAGATTCAGTGGTATACCTTACGTATTTGAAGCCCAGAATAGATTATTTTAATATCCTTCTGCTCTGTAAGACACAATTATTTTCAGTAACATTCATGCAAAAATCAGCTATTTTCTTGATTTGTTCTTTAATTTTAGAGCAATGAACAATTTTAAAAAGAACATAGTTGAACTTTAAAGATACTCAAATGCATTAAAAGTACTTCCTGTAAGAGCCAAAATTTTTACTTACCATACAAAATATTATACCTCACAGTTCACCGTAAAATCTGTTTTATTGTTTTAAATTTTAAACACAAAAATTCTTAAGTGATCACATAGGATAACAGCATTGAAGTCCTCAGGTTCTGTTTCTTTGTCTTTATAATCACTATGGTATTATTTTTCCCTTTGAATCTGTTCAAATGTGGGAACATGCTGTAAGGACCACAGTGTTGGAGACATGAGATGACCCACATGAGTTGGAAGGACTCTGAATCATTACACACTTCCTCTTGTAATAAGCACATGCCATTGAACCTGGGAGTGTCAGGGGCCAACTACATAACTGGGAGTTCTCTAAATTAACATCAATGGAGAGCACAGTTTTTATTACAGGATAATGAAAGTGTGATCATTTACAGTTGACATATACAGAGGGTGCCAAAAAAAAGTATACACATTTTAAGAAAGGAAAAAACTATTAAAATTGTAATACTCAATATATACTGATAACAAAAGATGAATACAAGTCACATTTGACTTCTGCAATTACAAGAGGTGCTCAGAGTGGTTACCATCAGTGTCTAGACACTTCTGATTATGGCAAACTACTGCTTGAGCAACGTTGACCGAAGTGTCTACTTGTATACATTTTTTTTTGCACCCCCACTATATTAATAAAACTCAACAGTAACCACAGCAGTTGTTTACAATGTTGACCAAAAAACTATCTTGGGGGGAGGAGCTTTATTTTTTACCACTGACATTATTTAGAATTGTGATAATGAGAGGAAGACCAATTTTTAGTAGGTTCTATTATTGTATTTACATTCTCTATAGATGGCTTTCAGGGCAGATGCTCCCGCCTTCTAGCCCCTGATTTGACACCGAATCCGTGGAGGGCAGGGACTTGCTATACAGTGTCTATTGCATGAATGCAGTGGTTCTGAGTGTGGGCTGAGGCCCTAGGATCTCTGAGGATGTCCTCCCTTTTCCTATATGTGGAGGCCTTATATTTTCTTCAAACAAAACAACACATTATAATAGATTGAATACAGAAACAGATGAAAGAATCCAGCTGTCTTCCGGTAAGCCAGACATTAAAGAAATTAGCAAAATCTTTTGGTAAAGCATTGTCACTCTTCTGACTCACTTTTTTGTTGTTGTTTGGAAAATCCAAGTTATTTCTCATGATATCATGTTATACATATTAACACGATAATTTTTTTTTTTTTTAGCTGAGCCATCTTGCCACCTATTGGCAGCTTAGGGGCAGCTCAGCTTGGGCTGGGACTCGAACCGCTGTTGCTCAGTGCTCAAACTCTTGAGCAAGCTCTTAACCAACTGAGCCACTCAGCTGGCCCTAAATTTGTTATTTTTAAAAGCATTAAAATTAAAAAAAGTTTCTCAGTTTTAGTCTCTAATGTGGTAAATATTCATAGCTGTAGTCCATATAAAAAAGCTCTTTGGGGTTCTAAATAATTTTAAAGAATGTACTGGTGTCCTGAGACCAGAAAGTTGGAGAATCGCTGTCTTACTGCATTGCTTATATAGAGCTGATGCTTGTGCACATGTGTTGGATGAATGAGTGACTGAATAGATGGGCATCAGCTGCTTTTAGGATTTGGAAGCTGTGACTGGAATTGGAGGGAGAGGGCGGGCCCCTGTAGGTGGTAGGGCTGGATACCTGGGAGGTGGGAGGTGCAGCGGTCTGGGAGCAGCAGCTTCCATTGGAAGCAGTGTTTGCTCTGATGGCAACACCGGTGGGGTGGGCCTGGGCCTCTGGCAGTGAGGTCTGGGGATGAGGGTGATGGTAGCTCTGTGTTCTGGGGGCTTCAGCAGGCTCACCACATCCTGTTCCCTTTGGTGCAGATGAGTAGGAACAACTGCCCGAACCTGCCTCCTGGGAGACAAACTGAGCAAAATGGTTTTCTAGGGACCGCTGGCTGTCAAAACACTGGGTGTGAGTACAATGAAGACAGAGAGGCTGGTAACTTCAGTCAGACAGATTAACCCCTAGGTGCCTCTCCCTGCTTTGCCCTAACTAGCCACGGGACCTCTGGCAAATCGCTTAACTGCTGGCTTATCAACCACATAGTGAGGGTGGGATAGTATGTCTGTGCAGCTTGGGTACATACTGGTTGCACAGTACATTAGTGGGTCCATTAGTAATGTCATTAATAATAATAAAAACAAGTAGGCTGGGAGGGATGGGATTAAGGATGAAGGGTCCTGGAGAGAGTTCTTCCTGGCCCATGACTAGTGACAGTTGATGCTTAGTATATAAACCAGGGTTTTTCAACCTTGGTACTATCGACAAAATTTTGTTCTGGATAACTCATTGTTGTGGAGGTTGTTGGGTGCAATGTAGGATGTTTAGCAGCATCCCTGGCCTCTAAGCACTACATGCCAATAGCACTCTCTCCTAGTTGTGACAACCAGAAATGTCTCTGGACCTTGCCCAATGTCCCTGAGGTGGGCGGAAGTTTTGCCCCCAGTTGAGAACCACCAGTGTAGATCCTCATCTGACAAGGGCTCCATGTTGAGATGCTTGCTTCCCGGCAGGGCCAGGAAGATGGGCACAGCCTCACGCACATGGATCTGCTCATGCCTTGAAGAAAGAATTCTGCCAAGAGATTCTGCTTTCAAAGCAACAAGAGGCCTCCTGATTCTGATCCTTTTTCCTGAGGAGCCCTCCTGCTAATTGTGGCCACTCCCTCAGCTTTTGGACAAACCAGGACCTGGGAAAGCAGCAGCTGACTAGCATGGGGTGATGTTGAAGGAAATCTGGATAATACCCAGCAGCCCAGGGGAGGTCGTCCAACCCTTTGACCTCCACCTCAGCATTGATGGTTTCCAGCCCCCAAGTCTCCATTGAAAACCAGTCTGGGCCAATCAACAGCAGAATACATAAACAGAGGGTGGTTTTTCACACGACGGAATGCGACAGCAACTAGAATGAATGAGTCACCAGCACACGCAGCCACAGGGTCGAATGTCACCAACATTATGTTGGTGAAAGAAACCAGAAGCAAAAGAGCACATATGGAATGCGTCCACTAAAGAAAGTTCCAAAATAAGGCAAACTAATCTATGTTAAGGCTTTAGGGGTGCACAAGGAAGGCTTTTGGGATGCGGATTCAGATTGTGAAAATTCATTAAGCAGTTATGATATAGGCACTTTCCTATGTATGTTATATTTCAATAAAAAAAGAAACAAAACAGCATTCTGATTCAAAGGTCAGGACAGGCCCTTCAGGAAAATCCCTATGAACCCAGGGAATAAAAATCATCAGCAATTTTGCCTGTATGGCTCTAAATTATTATCATCGTTTTTGGACATGGCTTTGTAAATGAGACGATGTATACAAAATAATTAACCTCGTGGTTGGCACACAAAATGCCCAGTGGATGATAATAATGAATACTACTAAGTTATTAACTGACCTGGATACAAAATAATATTAACTACAAAGAACTGCACTTTTCCTCAAGGAGAAAAAAAAGTTTCTGGAATTTTCAGGTACATCCTGGTGAGTAAATTCCTGATTCTTAAAGTTTTTTTGGGTCCCTCTAAGCAGTCTTTGAGGAAAGGAAAATCTAGGCCTCTACCTGAGAATGATGAGTTCCTGACCAGTAACCAGCGCAAAAAGAAAGTCCAAAATGCCAGTCGTATTTGGCCAAATTGTTCGGTTTACTTCATGTCCATCATTTATTGATCCTGTGCACTGTTTAGCCAGAAATCTGGAATCTGCTTACCTGGTCAAGCCTTTGGATCTCTGGCCATCAATGTAGTTTCTGAATTTACAGACCAAATAGGCATGACTGCTGTTGGATTTCTCAGACTCAGAGTAAAACTTTGAAATCTAGAAAATGTGCAATGATATCTTTGCTTTAAACCTGGCTGGAACCAGGACTCTACAAGTTCCTCTCTTCGAAGAGCCTAGCAATTAGACAACCTCAGCAAGACAAAGCATTTCATTGCAAGCTGTGCTTCCCAATTGCAAATTAGATGCCAAATTAACTCTCAGGAAGACTGGAAACCCAGATGATTCTCCACCGAAGAAGTCTTAGCATGATTATTTCTGACTCAGATTTGCAAGAGACTTCAATGCCAGCTGCAAGCGCATTTAGAAGACTTCTACTTCCACAGTGGTTTCCTAAAATTTCTGTCCTGTTACAAATGGCTACCTGTCCCTGTGACCTGTGATGCCACTAACAGAACCACTTGGTGTGCTGTGAAGGAAGCTCTCACATAGTCAACAACAACTGGACTCTTTGTGAATACATTAAAAAAAAAAAATCCATGCCCATCTCCAGAGAAAAGGCAGGCTCTTACCTAGTCCTAGGCTTTGTCCATGGGCACTTGATTGAATAAAGATGCTCAAAACCAAGAAAATGGAGACACACAGGGAACTTCCCATTTCTCCTGTCTCACCCGAGGTCCGAGGTCTTCTCACTAATTTCTGAAGCTAGAGACCAGATTGCCTATTGATACTTTGTTAGGAAAGGCTGCTCATTAATAATTAACTTTTAAACATGTTATCTAGTGTTCAGACTTTCTTTGCTACCCCCAAACACAAATCTAAGTACAAGGCCAGACAATTAAGTTCGCGAACTCATCCTAGACAAAGTGCTACACACCTCATTGCTGAATATCACTATGGTCACCTTTGTAGTACTCCCCTTGGGAAGCTATGCACCAACGCCAGTGCCTAGTCCACTCACCCTTCAAAGCAATTTGGGAACTCTTTTTCTGGGATGGACATCAGAGCTGTTGTCGTATTACCCTTGATGTCCTGAATGTCATCAAAATGTCTCCCTTTCACTATTTCCTTTATCTTCTGGTAAAGAAAGAAGTCATTGGGGGCCAGATCAGGTGAGTAGGGAGGGTGTTGCAATACAGTGATTTGTTTACTGGCTAAAAACTCCCTCACAGACAGTGCTGTGTGAGCTGGTGCATTGTCGTGATGCAAGAGCCATGAATTGTTGGTGAAAAGTTCAGGTCATCTAACGTTTTCATGCAGCCTTTCCAGCACTTCCAAATATTAAACTTGGTTAACTGCCCATTTGGTACAAATTCATAATAATAATCCCTCTGATATCAAAAATTTTAGCCACATAATTAACAACAAGCTTGCAAACTTAATTACCAGACCTTGATCTATTACAAAAAAGGTTGATTTACAAAAGTGTTTTTTATCCTGATACATTTTTAAAATAAAACATCTTGTCATGTACTCTTACCTTCTTAGGCCAAGGTCACAGTTTCAAATTAATCAATTTAAAGTCAATGTGTTGCGTTTGGAAATTTTGTCAAAGGTCAGGGTAGGTGACTCCCACACGGTTGCCTAAGTCCCGCGCTGACAGCACTGCAAAATGTATACAGGCTCATGGCAGTGGTATTTTAAATTGCAGGTTAAGCCCAAAGAAAAAGCAAAGGGCTCTGTTATGTGTAGAGCTCCCAGAGGATCTGTTTTCTGTTGAGTTCAGCAAAATTGCTGGTGCCTGTGGTCAAAGACGGGTGGGGCAATGTTTCTAAAACTGATAGGGGCAGAGAACCTCTAACCTCAGTGTAAGAAGGGGCAAAGATGCAGAACTGGAGGCCTTTGCTGGGACCTCATGGAGAGATGACCCCAGAGCCTAAAACACAACCTTTACTTCTCTGTGTTAATTAACGCTGTGAGGAGGCCTGAGGAGTAAGGGCACTTGGCAAAACCGGGCAGGGGAAATGCCACTGTGTACGACTCTTATAATATTCCTTGAGTCTCTAGTTTTATTTAAACTTTATTCATTTGTTCAACTTTTTGGTGGGGGAGGGGGCATACCTCCTATACACCAGACATTGTTCTAGGCACTTGGGATATACAAGTGAACAAAACAGACCAAGATTCCAGTCCTTGTGAAGCTTATGGGAGGAGTCAGATAATAGACAATAAACATAATAAAGAAGAGATTTATGTAGATTGGTAGAATGCAATGAGAACTATGGAAAAAAGAAAAGTATAGCAGAGTTAAGGAGGTAGGAGGAAGTAGTGATTTTAAATAGAATGTTCAGGGTGAGCCTTGTTGGGAAATTGAACTTTAAGCAAAAGTATTAGTTAGTCTGTGGACATCTAAGGGAGGAGAGCTCAGACAGCCAGAACAGTCAGTGCAACTAGTGCAAAGGCCCTGACGTAGGAACATGACTGGTATGTTCCAGGAAGAGCAAGGATACCAGTGATTAGGGAGATGTCATTGTAAGGACTTTGGCTTTTACACTATGAGGCACTGGGAAATCATTCTGAGCAGATGGGTGACATGATTTGTATTATATTTTTAAAAGATCATTCTGGTTTGTCAAGCGAGAAACATATTATTAGTGAGCAAGGGTGCAAGTGGAGAGATCTGTTAGGAAGCTATTGCAGTGAGCCAGCAAGAGATGATGGTGGCTTGGTTCAGCATGGTAACAGTGGGATTGGGGAATGGTGGATGGGCACTGGATATATTTTACAGGTAAATGCAATAGGATTTCCTGACTATTGGGATGTGGGATGTGAGAAAAAGAGAAGAGGTGAGGATGATTTCAAGGATTTTGGCTTGAGCGTTGGGACAATGGGGTTGAAATCAGCTGAGATGGGGAAGGCTGTGGGTAGAGCAGGTTTGGTGGGGAAGATTAGGAATTCTGTTTTGACCATCTTGAGTTTGAAATGTCTCTTAGATATCCAGGTGGAAAGTTGGGTAGGCAGCTACATAACTGCCCAGAGGATCACTGCCCAGGTGAAACGGACAGAGTCTTCTGAGACTGCCAGCAGATTTGGACAGATGGACCCTAGGCCAAAGCCTGGCACTGTGCTGTCCTCTGGCTGCACCGCCTTCCATAGAACTGCAGCTTGGGGACCATCACTCAGATGCATGATTTCTGAGCAGAGGCTTCAGCCCCGACTCCCTGGCTGGTTTCTTTCTGTCCTACCCTACACAGTTAAGCAGTATCTGCGGGTTCCACTTTACTTCTTATTTCCCAGAAAGCTAAAACCTAAAACCAGTTAATTATGCCCCTTGAGCTCCTCTCCTCTGGGCCCACCTCATCTCTTGTCCTCTGGGTGCTGTCGGGAACCCCCCCCACCCCCCCACCCCACACTGCAGATTAACTCAGCAAGACACCAGTGCATCTGAGTGCCCCCCCCCCACCCCAGGATCTTGGGTCTACTACCTACTATCTGTGCAAAATGTTACTTAAGTTTAATGAGGTCCAGCTCCTCACCTGTAAAAGGGGATGACACGAGCTGGAAACATTATTTCAAGATATCAACTTCCTATTATTTTTCTCCCAACATCTCCCCCTTGTTCTTCTTCCCACTTAAGAAGGGCAAAGTAGAGAAAAGCCTACGAGTCTTTTTGTCTTCTCAGAACTTAGGACCTAGGGCAAGCAAATTTAACCAACAAAGACAAGCAAAAGGCTGAAGATATTTTCAAGGGGTGTGAAGGGAGAAATACACCCCCACCTTCCCATCACTAGATACAGTCTCTTGGGTTTTGCGAATGGGTGGGGGAGGGGGAGATTTGTCCATGAGGGCAGAGGGGGCAGTCCCTTGCTTCCCAGGAACTCTACTAAAAGGTGGTAAGAACCCAGAGAGGAAATGGCTGCGTGTGTTGGCAGGTGGGCAAAAGATGCCCCTATGCCTGGCGTGGGAGTGTGAGCAGCTGTTAGCATTCCAGTGCTGATAGGTCATATAGATAGGAAGGACAGGCCCCTCAGTGGCCATCTATGTGGGCTGATGACACAGGACCAGGTGCTCACCCCCACCCCCAGGCCTGGGTATTGTGTCTGATCCAGAACTATAGCATAACTAGTGGTGGAGGGTGGGGAGAAGGAACTCAGGAGGTCCTGAAGAATAAGAGTCTGGAGTTGTAATTCAGATGGGTTACAGGAAATAAAGGCCTTTTTTTTGCACAGCAGAATTTGTGGACTGAGATTCACACCTCTATAAACACAGACATGTCCTGAGTATTAGAGATTTGCATGTGAAGTGTGTAGCCATGTGCCTGGTTCAGTAGATTACAGTGACTTCTTTTGGAGGCAATATGCTTAGTGATCAAGAGTCCAGGCTTTGGAATCAGACAGTTCTAGGTTCAAATCCCAGGCCTAACACTTCCTAACTGGGTGACCTAGGGCAAGACATTCATGCTCTGAACTTGACTTTTCTCCATCTACGTTATGAGACTAATGATAGCTATCTGAGTGGATAAAAGGAGGTAATTTGAAGAGACAAAGCCCTTAGCAATCCTGGCAAATAGGAACTAATAAATGGCAGCTGTTATTACTTTTATTGTTTAGAATTCACCTTGAGATCAAGAGGATGTCCAGGAGGTAGATTACAGCAGGATCACAGTATTTAAATTTTAACAGAAAATGCAAATGGCCGGAAAACAGAAGGGTCTGTACTGGTGGCTGAGTTTTAGAATAGGAGTCAGCCTGAGAGCTCAGAATAAGGACCAGTTACAGGCACATCCGTGGAAAAACTGACTCAAAACTTCTAGGGCTGGGGTCTGGAGAACCTTCGTTTAAAACAGTTTCTCCAAATGTAAACAGAAAATAGTCTCAGAGACACAGAGGAAAAACTGAGGTTGCTAATTGGGAGGGGGTGGGGATGAAGGAGAAGGGGAAGGGATGAGACTATACAAATTGGTAACTACAATATGGCCTCAGGGATAGACAAGACAGTCTGGGGAATATAATCAATAATGTTGTAAATATTTTTTAGGGGGCCAGATGGACTCATGTCTTGTTAGGGAGACCACTTCATGCGGTATAGAGGCCTGACCACTGCACTGTATTTCTGAAGCTGATGTTGAATAATATTGTATGTCAACTACAATTATATATACATATAGTCATGGGATGTGGAGTAGAGAGTGGGAATGGAGTCAATGGAATTGTAATAGATAAGCATGATATTGGGGATGGGAGGGCAATAGATGGGGGAAGGGGGTTGTTACCTTGTGAGGGGTGAAAAGGATAACTATTGCAATGTTCTGTACACCTGAAACTAACAATAAAAAATAAATTAATTAATTAAAAAAAAAAGACAAGAAAACAGTTTCTCCAGGTTGTTCTTGGTCCCCTGAAGTTTGAAAACCATGGCCTCAGAGTGGTTCTTGAGAGATAGATTGGGGTATAAGAACAAAATAATAGAACTTTCAGATTTTTCTTATATCACCTGCTATAGGCTAGAGGTTGGTATCTCCCCCCCAAATTCGTATGTTGAATCCTAATCCCCAAGGTGATGGTATTGGGAGGTGGGGCCTTGGGAGGTGATTAGGTCATGAGGGTGGAGTCCTCATGGATGCGATTAGTGCCCTTATAGAAGGAACCCCAGACAAATCCCTTGCCTTTTCCTCCATGTGAGGTTACAATGAGAACACAGCCACCTATGAGGCCCTCATCAGACACCATATCTGCTGGTGCCTTGACTTTGGACTTTCCAGCCTCCAGAACTATGAGAAATAAATGTGTTGTTTATAAGCCACCCAGTCTGTGGTATGCTGTTACACCCAAACAGACTAAGACATCACCTTAGAAGAAATTGTTTGTGTATTTATAATATTTATAATACATTCATATATAGTGAGCACTGTGTAACATATTAGTGCTATATAATTTATAAGCAAATAAATATCCATGTATTTGGGGGGGGGGTGCACGCAACAATTTCTTAAACTGCTAAAGACACTCCATGAAAAAGGTCTGAAGGCTCTGCCATAGAGAAATAGAATGTCCCCAGGCCTTCATGACCTGGTTATTAACTCCATCAATATGTCCAAATAGTCAATAGATCCATTAGTGGGATCTTTAGTAATTTCCACACCCAAGAAAGCCCAGACATTTAGGGAGGACCCTTCATTTCTCATGAGTTGAAAAGGAGGCAGGCGTGGGCCCCATGGAGGCTGGAGCCTCCTGCAGTTATCAGCGTTGCCCATGGGAGTACTGCCCACTGGTCTCTCTCATCTGCAATCCTCAGTCTAAAATAGGTCTCTCTCGGGCCGGCCAAGTGGCGCGATGGTTAAGAACTCGCTTGGGATGCCAGAGGACCCCGGTTCGGATCCCACATATGAGGGCCAGTGACACTGCCCTCCACAGCTAAGATGCTGAACAACAGCTCAACCTGGAGTTGGGCTGCCGTGAGTCGCCGGCGACGGCGTAGGCTGCAGTCCCTGTGGCAGTGGGTTGCCATGGGCTACCGTGTGTAGCCAGCAGCCAGCGTGAGCGGCCAGCAGCCGCAGTGAGCGGCCGTCCAGAAGCCGGCGACTGATCTGCCTCACCCGGGAAGAGCGCAATGATGGTGCCAACTTGGGCCAGTGAAGCAACATCCTCCACAACTAGACTGAAGAACAAAACGACAGCAACTTGTCTGTCCCCCTTCCCCCAATTCCCCAGCACTGTTCCCATCCCCCCAATTCACCAATAAAAATCTTAAAAAAAATAAAATAAAATAGGTCTCTCTCATCTGCAATCCTCAGTCTAAAATAATAATGGCTTTATAATTAGATTCTTACAAATTGTCCAGTTTTTGTTCTCTTCTAATTTGAAGAGCTTCTTGAAGAAATAGAGATTTCAAGAGACTGGCATTTGATGACCTGAATGTAACCTTTTCCTTTAGTGTAATGGTGATAAGAAAGCTAATCAGGAGACAAGAAATGAATATTTTAGAGATAAAGAGAGCAAGTCCCAGGAAGAGAGAAGCCAGGGGATCAAGGTGAAGTTCACTGATGAGAGAAACAGGGTTTTATATTTAGAATCAGATTTGTTTGCTTTCTTCTACAGAAACTGGGGATACCTGAGAATGGCAGCCTCAGGCTGGAGTTCTAAGAAAAGAGTAATTGAAACAATAACTTGTGGATTGGTACTATTATTTTCCTAATTTTACAGCTGAGATTTTAGAAGTTAAGAATGGAGACCAAAAAAGCCTCCCAAAACACCCCCCCAAAAAAAACCACCCAAAAAAACAAAAAAACACACCCCTGTAAAACGTTGAGAGGGGAAAATCAGGGCCATCTGAGCCCAGGGTCGGTTTTCTTAAACACAAACCTTTATTCCCTACGTATCTGGCTTTCCTGGGACTGCACTGGGTTTTCTTTCCTATACCTGAACACGCTTCCACTCCTAAGATGAAATGAATGAAGTTTTCAGAACCATGTCATTAGAAGACGATGACCCTCTCTTATTCTTGCTTGGGGCCAGGCTACCATTGGGGAAACGACCAAGTTTTAATCGATCTGTGTGGACGTTCTTGCACCATGCGGGGATATGGCAAAACAAGTAGGGAGTTTGTTTGAGTTGGCTTGGAACATGCCCTTATTTGGAAAGGGGTTGGCCTGGAATTTAACCTTTTCCTTATCTTTTTTTTTTTTTTTTAAAGACCAGTAAACAAATGGGAGGTGAAAACAAGATTGCAGATGTTTTAGACTGAAAGAATGAAGTGTTTCAAGCATTTCAGTGCAGGTATTTATTCACCCAAGATCATCAAGCCTCATTGATTAACCTTTGCAGATTGACCTTTGTATCAGCTCTGCCTCTGACTCACTGTGTGAACTTGGGCAAATTATGTAACCATTATCCACCTCAGTTTTCTCATCTGTAAAATGGAATTGTGAGGATTAAACAGTATCACATGGAAAGCGCTTAGAACAACTTTTGGTACAATCAGAGCTCATTTGATTTTTGTAACAAATGAGGTAGGAATTACTTCTTCTATTTTACAGGTGAGAAAACTGAGGCTCCGAGAGTCCTTGTCGAAGGTCACATGTTTAATGAATGTAGATGGGATATAAGGACTTCTAGGTCCCTGTAAATGCTACTGCTCTCTTATTCCCCAAGTCTAAAGTGAAGAGCTGAGTACCTACGGAGCAAAGAGCTGAGGTCTCTTTCTACACTTATTTTTATGTTTCCTGCCCTGTGCTAGCCCATTTATTCTCCCCATCAGAATTTCAGCTGCTGGTTTGTGGAACAATTTAAAAAGCCAAACCAACAATAATAACAACCCCCCCCCACACACAAAAACCATAGCAGTGTTTTTTGTGACTAGATACTTTGGAACCAATAATATATTTTATGATTTTAGTAGTCCCAGTAGAATGGAAGGCTTTTTTTCTCTGTTTGCATTATGTTTGGAAGCAAAAGGACGTAAAGATTTAAGTTGGTTTTGAACAGCCAGGTAGACATTAAACATTGCTGGATCCTTAAAGTTTGCCAAGGGTTTTTTTCTCCTTGGTGGGAAAGAGGGCAGGCGTAGATTAGCCTCTGACTGCACCCTCAGCTGCTTGGGTGTTGGTTAGGCTTGTTGAGAGGTGATTACGATGTGATCCTCAGAGACAGCAATCAAGCCGTGAACTGAATCGGCTAATTGCAGCAAACCAAGGGCACAGTTTGAGAAGGTGGGCCATCAGCATGCTGGCTGCCTTGTTAGGTCCCAGCATTTTCTAACTATGGGATGCCCAAGGGCACAGTCTCCATCCTGGGTATCAGGCAAGGCTGGGGCATTGCTAAGGTCGAAATGGCCCAAGTCTCTCTGCAGCAGCTGGTATTCGAACCATATCACACACTTATCTCACAAAAGCTTTCTGGGGTTAGTAAATGAATTCTTTGGCTGCAAGAAGTCAGAGACCATTCCCAGTGATCTGCTTCAAGTGTTGCTGATGACTCATCATTTCCCACTGCCAGGATATCTTGCTCATTGATTCATAGGCAGGTCTAGAAGTCAGGGATTAACAGTTCAGAGGCCAACTCCCAAAGATGCCAAACTCTCTATGTGATCTTATTGAAACCTCAGGAACAATCCTGTGAGTCAGGTATGATTCCCTATGTGCAGAGAAAACTGAGGCTAAGGGAAGTTACTAAGTTACCTAAATCCATACCTCTTGTAAGCAGTGGAATGGGATTTGAATTATGTTTGTCTAACTCCAAAGTTCACACAACAAAAATAGTTGTGCCAAGAGAGGTAGGAATTGGCTGTGAGATCTTCATGTGTCTAAATTTTAAAAAAATGCAATTGTGTTGTGCTCTTGCACTGCAGATAATGACACAGATCATGATGATGATGATGATGATGATGATGATTTTTAGCTGAGCCATCCTGCCACCTGTTGGCAGCTCAGTGGCAGCTCAGCTTGAGCTGGGATTCGAACTGTTGTTGCTCAGAGCTTGCATTCTTGAGTGAGCTCTTAACCAACTGAGCCACTCCTCCAGCCCAGATCATGTTTATTATTATTATTATTACTTTCAAAACAACAATTCTTAAGCCCTTTCTCAGCTATTTAATGGAGATAGCCTGAAATAGCCCATGAGACATAGCAGAAGATCCAAATCTAGATAAAAGGACTGGAGCCTTTGTTCATGAAGCTTTGTCATGAACCGAACAGTTTTGGGCAGGAAATTGTCAGGGCAAGACTATGCTACAAAAGACCCAATTTACACACCATCATGGGCATCCAGTTACTCTTGAAACCATTTGGGTTCTAGATCATGCCTAGAGTCCTCCAGAAAGCAACAATGAAATGCTTTGATAATTCTGTTTAGAGATAATTTTTTTTTTAAAAAAAGTAAAATTGCGACTCTCATGCAGATATAAAAATGAACATGTGGTATTTTTATAACTCATTAATGAGAGAGCTGGTAAGGACGTTATAACCAGTTTCAAGGAGAAGCCAAAAACCTCCAGAAATGTATATGGATAAAGGAATGTTGAAATGAATGTGCAAATGGAAGCAAAAATATTTCTTCCACGGTGTGGGAGGGAAGTCAATCGAACCTTGACAGGATAGGACCAAATTTGCATTTTGTTTTGCTATTGTTACCAACAATTTACAGTGTTGTAAAATGCCTCAAGGGCAATGAACACTAGAATCAGATAACCTGGGAGGCTGTGCTGTGTGTAGACAATGCTAGTTTTCCATTGAAGCACAAAATTTCTCCCTGTAATTTCTATTGTTAAGAAATGATAAAGAAAAGTACTTAGCTACAGAATTCTAAAGATAACAGGATAAGATTCCTTCCCAAGGAAAGGCTGCCTCTTTTTGTATCTTTGTCTCCTGAGTGGAGGCTTTGTGGTAACAGAGAACTGGATTTCCAGGCTAGCTTCTCTCTTTTTGGCCCTACTAGTGGGCAAATTATTTAAAATCTTTGTGCCTCTGTTTCCCCAATGAGGTTTAAGGGAAGACTAAATGAGAAAATCCATGAACTGTACTTAGAACAGTGCCCAGCACAATATATATCAGCTATTATTATTTTTATTGATTACAGTCTTTTGTTGTGCTTTTAATTTTTCCTACTCTTATGTATTCCTTCCCTTTCTCTTTCTCTACCCATTTAACTGACTATAATAAAGAATATGAGAACTATTTATAATGATGGGATTCAGGGCAGGCTGCCCCAGAATAATTCACTGTGTCATGTGGATTATTTGGAGATGAAGACAATTAAGGCCCAACAGACTAAAGAACTTTTTAGCTCCCCCTTAACTGTGTAAAAGAATTTAGATGGGGCACCTGTACCAGGAAGAGAGCTGTTAGCAGACATGACTGTTTACATCAAAAAGACTTCTCTCTACTGTTCCCATCCCCCCAATTCCCCAATAACAATCTTTAAAAAAAAAAAAGACTTCTCTGCATGCATAGTACACAGTTTACCAAACGTTTGCTCTTCCCATCTCCCTGTGAATTGTTTTTCTCCCCCTTTGACATCCCAGGCCGCTAACCCCCACTCACTCAGGATGGCATTTAAGCTTCAATTGCCTGACTATCTGGGAGCTTTTCATGTCTTCTTTGTGGGGCTCCTATACATATGAAATTAAATTTGTTTTTCTTCTGTTAATCTGTCTTATGTCAATTTAATTATTAAACCAGCTAAAGAACCTAGAAAGGAAGAAAAATTTTTCTTCCCTACAATAAGGTTTTGAAAATTATGTATGTGTGTGTGTGTGTGTGTGTGTGTATGTTTCTTGTTCTTGATTTTGAAATTAATTATATAAATTGTTATATATTCCTTTCTACTTAAAAAATAACACACACACCCTCCCCCCCCCAAAAAAAAAATTTATTTTTTATTTTTTGAGTAATTCCCATCACCTGTCTTGGACCAGCTAACCCTGAATTTAAATTTAAAACTTAGTTCCTCTTCTCAGGTTAATGGCCAGAGAAAACAAGCTCTAAAATAGGAAAGACCCTCAGAGGGGGTCCTTGCAGAGAATGGCCTGGAGAGGTGACCACCAGAGTCAGGACTAAGAACTGGTGGTGAGTCTGTCCCCAGCCTGACACTCTTTAGACTCCAGGGACCATGTCCAAGGGCCAGAGGGTCCATGTGCCCCTGGGGGGCAGTGTGTACTGGGCACCAGAGAAAATCTTCCATACAGTCCTGCCCAGGGTGGAGTTGGTGCAAACCTGCCTTCAGGAAGTTCGTTTTTTTTCCCTTTGGGTCTGGTGGAGGGGAGATCTCTTCCACTCCCAAAAAGGGACTCCTGCATGTCTCAGGGTTAGGATGCCTGCATGGATTTGACCCCACCATTCCCAACTTCAGTTCTCATGCTTTGAGAAACGGTCAGGTTATTCAGGTGACTCCCACAGACGCTCTTCCCCTATCGTTAGCGGCCTGTGTGTGTTCTGCAGGGGAGGACCTAGTGTTTACTCTGACTGAGCCATGCTGGGAAAGGAGCTGTATTTCCCTCTAGGCAAAGTTTGGGGAGAGGACAGAAATACTGCTGTGTCGAGGCTTCCTTTAAATTTAAGGCCACGGGAGTGATACCCTGGAGAGAGCCATTTTTCACGCCACAATTCCATTCCAATCACCTAATCTGACTGTCAGGCTATGAGAAGGACAAAAATTGTCCTTTTGATGCCTCAGGAAACAAGAGTGATTAGATCTCAGAGGTCAGCCGGTGTGTAATTGGGATCTTGGAACTGGAGGACAACACAATTGGATTTACAGAGGGCTCCCTGTCTCCAGAGACTCTTCTTTTTGCGAGCATATCTCTAGAGCAAAACTGCTTGTCTTAGCTCTTGATAAAACAAAAAACAAACAAACAAAGAAAAACAAACTTCCCTTGTCCATTTTTTACAGGCAATATAAAACAAAGAAGGAAATGGTAAGCTGTCAATGTGTGTAGCAAGACCCAGTCTTGGCCAAACTTGGTGCCACGGAGAGAGACATGGATTTACAGGCAGAAGTTATGGGTTTGAGGCCCAGCTCTGCCTTGGGTAACTCTTAACTCTAAACAACGGGGATAATGACACTGTGATACCTACCTCACGAGGTCACAAGAATGAACATGGTCAAAAATGACCCATGGGATGTCGTGTGGATAAATATGTTAGTGGATCAAGGAGATCCTGTGAAACTTGGGGGCCCTAGCAGCCCTGCTTCCTGGCCTCAGAGCAGGACGCGATTTGTCACCACAGGGCCCCGAGTGGCCATCAGCAGAGGGAAAGGTCTCAGGGCCCAGCAGGGCAGGGCTCTCCTACAAGTCATGGAGGGAGTGCTGGGGTATCCACATTTGGTGGTTTACAGACTTCAGAGAGGAGGCCGAAACATGAGCGGCCAGCCTCACAAAATAATTCCCTTAGGCTTTGGAGGTGAGGGTCAAGGGCAGCTGTGATTTGGTGGCATGCAGGGGAGTGCAGGGCTACTGCAATTAGGAAAATCGTGGGAATGTCACTGGTACTCCCTAGCAGATAAAGCCTGGGATGTTTGATTAATATAAGGGGTTAATTTTATGATAAAGCTCACTTGAGGCATCTTCCTGGCTGACTCTATTCATTGGCCCCTCTTGTCTTCACTGCCCTTTGAATGAGTTCAGACCCCTTGAACTGTCCTCAAGATCCATATCACGCCCATCCTCACCTTTAGCACAGGAAAAATTTCTGCTCTGGTCTGCTTTCTCCCTGAAGACTCATAAGGAGAGAGGCTGGGTATATAGACAACATCTTTCAAACGGTGCATCTGGATGGAAAAGGGAAGGTGCGAAAGGACTGATCCCTGGGAGTTCCAACATCTAGAATTTAGAAGATGAGGGAAAACCATTCTGCTTTTGCCAGAAATGGTAATGGTGATATATAAATTTCTTAATGGTAATAAATACATTTATTTATTTATTTTGCCAAATAAATTCTTAATGGTAACATTTCTACCTAAAGGGTGGGAGTGAAAGGGTTTATACATGAATATATGAGTCAATTTCTGGGCAGCTTCTCCAGCACTGGATATTGGCATTCAACTTTTTTTTTGCAAGGGGGAAGGGGCGGTTCTTTTAGAATATATAAATCATCATCTTCAGACTGCTGTCATTTACATTTCTTTGATTTCTAGAGAGATTTAGCATTTTCCCACTGTTTGTCTACTAATTGTATTTCCCTTATGGGAATGGTCCTGTCTTTTACCTATTTATCTTGGAATCTTGACATTTATTTTACAAACTTGAATTATTTATAGCTATTTATGATAGATCTTAATTCTTTGTAATGTTTGATAAAAACATTCTCCCTCTTAAAAAAATCTTTAGTAATGCTAATTTTTATAGTGCAATGACTTAAATTGCTTCAAAGCCATGAAAGTTAAAATTCCCTGAGCGGTGATAAATGCTTTTTTCAATGTTTTGCAAGTTCTTCCATAATTAGATTTTATATTTAAGTCTTTAATCAATGAAAACTTATTTTGGTGAATGTTTTATTTTTAAAAACATTTTCTATTATAAAATCAATAACTGTTTATCATTGAAAAATAAGGAAATGAGCAAAAATACCCCCACATTATTAACCAATGTTACCCCAATAAATTTAATGAAAATAAAAAACATGATGAAGACAATCTATAATTTCACCATGCATAGATAACCACTGTTGACATTTTGATGTGGATACTTCCAAATTATTTTTTCTGTCTATATATTTATTTTAGAAAATATAACTGCAAACAAACTGTACAAACTTTTAAAAGCCTGTCTTAACAACATATTAATGACATATTTCAGTGGCATTAAATATTTTTTAAAAATATTGTTCAAAATAGCTATAAAGTATTATGTTTATAGATGTACCACAATTGACTTAATTTCCTATTGTTTTTCTATTAACTTTAATGGATCTAAGATGTAATTATTATGAATAATGCTGCTATAAACATAATTAAACATAAATTAAGATATCATTATTATGAATAATGCTGCTATAAACATAATTAAACATAAATCTTGGTCCACGTTTCTGATCACTTCCTTTGCTTAAATTTCTTCAAGTAGAATTTCTGAGGCAAAGGTTATAAATATATATGTGTGTGTATATATCTATATATCATCTATATCTATATCATCATCTATATCTAAATATAGATATATTGCTTTAGCAGATACATATACTGCTAATATAAGTAAATTTATATTAAGTTCCCATCAACAGTGAATGAATGTGCTTTCCCCTCTCACTCCACCCTTCCCCCTTGTTAACATTAGCTAGTAACATTTTTGCAATTTCATGCTGAATTGATAAGCCAAAATGGTATATGCATATATATGTTTTTACTAGTAAGTTAAAGTTGAATTTACTGCTACCCCTATCTTTATTGGAAATTTTCTTTCGTTATGAATTACCAATTAATGATATTTATATGTTTTGTATACTAGCTTATATATCTTTGTATTTATTATATATTTCTAAATTGAGGTGCTCATTTAAAATTTTTCAAATTATTTCCAGCACACAGTATAATGGATATTTATGAATACCAACCTTGTACTTAGATTAATCAAATCCTAACATTTTTCCATATATGCTTACTATTTTTGTGAAGAAGTAGAATACCTGTATAGCTGTGTACCTCTTCCCAATCTAATTTCATTTTCCCCTCTTCAGAGGTAACCCCATCCTGGGTTTGGTGCCTATCACTCTCACCTATGTATATATTTGCATCATATGTATGTAGCTATAAAATATGTAGCATTATTTTATATATTTACAAATTTTTATACTCTATTTAACTACAACTTATTTTTTTACTCAGCTTTATATTTTTGAGATTTATTTCTATTGATAAAACTGTTACAAATGGTCCCTTTCTGTGAACGTATCACAATTTGTCCTATTAGTGGATATTCGTGTGGTTTACTTTTTGTTTGTTTGTTGCTATTATACTGTTGCAACAGACTTACATAGTCCACAGGTGAAAGCTTCTAGAATTTACTCTTAGAATTGAAGTTGCTGGGTTGTAAGATATGGATCTCTTCAGTGTTGCATGATGTTGACAATTTAGTCCCCAAAATGGTTGGTTACACCAACGAACACATCATCATCAAAATGTGAATGTTTCTCCAGTTCTTCCATATCATCACCAACACTTGACAATGTTAGATTACTCACATTTCATTTTCATCTGTTTGATTAATGTAAAATGTTATTGCATTGTCTTAATTTTCATCTGTCTAATTACTGGTAAGGATGAGCATCTTTTAATGTGTGCCATTGGTCCTTTAAATTTCCTCTGCTGTGAATTGTTTGTTCATATCTTCTGCCCATCTTTCTATTATTTCATCTTTCTATTATTACTGATTGTAATTCTCTATGGTTGTATGTTTGCAAATACCCTCTCCCAGTCTGCATTCACATTGCCTGTGGAGTTTTTTGTTGAACAGTTTTAATTTTCATGTAGTCAGATTCATCAGTCTTTTCCGTCCAGAACAATCCTGTAGAGAAGGCAAAATCTTCCCTTTACCCTCTTAGGGCTCTTTTGGCTGGGCCAAAGACATAAGACAGACTAACAGGAGAAAAGCACACCTACTGGTATCTTTCACATGACACTGGAGCATAAGGAAATGAAGACCCAAAGAAATGGCAAAACCTACATGCTTTTATACTGGGTTGAATAAAAAGAGACAATTATGGGAAAGAAACTAAACTATGTAGGAGGGCTAAAAGGAAGATAAGAATTATTTTAACAAGGTCTATTGGTACAGAATTTTCTTGGCTTTATTCCTTATTGAAGGATGCTTCTTTTCCCTGAGTACTGGGAAGGCATCTTTCACATGGCAATTTTTAATCTCCTGTTTTTGGAAGAAAAGGGGAGATTAGAATACCCTTTTCGAATCTCTTTTTTTTCCACATGCTTTTCACTCAAAATAATCCTTATGCCAAATTGACATATTTTGGGATGATATATTCTCTCACTCTCATATCCTTAGTGTCTTTTCATTTCTTCAATTTTTATTTTAAGCCTCATCACCCCGAAAATTACCAATTCTTTTATAAAAGATATTCAGTAATTTGTTGTAATCTTTCAGCTTTCCTAGAATTTAGTTTTATTGTTCACCATGCACTCTTCTTATAGCTGCAGTATGTGAATGCAGTTAAAAATGGTTTTTCTGCCTGTATTTATTGGGCCTGACATGGATGAAGTGATTAATAACAGTTGGTAAATAGGTGGTATGCACAAGGCATTCCTGCCTCTCATCTCTTAGTAGACATTGCTAACTGATTGCATTAATTTCTTCTTTCATATACCCATATTTACTTATCCAACAACTATTTTTAAAGATCTACTATGTGCCTGAGCCAGGTTCTAATCTTTTCAAACCAGTTTTATTGGAATTGGCACTTGTGCACATTTGTCATCCTAAGGCATGTTTGTGTATGTGTGTGTGTGGTATTTTTCAAAGATTTGTGGATGAGTATGATACTTATCTCCTAGGATAAATTGGATATCAGGTCTTATTTATCCATGATTTGGAACCAATTACATAATATGGAAAAATTTGTTTCTTGACTGTGTAGAAATATTGCTCAGTAAATTTGTTTAGGTCATATTTTTTTTGGTGGATGAGGTATTTCTTTAATAACTTTCTCAATTTCCTTCTCCTTCATCATTATTTTCGTGTTTTCTGCATATTGTTTTACCAGTTTTATAGTTTATATTTTGTATTGTCCATTTGGCTAAATATTTTGAATTGATAACCATAAAGTGTGCATTGCAGTCCATCATTTATATTTCAAAATCCTTTATATCAATTGTTAAATCACCAGTCTTGTTTTTAAATTTTGTTGATATATACCTTTTCTTTTATTTATTATATTTCTAAGGGGTTTAATCTATCTTATAATCTTTTCAGAGAATGAGCATTTAAATTCATTTATACTCACTGATTTACTGTTTTCCAGTTTATTCCTGTTCTTCATCTTTATTATTTCCTTTCTATTTTCACTTATGTTGATTCTCTTCTTTTTATAAAATTTTAAATCAAGTGCTTAGTTCACTTATTTTATATTTCTAAAATGCATCTACCTTTGGGCCCTGATTTGTTCATAACCCCCTCATCGTTTTTTGGTTTTTTTTTTAAGATTTTACTGGGGAATTGGGGAAGGGGAACAGTGTTGGGGAACTGGGGAAGGAGAACAGACAAGTTGTTGTCCTTCAATCTTAGTTGTGGAGGACGCAGCTAGCTCAGCTCCAAGTCCAGTAGCCATCAGGCCGCCCTTCGGCAGCTCGTGGCTCCTCAGCTCAAGGTGCGGTGTTCAATCTAAGTTGCAGGTGGGCATAGCCCACCATCCCATGCAAGAGTGGAACTGGCAACCTTGTTGTTAGGAGCATGTGCTCTTACCAGCTGAGCCATCCTGCCACTTGTTGGCAGCTCATCGGCAGCTCAGCTCAGGCACAGCTCACTGACCTATGTGGGAGTAGAACTGGGACCCTGTTGCTCAGAGCTCATGCTCTTAACCAACTGAGCCACTTGCCCCCCCCCCCTTTTGATAGGTGGTGTTTACAATTTTATAATATTCCAAGGTTTTTATCATGGTCTTAATTTCCCACTTTGTTGCTTAGGAGGATTTTTGTTGCTGCTGTTAGAAGTTGTCATCCATTTGTTTGTTGTTGTTGTAAGTGTTTATTTTTATATAATTTTAAACATACAAAAATGTTAAAAGATTAGTATGACGAACTCCTGTACACCCGTTACCCAGATTCACCATTTGTTTATATCTTGTTTATATTTTTCCTGATTACTTTATCATTCATTCCCTCTCTCTCTCTCTCTCTCTCTCTCTCTCTCTCTCTCTCTCTCTCTCTATATATATATATATATATATATATAAAGCAAAATAACCAAAATCAACAGACATCTCAGGGCATAGAGATAACCACTGTTAGTATTTGGATGTATATTTTCCAGACTTTTGCTTTCAATCAACAAAAATCTGGGGGTGGCTGGTTAGCTCAGTTGGTTAGAGCGCAGTGCTCATAACTCCAAGGTTGCCAGTTTGATCTCTGCGTGGCCCACTGAGCTGCACCCTCCACAACTAGATTGAAACAACTACTTGACTTGGAGCTGATGGGTCCTGGAAAAACACAGTTTCCCCACAAAAGTTAATCCTTTAAAACAAACCACAAAAACCCCCCCCTAAAATCTGGACTTTTTTTCTAGTTAAGTGAAATCTGAGTACATTAATAGTATGTCATCATGCTATATAATGTTTGGTTTTAGCCACTTTCTTTTAAATCTTAGTATCGTGTTATTTTACGTACTTTATAACTAATATTTATAACAACTTTGCAAAGTTGAGCTACATTTTTAGATGAAGAATCCAAAGTTCAGAGAGGCTCAATAAATTACTTAGGTCACACAGCAGTAAGGGATAGAATTATAATCTAAACCCTAGACTGTTTGCCTACAAGCCTGTAGATTAGATCACTATTTTATCCAAGGCTCCTTTCATTGTTTTTATATATATTGTTAACATTTAGTTTCATTGCATTGTGTTCAGAAAATATATTTATATAATTTTACTCTTGTTTCATTTTTGGGAACTTATTTGAGAGATAGTATGTATGTACCAATGCTCTATACATTGAAAATATATATAGCCTATGTTATTATTAAGTTCAATATATGTCTACTGGTTCTAACTTATTAATTATATAATATTCATAACCTGTAGGTTATTTTTCAAATTTATATCTATTTTTGTCACATCTTGAATGTCTCCTAAATCTTCATTCTTTAAATTTAAAAATAAATTAAAAAATCTATTTAATTTTTAAGATTGTCTAATTTTTGTCTTAGCTTGATGAGTTAACACCTTCTATAACAATTTTTTTAAAAAAATTCTATTTCTCTTTGCATTTCTAACTTTGGTAATCCATGTCTTCACTGTTGATTTTATATCTTTCATTATAATAAGAAGCCTCTTTCCACCCTCCCTCTACCTTTTTAGCTTCAAAATCTTTTTATACAATATCAACTTTACCAATTTTACTAACTTTTTTTGTATGAGTTTCCTTGATAAAACTTTTTTATTTTTAGCATTTCTGCATCTTTTTGTTATAGATACCTGTTTTTTAGCAACAAACATTTTGTTGGGTCTTATGTTTTAACCCAGTATGAGAATCTGTCTTTTGAGAACTAAATGGCCTAAAAACATGGACTCCTTTGGGATGTTGATAGTATAGTGATATGAGATGAGCTCTCAGCTACTGGCTTTCTGCAAATTATTTAATTCCAGTGTGAGGAAGTTATCAGTTCCTCCATCTGTAACATTGTGTTAATAGGAGTACCAACCTCACAGAGTTGTTACAAAGATTAAATGAGATCAAGAACACTCAGGAATAGAAGCACATTAAACTATTATTTGTAAAATATCATTGTCATTTTTTGCTGTTATAGACATCATGCCTGGAAATATCATTCAACACAAGTTTCTTGGCAATAGTATAAAAAGCAAGTTCCTTAAACCAAAGATCCATGCTCAAAATGGGAGTAATCAGCTCTATACTTTTCTTTAACCATGTCTCAGATTTCTTTTTGAGGTAATAGGAATAACTTACAATAAAATTGCTGAGAAGCAGTGGTCCAACAGCCCTCAGGTTTCAGTTCAACTGGTCCGTCTTCACTTCTGGCTGCACTGTGTAGTGTCACAGCTTGACGTAGATTCAGCCATGTCGGGAATCACTGCCTTGCTTGCCATTTAATTAATTAAGTGTTTAGGTTGTACAAATAGGTTGTTTTTTCTCATGATGAGTTGAAGCTGCAGGCTCGGTTGGCCTTGGCTCTTCTCAGCAGGCGTGGAAAAACTGAAACTAAGAAAAACAAACCAAGCAAGGATGGATTTTCCTGGGATCATGTAACTTGCTCATCCAGTGAAAGCCATCTGGTGGGCAACCAGACATGAGGCGTGATTCTCAGCCTGTGGTTCTCTCTCCAGCCTCTGTACAACTGGACCCTCTGCTCAATTAAAGTTGCTAGGAATTGAAAGGGAATTTGTACTCACTTCTGCTCCAGAGGACCAAAGAGGGACAGAGAGGAAAGCTGAAAAATCTGAGGTTTAAACTAAAGCCCATTTTAAACTTTCTAAAATGGTCTTGGTATTTTAGGATCCAGACAATGCTATGCTACCAAACTGAAGAATAAATATTCTGTGATATTATAATCTGATAAACTCTAGAATGGCATGATTTATTTTTGTGATGGCTTCAAATCCCTGCTGGTTTCTGTTTGATCACTCAGAGGGATATATAAGTCTCTTTCTCACCTGATGCAATAGATTTGTTTTCTTAAACCTCCCTAATAATAATCATGATTTTGTCACTTGTTAAACATATGCTTCTAACTCCCTCCCTGGAGATTCAGATACAGTGGGTCTGGGATCTCAGATGTGAGTTCTTAACGTTAGAAAAGCTTTGGAAATATTGGAGGAGAATCAAGGAATAGCCTGTTTTTAGAATCAGACAGCTCCAACCTTAAGTCCTGGGTCTTTCACTTAACTACTTATATAGTCTTGCACAAATTACTTAAACTTTCATAACTTCATCTGAAAAACAGTGGAGATAGAAACATCTACCTCAAAGTATTGTTGAGAGGATTAAAAGGACTAACACCTTTGATGGCATCCAATTTTCTGGCTGCTGCTAAATTGTTTCTTGGGTTAACCTGGGTTAATTTGAAGATTATCTGTGAACTTATTTAGCATCCAGGTATAATTTTTTTACTTACCTTTCCATGTATTGAGCATGTATTTGTAGAGCTCTTCCTGTCTGCAAGAAACGGGTTCCAAGCACCTCTGTTAGAGTAGGCATGTCCACATCACCCACCTGAGGCATCTGAAGGGACTGCCCAAATATCCTGTGTGAGCGACTTCATGTAGCAGGCCCCCAATTATTCAGGGGGCTTCCCGAGTTTAGAAGTGCCATGTTCTTAGCCCTCTGTTGCACCATAAATTCCAGTTTTTATATAACACATGTAAGTTTAATATGTACAATGTGATGATTATATACATGTATGTATTGCAAAAATGATTACCACACTAAAGTTAGTTAGCATCTTCATACCTTCACATAAACAATTCTTTTCTGTATATGGTAATAACATTTAAGATCTACTCTCTTAAAACTTTCAAGAATCTAGTACACTATTGCAAATTATAGTTACCAGGCTATATGTTAGATCCCGAAGTCCTAGTTACCTTTTTAAATGATTTTTATTAAAATATAGGTAACATACAATATTATATTAGTTTCAGGCATACACCATAGTTATTAAACATTTATATACCTAAAGAAGTGATCACCATGATAAGTCCAGCAACCATCTGATATTGTAACACGCTATCACAATATTATTGACCATATTCCCTATGTTGTATATTACATCCCCATCACTTATTTGTTTTATATCTGGAAATTTGGACCGCTTATTCCCTTTCACCTTTCTGCCCTTTTTAAAATTTTCAATTACAGTTCATATTCAATGTTATTTTATATAAATTTCAGGTGTATAGCACAGTGGTTAGACATTGTATAATTTAAGAAATGGTCCCCTGACTACTCTAGTACTCACCTGGTGCTATACATAGTTATTACCATATTATTGACTATATTCCCTATGCTTTACTTTACATCCCCATGACTATTTTGTAACTACCAGTTTGTATTTCTTAATCCCTTTGCCTTTATCACCTTTCCCCCCAACCCCCTCCTATCTATCACCCCAACAAACCTAGTACCCATCTGGCACCATTCATACTAATTACAATATTATTGACTTTATCCCTTATGCTGAACCCTACATCCCCATGATGACTGTGTAACAACCAATTTGTACTCTTTAATCCCTTCCCACTTTTCACTCACCCCAAACACCCCTCCCATCTGGCAACCATCAATATGTTCTCTGTATCTATGAGTTTGTTAATTTTGTTCTTTAGATTCCACATATAAGTTAATTCACATTGCATTTGCCTTTCTCTTATACTCCACTCAGTACAATACCCTCCAGTTCCATCCATGCTGCTGCAGAAGACAAGAACCAATTCCCTTCCATGGCTGAGTAATATTCCATTGTATATATGTACCACCTCCTCTTTATCCATTCTTCTGTTGATGAACACTCAGGCTGCCTCCACATCTTGGCCACTGCAAACAATGCTGCAATGAACATATGGATGCACATGACCCTCAAAGTAGTGTTTAGGCTTCTTCAGATAAATACCCAGAAGTGGAATTGCTGGGTCCTTCTTTGTCTCTTGTTATAGCCTTTGTTTTAAAGTCTATTTGTCTGGTATAAGTATTGCTACTCTAGCTTCCTTCCTTCCTTCTTTCCTTCCTTCCTTCCTTCCTTCCTTCCTTCCTTCCTTCCTTCCTTCCTTCCTTCCTTCCTTCCTTCTTTCTTTCTTTCTTTCTTTCTTTCTTTCTTTCTTTCTTTCTTTCTTTCTTTCTTTCTTTCTTTCTTTCTTTCT
>NW_017731626.1:896211-923048 GCF_001890085.2 Hipposideros armiger | reverse complement strand
TCTCTCTCTCTCTCTCTCTCTCTCTCTCTCTCTCTCTCTCTCTCTCTTCCTTTCCATTTTCATGAAATATCTTTTCCCATCCCTTTACCTTCCATCTCTGTGTGTCTTTCAATCTGAAGTGATTTTCTTGTAGGCAGCATATGTAAGGGTTTTGTTTTCTCATCCATTCAGCCACACTATGTCTTTTGATTGGAGCATTTAATCCATTTACATTGAAAGTAACTGTTGGCAGATTTGTAGCTATTACCATTTTATTATTCATAATTTTAATCTCTTTTTTCTTTATCTTAAAGAAGTCTCTCTAACATTTCTTGTAATACTGATTTGGTGGTGATGAACTCCATTAGCTTTTTCTTGTCTGGGAAGCTCTTTATCTGTCCTTTGATTTTAAATGATAGCCTTGCTGGGTAGAGTAATCTTGGTTGTAGGTCCTTGCTTTTCATCACATTGACTATTTTGTGCCAACCCCTTCGGGCCTGCAAAGTTTCTGTTGAGAAATCAGCTGACAATCTTATGGAAGCTCCTTTATAAGTTACTACTAAACTTGCTCTTGCTGCTTTTAGGACTCTCTCTTTGTCTTTAACCCTTGCCATTTTAATTATAATGGTCTTGGTGTGGGCCTGTTTGGGTTCATCTTGTTTGGAACTCTCTGCACTTCCTGGACTTCTCTGTCTATTTTTTTCACCAAGTTAGAAAAGTTTTGAATTTTTATTTCTTCAAATATGTTCCCAATCTCTTGCTTTCTCTCTTCTCCTTCTGGTATCCCTATGATGCGAATATTGTTATGCTTGATGTTGTCCCAGAGGTCTCTTAAACTATCCTCATTTTTTTAAAAAAATTATTTTTTCTTTTTGCTGTTCCAATTGCCTATTTTCTGCTACCTTGTCTTCTGTCTACTGATTCGATCTTCTGCTTCATCTAGTCTACTGGTGATTCCTTCTAGTGCATTCTTCATTTCAGTTATTGTATTCTTTACTTCTGGCTGGTTCTTTTTTATGGTTTCTATGTCAATTTTTTATACTTGCTATCTCTTCATTGAAGTTCTCACTAAATTCCTTGAGCATCCTTATAACCATTGTTTTGAACTCTGTCTCTGGTAGGTTGCTTGCCTCCATTTCATTTAGTTATTTTCTAGAGTTTTTGCCTGTTCTTTCATTTGGGATGTATTTCCTTGTTTTCTTATTTTGGTAGTCTGCCTGTTTGTTTCTATGTATTAGGTAGATCTGCTATGTCTCCCAGTCTAGGCCGGGCCGGGTGGCCTTATGTAGTAGGTGCCCTGTGGTGCCCTGGCACAGTCACCCTGGTCACCTGCTGTGGGTGCTCCAGGAGTGTCCCTTGTGTAGGTTGTGTGTGCTCTCCTGTTATAGTTGAGACTTGATTGTTATTGGCATGTCAGTGGGTGAGATTCACCCTCAGGCTGATTGGTGTGGGGTTTGGCCACATCCATAGCTTACAGGCTGCTGTGCAGGAAGCTTACCCTACTGAGTAGGATTCACCCCAGTGGGACCTGGTGCCTGTTGAGATCATCTTTTGTTGTGCCACTTGTGGGGCTAATTGGGTGGTGCTCTGCAGTGATCTATACCTCGAAATATGTTGCTTGTGGGGCCTTCTTGGGAGGGGCCGTGGTGCAGGCCCAGGTCACCCACTGCCTGTAACTAACCAGGGACTACCTGGTAGGAGCTACAAAGGGTTCCGCAGTTGTTTGTTGCCTGTGCTAACCCCGGAGGCATGTGGGAGAGGCCATGCTGTGGCCTGGGGATGGCTGCCACCAGTAGCGGGCCTGGGGTAGCTCCACGAGAAGCCAGGACACCCTGAGGCCTGCTGCCACCTGCTGGCTCCCTTAAGGTTCAGCCCCTGAAAAAGACTTGTGTCGTACATGAGTTGGATTAGGCAGGGTCTTAGTGAGTCACTACAGCCTTGTGGTTAGCAGGTTAATGTAGACTCTGGTTTGGTGCCGGTTCTGAGCCTGGAATGACTCAGCAAAAGTCTCAGAGCACACTGAGGCCAGCTGCCCCTGCCTGGGTTGCAGATTCCAATAGTTTTTCAAGAAAGGGTACAATGCAGGCAGGGCTAGTTGCTCTCCAGGCCAATCAGATTCAGATTTGGCCTGTGGGGGAGGGCTCAACACAGGAAAGATGGTGCCTGCCTGCCGGCAGCACAGGAGGACCCAACACAGGGAAAATGGTGACAGCCCTCCCGCTCTCCTTTGGAAGCCACACACCTCAGTATGCCCTCCCTCTCACCCTCCACCTCGTTTGCCCCTGACACCTCGTGAATTACTGTCCTTCCGCTGGAGCCCAAGGTGAGTACTTGCGAGTGGGAGAGTCTGTGCGAGGGCCGTTTAAGGCTTTTCTGCTGCCTTCCATCCCACCCAGGTGGTTGGAATCCCCACTGTTTTTCACAGTCAGATGTTGTGGGGATTCCTTTTGCTGGCACTGGTGCTCTGGGCTGGGGAATCTGGTGTGAGGCTGGGGTTTCTCGCTCCTCTGGTGGGAACCTCCGTGGCCGAGATATCCCTCCCGGTTCTCAACCACCACGCAGGTTTGGGGCCAGCCTATTTCGAGTCTCCACCCCTCCTACCAGTCTTGATGTGGCTTCCTTTTTATATCCTTAGTTATAAAGCTTCTGTTCAGCCAGTCTTCAGATGGTTTCCCAGGTTCGTTGTTCTATAATTTAGTTGTAATTTGAACGTGTTCTCGGAAGGAAGCAGGCACAGTGTTTATCTACTCTGCCATCTTGGATCTCCAGAAACAACTCCCTAAGTATCCTCTATCTGGGAGTTTGTACTCTTCGGCCAACGTCTAAAAATATGGAATGTTTTGTGAATTTGTATGTCATCCTTTAACAGGGACCATGCTAATCTTCTCTGTATAGTTCCAGTTTTAGTATATGTGTTACTGAAACACGGACCATATGCATATTTTTTTAACAGAAAATATACATTTGCATTATTCCATTTTATTTTCACACAAAATATGTTCTAGGTGCTTTGCATTATGCAGTTTTTCCTTCCAGGACAGAAAGGCCTTTGTTTTCAGAAAGGTTTTTTTCTTCCATCCTAATAGCAAGAGTACAATGGATTTCTGAGGAATATATTTATACTTTCTATTTATCCTTGCTTGAAAAGGATTTAAGGCACTTTTAAAAGATACAAACAGTGCAAGACATATTAAAAATAAATGTAGACAGGGAAAATAAGGTGGGAAAAAGAAGATGAATTCATGAATAAGGCGACACATCAAATACATGTTTTATTGTCCTCTTCACGCCTGTCATGAGCCAGATATTTGGCTCTGAACTCTCAAGCCATCGTTTTAAACCCTCTGCAGACAAAAGATGAAGCTGATTATCTTCAAGCCATTTACTAGGTTGGGCATCTCTGTTAGTCCTGAACATTGTTTTAACTTTTTCACTAGCCCAAGACTTCAGACCCTAATCAACATTAGGGTCGTTAAGAACTTACAGAAGGTTTTTCAGAAGGGACTGAAGTACCATGGAAAACTATGTGCTCTCCAACATTCTAGCCGAATACTAAATGGATCAGGGAACAAGGAGGCCTCTTGCGGTAGGGGAGGTGGTAGCTGGGTGGAAGAGCTGAGCTGAAGTTCAGTCAGTCCCTTGGTCCAGAAGCCATAACCACGGCAACAGTAGTGATGGTAGCTCTACTCCTACCAGTAACAACACCCTTAAGAGGCACCAGCAAAGGTAAGAGCTTGTCATACTTCTGGGCTGGGCTCTTGTGAAGGGGGTCTAGGTACTTTTATGTATAATTCCTGGGGGAAAATAAACAGCCTTTTTCACATTAACCTTGCAAACCCAAATCTACAAAGTCAAGGCAGACTCCAGCCACAAAGCCTGGCTGAGACCAGGTGTGAGTCTCTTGTCTAGGAAGCCGGTAGCCCGCCTCAACTTGGCCTTTTATTCTCTTTACTTTCTGGTAACAGTTCTGCACAGGACTTTCAACAAGAAAAGCCCACAGGAGGATAGTTGCTTTTGAAGCCACCCCCCTTGTCTGCCTCATTCATTTCAAACAGAGGTACTTCTCAAAGAGATGAAGGCCTGTGTACAAACAACAATGCCCAGTGCATTCTCTTGTTATCAGCTGTGATGTGGTGGCTTTTGATTCTGCACAGAAGCTGCCTTGTTTTAGACACTGATTGATGGTTCTTCTGAATGACGGAGGCAACAAGAACAAATAAGCAGGGCTCCTAGTAAAGCAAGTTACTTCAAGAGAATGGGCTTGAAAGCAGTTAAAATAAAAGGTAAACACAAGCCTCAATGAAAGAAAAGAATTCTGAAAGATATTGAGCTGTTCCTGGTTGATAATTTGTAGTTCCTAAGGATCTCCACGTGTGTGTGCAGACACATATAAGCCCCTTGGAGGCATCTGACTTGGGATTTTGGGCTTTTTGATGGAAGAAAAAAAGTCATAAAGCAGGGAAATCTAATTGAAATGAAAAACACAGGTGGTCTGAATCGGGTTTAAGGCAGTGGAACAGAAAACAATACCTTGAAAGAGCTGGTAATCAGGCATCTCTGTGTAGGAGAGAGCATGTGATTTCTCTTTAGAAATATATGGAGAGCCCTGAAAAGGCTCATTATAAACACCATGGGCAGTGTTAGTACCTATTCTGTGTAAGCTCTGCGAGATAGGCGCCTCTTTCTGTAAGCCCTTGTCCTTCACTTTCGCCTAATAGAAACAAACCAATTAAAAATCAGCGTAAGAAATCTAGCCATATTAAATACTTTTAAAAAATTCAAATACAGTTGGTGTACAATATTAGTTTTAGGTGTACAATATAGTGATTTGACATTTATATACCTGACAATGTGATTGCCACACTACGTCTAGTGATCATCTCTGTCACTGTGCAAACATATCACAATATTATTGACTATATTCCTTTCACCTTTATCAGTGAAGGGCCTTTATTGATTAAGTAACTGTTAGTTGGGTTTTCTGTTGCTTGAAGCCAAACATATCCTTACTTATACATTACCCTTCCTAAGGAAATGGGGTGGTAGGTGAAGCACACAGACATCTGAGTTTGAGTGAGTGTAGAGATTGAGGACCAGGCTTTTGGCACAGGTAGGACAGGGTCCTAGGCAACCAAGGGCACGAAGGACAAGTTTTTGCTGAGATTCTTTCCCAGTAGGAAAGTTTATGTGGTGATGAACTTGTGCTAGATGCTACTAGTCATATGACCTTGGACCTTTCATCTAATCTTAGTGAGCCTCAGTTTACTCATTTTCAAAGTGGGGATAATAATTCCTTATGTCACTTTGTTTTATGAAGATCAGATTTCATTGTGTATGTAAACTTGCTTTGAAAATTTTAAAGGGCAACTCTGGTGTAATGCCAGAACCTAGCTTGGTGCCTGGCACATAGTAGGTGTGCTCAATAATTATTTGTTGGGCTGATGTGCTGTGCCTGTTGTCCACATCAGGGTTGTTGGCACTGCACCATAAACTTGGGGGTTGGGCTGTTATTTAATTGTTCCATGTAGTACCTACTCCAGGCATAACTTAAAGTAGGATTTTATTAAATACTTTCTTCTTGGCAGTGATGTGTTTGGTACTGCAGGCTGGATAGAGAATTCAGCTTTTGTTTTCCATGTATTTTCCACTAAATATACTGTGACGAGGTGTCTGTTTTGATCAGGGACACTGTCAATTATTCGTCTCCCATCCAACTTTCTCTGTGATTTAGGGTGTGAAGACATCTTGGTGGCTTTAACTTATCCCTGTTGTGTGAGATGCTTTGGCTTCAATTAACAGGACTGTGTCCAAGGCAGGCTGGCCCCCTGTGAACTCCCAGGCTGCTGAATCAGTCATCCGCCAGGTGACAGGTGGTGCCTTTAAGTCATTGTAGAGGAAAAGGAGACAGTCACACCTGGCTATATAACAGCTTTCCTAAGCCAGACAAATCAGAAAACTATTTACTTCCTTCAGGCTTGCCCCCTGTAACATTATCTACTTTCCCAACTCCCCATCTGTAGTTCATATTTCATGCATCACTCCCGGATCTCATTGACTCTTGGCCTCCCCCAGCTAGATTCCTGGGACTGGTGCTCACCACTGATTCTCTGACACTAAACTCTCCATGGTTTTGCCCTTGCTGTATTCCACGCCACACTGGATGTGAAACACACAGGAGCGCCGCTGGGGGCCAGCACCGTCAGCATCTGAGAAAGGCTTGTTTCAGGCTGCTTCCCAAAAGGAATTATATTGGAGCAAAACAGGGCAGAAAGATCAGGTACTTGGGAGCTAAAAAGCATCAGACTACTGAGGCTGCAGTCACTGCAGTCTGGATGACTTAACAAGTAACAGAGAAGTTGAGCATAGCATTTAAGTACCAATACGTAGATGGTATAGCACTGATGAACAGAGGATGGGGGAGTGTGCGGGTCAATGGTGGGAGGGTGCAGCCAAGACTAAGAGTGGCAATGATACTAAGGAGGCAAAGCCATGAGCTGGAGGCAGTGAGGTTGAGTATAATGAATGGGCACCAGAGTCAGAAGACGGGAGTTTGAGACCTGCTTCATCTCTTGTTTTTTCTGTGACCCAGGAACCCCTTGTACCTTGGTCTCCTCATCTGTTAAGGTAGACCCCAGCACTTCTAGCCTCAAGGGATTATTGTGCATTTTTGATTATCTAAAATGAACATGACAATAGTATAGACAATACTATAAAAATGTAGTGTACATTGAATTCCCTTTGGCATTTTTGGCTTATTTCTGAATGTTTGACATAAAACATGGGTGAGGAGTTTTCTAGGCTCTTCATTGTCATTCCTAAAGATGTCACTTCTCCTCCCCTGTGGCAATGATGAGAGTTATGGGCATGGCCTTGAGGAGGACATTTCTTAGACAGCAGCAAGAGTGGTGACAGCTCTTAGAGTGGGTCATGGGAGCATTTCCCCACCCCAATGGATGGCTCAGAAGTTTAGTCTGGAAAAGCACTCAGCTTCTGAGGAGATGGATTAAAGACATAGATGATCTCAATTTGCAGTCACAGATCAGTTTGGAAGAAAAAATGAGCCAGTGAGGAAAACTGATTTTGAAAATAGGTCAACATCTCAGACATTCTTAGAGTTGGAAGAAAACCCAGAAAGTGCCTAATAGATGGCCACCCAGGGTCTGAACTCTGCCAGTAAAGGGGCGCCCTGCCTCAGGATGCAGTATTCCTGCTGGAATCCTCTGGTTTCTGCCTCATTCATCCTACTCTGAGGTTTCATCCTCTGTTTTAACTTTTATCCGTCTATCCCATGTCTGCCCTTAGACCCCGCAGCAGTCTTATGCCCTTTTCCACATGACAATCTGTTAAATGTTTGCCCCTCTCTCTTTTTTAACATCTCTGGATGTCTTCATTTGTTTCCATTTAGCCACTGTCTTTTAGACACATTCAAGTTTTTCTAATTTAATTTTTAATTAAACTTTTTAATCTTGAGATAATTGTAGATTTATATGCAGTTGTAAAGAATAATACAGAGATTCCATGCGTGCTATTTAACCAGTTTCCCCTAGTGCCCTGTAGCTAGTAAATATTTGCCGAATAAGTGAATTGACTCCCGTAAACATAAAACTGACTGCTTGGATTGGGCGGTGCCATGCTAGGTACTGTGGGGGTACTGAGGGGAAAACACAGGGATATTAACCATGACAAAAATGGCCCCTGCCCTCATGTAAGTTTACAGTGCCTGACTCTAGGCGTGGTCTGGTTCACTTGCTCTTCTTTCTGGGCCTTACTGTCTGAGGTGCCGGGTCCTACGTCTGCCAGCCCCAGTGGAATCAGTTGGAGCTTTTCTGTCACAAGCCTGTTCCAGAGGAGAGCCAGAGGGCATGAACCCTCTCCCCACCCCACCCCACCCAGACACATACACCATTTCCTCAAGGAAAGCTGTTTTTATAACTGTCAGAGTTGGACTACTGTCAAAGTAGTGAAACCCACCTCTAGTCACAGTCCTATTTTTCCTGAATTGGTGTAAAAATGTCATTACTTTTACACCAAAATTGAAAGTAGCAAAAACAAAAAACAGAAAACAAACAAACAAAAAACCCCCCTGAGAACTAGGTGAGGTTGGGCAGGAATGAGAAATGTCCCAGAGATGGACGCACAATATTTTAATACAGTGGACAGCAGCACACGTGGCCACACACCCTGCTTCCTGTCTCCCTCACCCCCACACCTTGTCTTCATCCCTGCCCCCCATGAGCACAGATGGCTGCCTTTGTGTTGGCTCTGTGATGCCTCATTACCCATATTATGTACTCGTATGTGCATCCCATGTTAAGTTCACAGCATCGACTGTGCTAGGGTAATGGATTGGCTGGTGGCTCTTTTTCTGAGCAGTTACTCAGGCTTGCCATCTGGCGAATCTAATAACCAGGTGGTGAACCTAAATAACCTCACTTTGGTGAGGAGAGCAAGGACCCCACTTGGCTCCATTCTTGCCATCTGCAGCCTCCTTCTTTTGGAGTGAGATGTCCAGAGAATCAGTCATGCTATTTCTTAATTGAGTAGCTATTTGTTATCCGAAGTACTCCCACTTCACTCATGCAGAACTGTGCTCTCCAGCTTCTCCACCAGTTGAGAATACACGTAGGTACCAGGAAGCAAGCCAAAGAAGGCTGTGTGTGGCCGAGATCCAGGGAAGCCTGTGCAGGGAAGCTCTGGGCCTCCCCCATCGGAAAGCGTCCTTGAACCTCCACTCAGAAAATATTGACTCCTACATTATACTTGGTGATAACCATGGAGTTCATCTGATCTCCAAGAATTCGGTATATTGGAAGCTGCAGATTAGAGGGGAGGAGGAGGTATATAACAGACAGACACTAACAGATGAGGAGGAAAGCCTGAAGACCTAGAAACTACTAAAAGTAGGTCCAAGAACTAAATACATAGCTAAATAGGGTCACTTATTGAGGGGCAAAGTGTGCTACAGCCCTTGAATATAATTACCCAAGGGATACCACAGTACAATAATGGAGTCTGGAATCATAAACCCATATCATCAACATTGTTAATCGTGATCAGTAGACACCATTTTAGGGGTAGGGACCTCTCTTATATATTATGGAAATGGCCTCTCTAAATGGTTAAGATAAAAAGCTTAGACACATAGGGAATTAAATATTCAGCTCTTTGAGAAAAATCATGTATCCATGAGTAAAGTGAAGTAAAATAATACATTAGGGTTTTAAAACGACCAATATTTTCATTATCATAAAATGCAGTGGTTCATTGAAGAAAATAAAAAAAAAACATATAAGCAAAAAGAAGAAAATAAAACAGCTATAACCCCCACCTCCAAGATGTACTCAGTTAATATTTTGTTTGCTCTCTTGACATACTAATTTGTACATTTATATTCCTTCATCTATCTGTTATCTGTCTGCTTACCGATCTATAACTAGTTGAAGTTAATACATAAGAAATTGAATCATACCACTTTGTAACTTGCATTTACCCCCACTTAAGGCACCAGCAAGAAGCTTTTCATGCTAATCGGTAAACACTTTCAGCATCACTTTAATGGCTGCATTAAATTCTATGATATGATAGGCATCTAAGGGGTAATTATGATAATGTAGTGATTATTTATAAGAACATATATTGTATAGAAATATCTGGAAAATAAAAAACTGATTATAATGAGTAATTAGGGCATGGAAATGTCCTCTCGAAACACCCCCAGACAATGTCGCTGCTGTGGCAGAGAACTGACGGCTTCAAGGCCAGGCCTTTTTGTCTTCATAAGCCACACCGGCTGTGGCGTCCTGTTGGGTATTTAGAACCCTGCCTCTGTTAGGCTGCTTTGGCTGTAAGTAGCAGAAAACACAACTCAGAGTAGCTTAAGTAATAAGAAATATTATTTCACATTATAAGAATCCTAACGAAAGACCGATCAAGGGCTTCTTAATGCAGTGACTCAAAGTCATCATAAAAAATTTGTGTTCTCCCTATCTTTTTTTTCTCCCCAGAGGGTCCCCAAATTTTGGCAGTCATATTAGTCACCATATGAAGACCTGATAATATTCAGAGGCAGAAAAGGGGATGGTCTGTGCTTTGTGTCTCTTTTAAAAAAAATTATTTTTAATTGTGGCAAAACACATATCACATAAAATTTACCATATTAACCATTTTTGAGCATACAGTTCAGTAGTATTAAGCATATTCACATTGTTCTGTAATAGAGCTCCAGAACTATTTTCATCTTGTACAAATGAAACTCTATATCCATTAAATAACAACTTCCATTTCCTCATCAACCCAGCCCCTGGCCACCACCCTTATATTTTTGTCTCTATAAATTTGATTACTTTATGTACTTCTATGTAAATGGAATTACACAGTATTTGTCTTTTTGTGACTGGCTTATTTCACTTAACATAATGTCCTCAAGGTTCACCCATGTTGTAGCATGTGTCAGAATTTCCTTCCTTCTTAAGGCTGAATAATATCCCATTGTACGTATAAAACACATTTTGTTCATTCATTCATCTGTCGATGGACATTTGGACTGCTTCCACCTTTTGGCTATTGTGAATAGTGCTGCTATAAACATGGCTACACAAATAGCTCTTTGAGATTCTGCTTTCAATTCTTTTCACTCTATACCCAGAAGGAGAATTACTGGATCATATGGTAATTCTACTTTTAATTTTTTGAGGAACTACCAAACTGTTGTCCACAGTGACGTTCCCATCAGCAGTGCCCAAGGGTTCCAATTTCTCTACATCCTTGTCAACACTTGCTGTTTTCTTTTCTTTTTTGATAGTCACTATTCTAATGAGTGTGAAGTGGTCCTTGTGTTTCATTTTAAGACTGAAGAAACATTTACCCTCATTTCTCCTGTTTCAGTGGTTAGGATTAAGTTTGCATACCTATTTCTAAACCAATCACTGGGAAGAAAAATGCAACCATGACTCATTTACTTAGACCTGGCAGCATGTGCCCTGGGGCTGGCAGCAGTCCAGCTTCCTCTAAAGCTTGGTTATATTTAATAAGGTAGATTGCAGGTTCTGTTAGGAAGGAGGATGCAGGGATTGAGTGATTGTCACTCTGACTTTCCTCGAAGGTCAGTGAAAGCCATGATAGTTACCTCTTTAGCTCAAAGTTATGCAACTTGCCCTCAGGGAAAAAGCACTATATATCCCACTGGGATTTAGAGGCATGCTTACGTATGCATCAATGTAGATATTGCCTCCGCTTAATAAAAAGAGTGCTTCAAAATGAGATCAATTTAAATAACTTAAGATAGGGTTTTTCATGTAAATATAAAAAAAAACAAAAAAGCTGTCACCCTAGATTACCTCCTTCCATGATGAAGTAAAAGAGAAAAAAGGAAAAGTGTTGCCCACTCACAAAGAAATCTCTTAACAAACTCATTGTTTTTCCTCCTGGGGTAGTCTCCCCCAATTCCACACTTATTTTATGGACCGCAAACAGGATTAAAATGACACTTTATTAAGGGCCAACTGCTTGCACCTCACAGTGAAGAGCTGTGCTTTTTAATTTTTAAACTTTAATGTGTAAACAAGTCACCTGGAGAGGTTAAAATTTAGATTCTGATTCACTAGATCTAAGGTGGGGCCTGAGAGTGCATTCATTTCTAATCAGCTCCCAGGTGACGTGACACACACAGCCAGACTGAGACCCATATTGAAGAGTGAGGGTTTAGAGTGGTCATCAGGATCCCCTGGAGGGCTTGCTGATACCCAGCTTACTGGGCCCCAATATCAGTGTCTGATTTAGTAGGTCGGGACTGGGGACCACATTAACCATTTCCTCCTGGGTGTGGTGCTGGTGCTGTTGGTCCAGGAGCAAGCACACTGAAAACCACTGGCTTAGAGCATTGTCGTTGGAGCCAGGACTAGCTTTGTACCTAGAAGCCCACTTTGTCCCTGTGTCACTTCAGCAAGTTGCTTAACCTCTGTACCTCAGTTTGCCTATCTGTAAATCAGGAATGACAATATTACATACTTAGGTGACTTCTGTGAGGCACTGCGTATGCACTATACAACATCAACAATCATAATGTGCCATTCCTTTCAACTAGGAAGGATGGAAATGCACACATTGGTTGCTATTCAGAAAAATCTCTCGGGAGGTGAGGTATGCCTCTCCCCAGGCATATCAGAGGAGCTCTCTTCTTTTACTTCTTGTGCCCTTTAATACAAAAAAACCCAAACAAACTCCCCAGCTCTCCTTTTTTCACCATGGTGTTGATTCCTCATTCATCAGGGAGTTGTTGGACACTGCCAGCCTCTAACCTGGATGCCCGGGAAATCCTTACCAATAAAGAATGCAGCAGAAACTAATGAGAACAACATCATCTCAGGCTGCAGCAACGAGACTCATCTTCCTCGTCTGCCTCATCGGTGTTCCTGGGAGGGCCTGCTCTCTGAGAGCTCCCAAGTCCGTTCTGGCTAGCATGGTTTAGAAAGAGCGGTTCCCAGCATCCCAGGCGGCGTTGTGTCTGAGAGCTTTAATCATATGCAAGGCTGAAAGTAAAGGCAGGAAGTAAGCAGATCCTTGCAGCCAGGTTTTTTTTAAACCTGTCTATGCTTTCTGGCTGAGGAGGAAGCTCAGTGGGTTGGCGGGCATTTCAGGAAGAGCAGCCAGCAAAGTCCAAAGAGACAAGAGGCAGTAAGGTATGTGGGCACTAATTGCTGAAGTTCAGTGTGGCTGGGATGCTGGTGGGTGACAAGGTGGGGACCTAGGCAGGGCCAGGTCACACAGGGACTTATATGGCATGTGGGAGGTTCCCATAGATAAATTGAGGAAGGAAGACTGTATTGATTGCAAATAACAGAAACCACTTTGCCTTAGCCTACGCTAAAAGAGGACTTCATTTAAGAATTCAGGGTATTTCACAGAACCCAAGGGCAGGCTGCAACATCCCTGAGGAAGTACCTGGAACAGGAAGCAAAAAAGCATTCAGACTCATTCTTTCCTCACTGATACCCACCCCTGATAAGAGCTTTCTCTGCTTTTACAGTGCACATGAACGATCAGAAGTGTCTCTCCCACAGCACCTAAACTGACATGTTTTAGATTTAACCATCTCACGTAAGACCGACTCTTTCTTAGTCCCAATTTCAAATTTCTGGGGAGAGAGGCTCTGATTGGTCATCTTGGGTCAGGTGATCAGTACTGGTCCAATCAAATGTTGCCATGTGGGAGCAGAGAAGTGCTGTCCAAAATGGCTGCTGGGACCCTTGGTTGTGGATCAAGGATGGGCAGTAAAAGACTTCTTTATTAACCAGGTAGACACTCCAAATAGACTCTGTGGAAAGACAAAGCAAACTCCAAGGTCCTTTCCCACCTAAGATGCTCTGATTGGACCCATATGTTCAATACCTGTTTTCTCCCAGCCAGCATGGAGGGAAAAGTAAGAGCAAAGTCTGTGGCTGTAGATTTGGGCTGAGAGGACGGACCCGAGCTCCTGGGACTCAGGTGTGTGACCACTTTGGAAACAATAACGAGCTATGGTGATGTAGTCCATAAATAGCAAAGAAACCAGCCTGACTACCATCACCTTGGAAGCCAAGAAAAAGACATGACAGCAGACTACCAAGCAAACAGCTCTTCCATAGAACATGAAGAGATGCTTCCCTCAAGGTTGTGGTTTCTCAATATCAGCCAAACAGCAAATTAATAGAAATAAAAATATAAGAAAGTTTCACCCACCTATGATCTCACTCTGTTTTCTTTGTTCCCCCTTTCCTTCCAGCTTCTGTTCAAATGCACACAGAATCTTACATAGCTTTAGAGAGTATAAACAACATTTTGTATTCTGCATTATGTAATGAGTGGTTTCTATGCTGCCTTGTCATCTTTATCAGTATGTCATCCTTCGAATTAAGTATATTATACTTTACTTAGCACATAATTAAGGTCTGATTTAAAATGTGAGACTGTGGAGCTAGAAGGAGTCTTAGGAAATCATTGAGGCCAAGGAAAATGAACCTGGAAAGGAGGGTGAGTTCTTCAGGGTCACGTTGCTGATGAGCGCCAGACCTGAGACTAGGTTCCATTCATTTTTCCAAATGTATATTTGTAATAACCCACTCGATGTCAGGTAGTGGTGTGCACGGGTTTCATCTCACTTCAAATCTGTTTTTGCCACATTGCATGACCTAATTAACACTGGTTAGATAGGAGCCATTTCTATTTTTCTTAACAGGAAAAGGAGTGTTTTTTTTTTTTTCAACTTACTGTCAGGAAAATAGAGGTTGTGGAGCTGAAATGAGTAACAGCAATTTTAAATCAGACTGGTTTCATGACTGGTAGATAAGTCAGCATGCAGAGACATTTATGTTTCCCAGGTTTGGCTCACTGTCTCAATGCCCTTTGCAAACTCTGCAGGGATTTCAAGCTTTAGGTCTGGTTATAAGCTTATGCAAGCTGTTAGTCACCTTTTTAGATGAAAAGCACCACAGGATTATGCTTGAAAATGTTCCTTGCTTCACTACGGATTCCTTTGGAGTAATTCAGCTATGGTATGATTTTGAGAGGGAAGTGATTGAACAGATACTTTTCAAAACACATTTGCATTTGAAAATGGGGGGTTTGTCAGCTAAAAGAACTGTTCTTGAAAGGTACACATGCAGGGCAAATTTAGAACAAGCAGAACAATTTAGACGTGATAGCTATGAATTACCCAAAAGCTTAAAATACCAGGGGCTCTTGATCACGCAGAATCCTGGACATGGAGTGAATCATAAATGTCTGGTGTTTTACTTAAGAAAACGTGTTGGAAAAGGAGCTCTTGTCACTGCTGTATCTCCACAGATCATTGCGAACATTCTAGGCATGCATCAACACAATTATAAGCTCACACTTGACCAGAAGAGGAGTGTACGCTTTTGGTATGGTGAAGAGGGTGAGCTCTGGAGTCAGATTTCTTGGGCTGGTATCTTGGTTCTATCACTTGCTGGATATATGAATTTGGCTGGGCCTCAGTTTGCTCATCTGTAAAATAGGGAGAATATTCTTTCACTCAGAATTGTTGTGTTGAATTGATTGGGTTCAATCATGTACAGTAGCACATCTCAAACTTGAATGTACACAGATCTCCTGGGATCATGTTAAGATGCAGTAAGGGCAGTGCAAGACAAATGCTGGGTAATCTGACTTATATGTGGAATCTAAAAAAGCTGAACTCATAGAAGCAGACAGTAGATGGTGGTTGCCAGGGGTTGGGGGTAGGGGAGGTGGGGACATTTTGGGCAAACAATACAAACTTCCAGTTAGAAGACGAATAAATTCTGGGGTCTAATGTACAGCATGGTAACTATAGTGAACAATACTGTGTTATATTTGAAAGTAACTAAGAGAGTAAATCTTAAATGTTCTCTGACGTATCAACAACAATAGCAAAATTTCAATTATGTGAGGCGAAGGATGTGTTTATGAACTTTATTGAGGTAAACATATGTTTGTATACATATATATCAAACAATAGATACATCAAATCATCACATTGTACACCTTAAACTTACACAATATTATATGTTAATTATATCTCAGTAAAGCTGGGGGGAGGGGGAGGAAAGATGCAGTAGGTCTAGCGTGTGGCCTGCTATTCTGGACTTCTAACAAGCTCTGGGCGATGCCTGCACTGCTGGTCTCCAGGCCGTGCTTGGGGCAGGGAGGAGGTGAAGTGCCTATTCTGTGAGCTATATATAGTCAGTAGTGCTAGCTGTTGTTACTCTTCAGCTGGATCTCTCCTCTTTCTTTCTTTCCTACCACTTTACCAATCCTTTTGCACAACCAGTCCTTTTGCTCTATTTCTTTCCTTTTGTTCTTGAGAAGTCTTCCAGGCCTATCGTTGTAGCCACTCCTGCCGGGTTCTTGTGGGGGACTGCACATGCACTCACGGTGGGCGTGTATACGAGGGAAATGCTGGAATGGTCACACTCTGATTTGGAAAAAGAAGTTCCATCTCGCCCATGCCTTACGCCGTGACTTATACTTGTCCACCACAGGGAGCTCAGCCTTTCCTGAGTTAAAAGGGCCTTTGGAGCATTTAGTCAATTTAAAGTTCAGGCTAGCAGTCCGAGCTTCCAGAGGGTGCCCCGCCTTTCCTTTCCCAGTGGCTTGAGAAAGGGGAACTCCCCCATCCTCACATCCTGCAGGGAGAGGCTCCTCATCTGAGCGCTGTGCTTCTCTGTCGGCCTCCTCTGAGCTGGATTCTTGCTAGCCCCCGCCTCTGTTCTTGTGCCTCTGCTGCCAACACCTCCATGGTTATGGCACTCAGGGTTTGCTTTCTTGGCACCTTCAAGGCTCGATGGTCCTCCCTGTTGACTCTACCCCATCTCAGACCTCACTGACCTTCTCTATCCCCTGAGTGTGAGCCACATCCTCCATCTGGTCACTTGACTTCTCACAGTGGCCAATTTTGAGTCCTTCTCTGTCTCTTGCCAAGGGCAAGTGGGAACTTCCGAATATCTACACCATGTGTGAACATCAGTGTTCAGGGGCACTGAGTATGGAGCTCTCTTCTTGAGCACCCCACATGTCATTTCTACCTGTGGCTGCAGCTGCCCCATGGTGGCACAGCGGCAGTGTGAGGTGGTCTCCCCCGAAATTCCAAACCGGAAGTCAGGTGGACCCTGCTCTGAGTTCAGCTTCTCCTTCTTCCCCTCCCCCAGAGTTTCTCTCTGTTCCATGCCCTGCCCTGAGCTAAGGCTCACAAGCACAGGGGTCTCAGGCAGGTGCTTCTTCCCAGGTTCAGCCTTTCCAGAGCCCCCCATTTCCTCCCAGGAAGGGCTCTCTGGTCTGTTGGAAATTGCTCTATATCATATCTTTCTTCTTTCCTACATGGACTCTTTGTTCTAGGTGCGTCCATCCTGCTGTCCCTTCCCTCAGGCAATACATCTCTTGTTGTAACCACCACGATGAAAAGGGAATGTGGGAAGGGAAAGTTTGTGCTTATTGAGGGGGGAAATTACATTTTAAAGATTGAAAAAAGTTATCCTTGTTTTATATTATAGCTGCTGCATATACAACAGGAATAAAACATGGACCTCCTTTGTTTCTTTCCTTTCTCCTTAGCAAAACGTTACCAATCTATCACATTACATAGCCTTGGAAACCTTCTTAACACAGTGTTCCAGGCAGCCAGGAACAATCCACAAGAGCTGGTCTTGGAGACAGAAACTCTTCTCTATATCACTAGTATACAATCAAGCTAAAGGAAGGTAAAGAAAATAAGCAAGATCTAAACTTCATATCGAAACAGGCAATGCAAGTTTTAAATTTGAGAACGATATTATTAGAAATCACTTTAAAGTATGAAATCATTACTACATTAACACAAAATGATCATTCAGCCTCTGCTTGCTTAGCTCTAATGACAGGGAACTCGCTACCCATTGATAGTGAATTGCATCTTTAGACTATTCTAAGTAGTAGGAAGATATTCAGTACATTGCAATGAAACCTGCTCCTTGCAACTGGTTCTTACACATAACATATTTCATTACTGTCCACACTGTTGGCCCTTCAGCTATTTGAAGGCAGCCATCAAGGCCCCCATTAGTGTCTCTTCTGTAGGTTAAGTCTGCCCTTTTCATGGACACAGCTTCCAACTGCCTTACCAGCACGGTGACCCTCCTCTGGACCCTTCCCCATTTGAGGAACTATTAAAAGCCAGGGAAATAACTTTGATGGAGGATGTTGCCCACCCCCCGCCTCCCCCCGCCCCTCGCCCTTTGAAAATTGGACACAAAAGTCACATGGAAAGGTGCTGGTTGTTGGGGTGTGTGTAAGGGTCCCTGCCCCCTGCAGCCTGCTGCTGTATTCTCAGCAACTCCAGCTTGACCTGGTGCAAATCCTCTTTTCTCCCCCTTCCTGCACCCCCACCTCTAGAGGAAGCATTTCTTAAAAGCAGCAGCTTGCATGTACTTGTTTTACTGCTTGCTTGTCTCAATTACAGGCTTAATAAGGAGGCTGCAGGAGAAAATGTTTTCAGTTCAACCAGTGCCTTTGAAATCACTGAGTTTTGAGAGATCTGTGAAAGTATCCTGTTGAAAAGAATTGGACAAGTCCTGAAAGGGGTTTGCTAATGCCGCCTCAGTTTTGCCACCACCAGATGATTTGAGGTGCTTGTTAGGGTGAAAATCCAGCAGAAACTCGTAGGCCAGGGTTAAGGAACCATCATTAAAGAGAATAATGATGAGAACAGCCAGCATGATTGAGCACATTCTACGTGCCTGGCCCAGTTCTGCCTGCTTTACATTTATGAGCTGAGCTAATTTAATATTCACAAGTTCGGCCCCTTGCCCAAGGTCAAGAGCTACTAAAAGCAGTGAAGCCGGTCTGAGCCCACATGCTCTGGCTCCAGAGCCCAAGTTATAAATACCACATGATACCCGCCCATTAATGATATTATCTCTAGTAACACCCAACTCATGTCAAAAGACATAAGTAAGCAAAGTTACCATATTGTAAAGCAAAAATCCCCAAACTTTATGGTTAATGTCTCCGTCTCAGTTCCTTCATCTGTAAAATGTGTTAATATAAATTAGTGGTGGTATTTATATAAAGTGGTGCTATTTATATAAATAAATGATGATAAAGATCACTTTTTCCTACTCTCCTTCCCATAAACACACAGTTTCAATTCTTTTAAAGAGAAAACCACATCATTCAAATTTATTTTATTTTTATTTTTTATTGTGAAATACACATTTTAAAAAATTAGTTTCAGCTGTACAACACAGTGCAATAGTTATACTTTTTACCCCTCAAAGTGACAATCCCCCTCTCCCAATTCGCCATCCCACTCACCCCCCAATAGCATACATATCTATTACAGTTCCCTTGACTCCACTCCCACACTATACTCCACGTCCCACGACTATATATATATATATATATATATATATATATATATATATTCACTTATAGTTGACATACAATATTATACAACATCAGCTTCAGGTATACAGTGCAGTGATCAAGCCTCTACCCCATCTATGATGCGGTCTCCCTAATAAGACATGTGAACATCTGATACCCTACAAAATATTTACAACATTATTAATTATATTCCCCAAACTGTCTTTCATATCCCTGTGGCAGTATTATAGTTACCTATTTATGCTGTCTAATCCCTTCCCCTTCTCCCTCATCCCCACCCGCCTCCCAACTAGCAACCATCAGTTGTTCCTCTATATCTCTGAGACTATTTCTGTTTACTTTGCTCGTTCATTCAGTTTTTTAGATTCCACATATAAGTGAGATCATATGGTATTTGTCTTTCTCTGACTTATTTCACTTAACATAATAGTCTCTAGGTCCATTCATATCATTGCAAATGGTACGATTTCATTCTTCTTTATAGCGGAGTAATACTCCATTGTATAAATGTACCAAAATTTCTTAATCCAGTCGTCTACTGATGGGCATTTCAGTTGTTTCCAAGTCTTGGCTATTGTAAATAGTGCTGCAATAAACATAGGGGTGCACATATTTTTTTTCAAATTAGCATCTTGTGTTTCTCTGGATAGATACCCAAGTGTGGAATTGCTGGGTCATATGGTAGTTCCATTTCCAGTTTTTTGAGATACCTCCATACTGATTTCCATAATGGCTGCACCAATCTGCAGTCCCACGAACAGTGCACCAGGGTTCCCTTTTCTCCACAACCTCACCAGCACTTGGTGTTTGTTGTTTATTGATGATAGCCATTCTGACCAGACACATCATTCAAATTTGATATTGGATTCTGCTCTGTTAAGATTCCCATGGTCTTAAGTGTTTTGTTAGGGTTTTAGCCAATGGGACTTAGTCCTTTCAGACCCCTCAAATGTGCCACAATCATGTGGCTTCTCTCTTTCTGGAATGTCTTCTGTTCTCCTCCCTGCCCATCCAACTTCCACGCATACTTACACATTTTACCTAGTCTATCTCCTTCATGAATTCTGTGACTACCTCACCCCACTTTAAACTCTCTGTGTCTTAATGTGAACATGGGCCAGTTGATTGCATCAACAAGCGTTTTTGAACATTTATGTGCTTAGAATAATTCTAGATCAGGATTTCTTAACCACATTACTTTTGGGTGGTGTGATCATTAATTTTATGTGTCCACTTGACTGAGCCACTGGGTGCCCAGATAGTTGGTCAAATATTATTCTGGGTGTTTCTTTGAGAATGTTTTTGGATGAAATTGACGTTTAAGTTGGTGAAATTTGAGTGAAGCAGACACCCTCCCTAATATGGGTGGGCCTAGTCCAATCAATTGAAGGCCTGGGTAGCACCAAAGGCTTACCCTTTCCTGAGTAAGAGAGAATTCTCCTGCTTGATGGCCTTCAAACTGGGACATCAGTCAGCTCTTCCTGCTCTGTAGCAACCCACCAGGCTTCAGACTTGAACTGGGACATTGGCTCTGTAGAGTTTGCACTTGGCAGCCTCCATAAGAGTGTGAGCCAATTCTTTATAATAAATCTGTTTTTATATATTTATTGTAATATAATTATAATGTAACATAATATAATGTAATATTATAATTATAATGTAATATAATATAAAATAATAATAACATAAAATATAAATAAATATAAATTATATGTTGATTGGTCTGTTTCTCTGGAGAGCACTGACTAATGCAAGTGAGATAATTCTTTGTTGCTGGGGCTGTCCAGTGTATTGGATGTTTGGCAGCATCCTGGCCTCTACCTACTTGCTGCAAGTAGCACCCACCACAGCACAGTTGTGACAATCCAAATGTGTCCAGCCACTGCCAAATGTCCCCAGGAGGGCAAAATTGCCCTGGCTGAGAACTACTGTCCTGGGCACGTGGGAGAACTTGGGAAAAGCTTCTGCTGCTAAGGATCTCACTGTCTACTTCGGAGTCAGTATTGAGAGTCAGGGATCAATACGGGGACAATTAAGTGCTAACTTGTGAATCATACCGCAATCCAATTTTTAGCTAAACTTGTGATTTCCTGTTTTTGGGAGGAGCAAAGAGAAATTAAAGCAACCTTTATTAGAAAAGGAGATTTCTTTCATTGGAAAAGGAGAGGCATGTGGGATATGAAGTAAGAAAAATTGTAGTGCTGTATCCTGTTTGTCCCAGATAAGTGCAATTCTCAAGAAGTTATTACTTTTCAAGTATTGAAAGATTCATTAATGAGAGAAAAATCACCCATATGTCTCAGCTCTCCTGACTAATGAGTGAGCAACAAATCTGTACAGTTCCACTTAGAAATTCCACTTGAGTTCTGATAATTCTGAGGAATTAAATGCTTCTTCAAATGAATCCACAATCCATTGTTGCCCTGGACACATTTAATAACAGGATTCTGGGAGTGTGAGATTAAGAGACACAATCCTTCAGTCTTTCCCCAAACAGTTGTATTACTGAAATGATTCCTGCATCAGGAATCATTGAAATTGATCATTTGTAATTTATATTCTCTGCTGACAGAACTTTTGAGTTTCTTTTCCTTAGTTGTTCAATGTCAGTTGTCCAATGAAAGTTTTCAGGTGATCAAGGAACATTCTGTTCAATTCCCTAAGAAATTCACAGTCCTGAAAACATTTGAAAGCCTGCAGAGAGAGGAGAGGTGACTGCGTATGCTGGTTTTAGCCAGCTGTACACAGCTGAATATATAATGCATGAAAACTAATCTGAGACACAGTGTGACAACCAGTAGCAGTACAGTGTGAGCTGAGCAGTAAGATTTACTATTAGCTTAGCCTTGCAACAAGAGGCAAGACCCAAGTCAAACTGGGGAGGGCAGAACCAGGGATGGAAGCCTTTCAGCTAGATTTAGTGACAGCATCGTCCTGAACTGGATGCTGGAGCTGACCCAGGTGCTTGAGACACAGTTCCCAGTTGGGCTCCAGTACCTCTGCTCTTCTTGTTCATTGTCATTTGTGAAGTGGAGCTAATGGGAAAAAAGAGTAGATTTCTGCCTGACCAAGTCACAGAACTGTTGGACTTGAAGGGAGTTGGGGGTCAGGAGGTTTAACCCTCATTGTATAGATGAGGAATTGTAGGTCAAGTGGGGTGATATAATAATTGTCATAATAGTAAAATTAACATATATGGAGTGTTAATTGTCTCCATTCTGCTGAGTGCTCTATGACACCTTAACTTTATCTCTATGAGGTAGACAGTTATGATCCCATTGTTACAGATAAGGACACTGAGGGTCACAAAGGTTTAGTCATTTGCCCAAAGTCACTAAAAGTTCAGAGCTGATTGTATTCAAATCTAGGACTCCTCCTTCAGGAGGCTAGTCCTTTTTTTTACTTTGCCAATGGATTTTCTCATCTGCAAAATCTCTTTCATGCCTTTGCTCCCTTCCTCCCTCCCTCCCTTCAATACAAGGCACTGGGCATTTAGGCTGAACCAGTTACTGTCCCAGGTTCTGGGAAAGCAGCGTCCTACATTCCAGAGCTCTTAGCCAGGGGAGGAGGCCAGTTAGGAGAGATGAATGCAGGAGCAATGTTTCTGAGTCCAGTCTTTCTCAAAAGCAGCATGTGAGGAAGGGGCCCCGAGATCCAGAGACCTGGAACAGCTATTAGCGACCACAAGGCCTGCCATGAGGTTGACTGTGAAAAGCTATCACTGGGGTGGGCCTTGTCTTATGATTTCTCCTCAGTCACTGAGAACCACGGACGTGGGTAGCTGAGATGACCCTGAGCTGCAGAGAGAAGTATTTAGTTACTCTGGACACCACAGATAGCCTTTGTTGGATTTAAAAAGGGATGAAATCGCACAGAAGGGGAGCCCTCTTTTGGGGGCCTCTGAGGGTGGGTGAAGAAACCCTAGGGGGGTACCTGGGGTCTGGCTTTGCCAGGATGGGAGTGTTCCCTTTTGTAATCACCTCCTTACTTGCCCATCTATCCCAGCAGGCTGTGAGCTATGGCTGAATAGGAATGGTACCTTCTTCCTTTTCTCTGAAATGTCAAGATGGCGGCTGGCCTGCTACGTACTCAGTGGATATTTGTTGAATCATTGGGAGATCCTCAATCTTGCAGTGTCCAGAAGTTGGGCTTTTTGAGGTATATTTAGAGTTTATCTGGAACAGGGCAACTGATTGGGGTGAAGCAAACCTGTACGATACATAAATACAGCAGTTGTATGTCCCAGATTTTTGAGAACAGACCTGGTTTCAAATATTCTCTCCATTTTTTTCTAAAAGCATACTTATATTTGTCAGGCCATGTGCTCTCTGATATTTTGGTTTAGAAAATATGGACCATACAGCCAAGATGCCAGTTTGTTACCTCACAGTGGCTAGACTGTTGAGGGCTGTGTTCTCTCAGATATCCAGAGGCTGGAGGCCCTCAATAAGCAATTTCAAGGCTGTACAGTGAGCAAGGATACAGCAGCACTATAGGTTTATTTAATTACGAGGTTTTTCTGACTTATTTCTGGTATGTGGGTATATCAGTCAGTGTTCTCCAGAGAAATAGAACCAATAGGATATATTTCAAAAAGTTTGCTTAAATCGTTGTGGGGGCTGGCAAATCTGAAACCTGTAGAGCAGGCTGGGAGACTCAAAACTTTCAGGCAGGAGTGAAGGTTGCACTCTTTTTTAAAAAAAATATTTTTATTAAAAATATAGCTAACATGCAATATTATATTAGTTTCAGGGGTATGCCATAGTTATTCAACATTTATGTATATCCCTAAAAAAGTGATCACCATAAGTCCAGCTACCATCTGATACTGTACTGTGCTATCATATTATTGTTGACTATATTCCCTATGTTGTATATTACATCTCCATGACTTATTTGTTTTATACCTGGAAATTTAGACCTCTTATTCCCCTTCCCTGCCTCTCCCCCACCCCTTTTTACTTTTTCAATTACACTTGACATTCAATATTATTTTAAATTAATTTCAGGTGTACAGCATAGTGGTTAGACATTTATATAATTTAAGAAACTATCTCCCTGACTAGTCTAGTACCCACCTGGAACTATACATAGTTATTACCATATTACTGACTATATTCCTTATGCTTTACATCCCCATGACTATTTTGTAACTACTGATTTGTACTGCTTAATGCCTTCACCTTTTTCACCTTGCCCTCCAATCCCGTCCCATCTACCACCTCTACAAATCTAGTACCCATCTCACACCATACATAATTATTACAGTATTATTGACTATATTCTTTATGTTATACCCTACATCCCAATAACTATTTTGTAACAATCAGTTTGTACTTTTTAATCCTTTCACCTTTTATCACCCACACCCCCAACCACCCTCCCATCAGACAACCATAAAAATGTTTTCTGTATCTATGAGTTTGTTTCTGTTTTGTTTGTTAATTTTGTTCTTTAGATTCCACAGGAAACTAAATCACATTGTATCTGTCTTTCTCTGTTTTACACTCCACTCAGCACAATGCCCTCCAGGGCCATCCATAACGTCGCAAGGGACAAAAACCCATTTCCTTCCATGTCCGAGCAATATTCCATTGTATATATATATACCCTCCCCCCACCCTTTATCCATTTTTCCATCGGCAGTTACCCAGGCTGCCTTCACATCTTGGCCATTGTAAGCAATGCTGAAATGAACATATGGATGCACACATCCCCTTGAAGTAGCATTTGGGTTTCTTCAGATAAATACCCAGAAGTGGGATTACTGGTTCCTTCTTTGTCTCTTGTTATAGCCTTTGTTTTAAAGTCATTTTGTCTGGTATAATGAGTATTGTATTGCTACCTCAACTCTTTTTTGTTTGTTTTTTTATTTCCATTTTCATGAAATATCTTTTTCCATTCCTTTACTTTCTGTCTGTGTGTGTGTCTTTTAATCTGAAGTGAGTCTCTTGTAGGCAGCATATGTAAAGGTCTTGTTTTCTTATCCATTCAGCCCTTCTGTGTCTTTTTTTTCTTTAAATTGGGGAATTGGGGGAGGGAAACAGTGTTGGGGAATTGGGGAGTGGGACCAGCCAAGTTGTTGTTCTTCAGTCTTAGTTGTGGAGGATGCCAGTCGCCATCTGGCTGCCCGTCGGCAGCTCGTTGTGGCCTCTAAGCTCAAGGTGCTGTGATACAATCTTAGTTGCAGGTGGGCGTAGCCATCATCCTATGCTGGAGTCAAACCGGCAGCCTTGTTGTTAAGAGCACATGCCCTTATCCACTGAGCCATCTAGGTGTCAGCTCAGCTCAAGGTGCTGAGTTCAGTCTTAGTTGCTGGCGGGTGTAGCCCACCATCAAACAGGCAATCTTGTTGTTACACCAGCTGAGCCATCCTGCCACCTTTTGGCAGCTCAGCAGCAGCTCAGCTCAGGCACAGTGTCATTGGCCTATGTGGGAATGGAACCGGCAGCCCTGTTGCTCAGAGCTCACGCTCTTAAGCTAACTCTTAACCAACTGAGCCACTCGGCCGGCCCCCCTTCTGTGTCTTTTGATTGTAGCATTTATTCCATGTACATTAAAGTAATTGTTGGTAGATACGTAGCTATTGCCGTTTTATTTTCATAGTTTTGCTTTTTTTTTTTTGTCTTAAAGAAATCTCCCTAACATTCCTTGTTATATTGGTTTGGTGGTGATGAACTCCTTTCACTTTTTCTTGTCTGGGAAGTTCTTTATCTTTTGGAGATTATGTCTGTGCATGGCGGGGAACATGCACAGATATAAGAAGATAATACAAAGTGCTGAGAGCCAAACAAGAAGACTGCTTGCTGACCACCTCTCTTCTTTTAACACTTTCTTTCTTTCTAATTAACTCTCTAAATTCACATTTTAATTACCTTAATTGGATTTATGTTATTTCTAAGTTTGTAACAGTAACACATTTACAAACTATCTCTTGGGAAAGGTTATTTCTGCAACAGTTAAGCTCATCATTATTTGTTGATTTGTGCTAATTAATTCACAGAGGGTGACTTATTTATATGATTTTAGAGAAACATATTCTGACCACACCTTATATAAAAACTCAATGAACCATATGGAATACAGTCTTAAAACTTAAATTAATGTGGATAATTTAAATTATTTTAAGTAAATAATGCATATGCTAGATCTTTAAGTATAATCCTAAATTCTACTTTTATTATGTTTTTCAGAAAATATACTCAAATTAGAATAGAAACTCAGGAATCCACTGCTCCCTCCATCCGTCTATCCACCCACGAAATACTGTGAGTAACTATGCTAGGTTGCTAGGAATATAGGGGTAACTGAGAAAAACTTTTCAAATACTCCAGTCTCCTAAAAGGAGAAATGTAGTTCAATCATGCATATAATGAGGATAACTAAATTTTACAGGAGATTGATTAGTACTTAATGCCTAGTTATTAATGTACTAGCCCTCAGGGTTACAGCCAATCTTGGAGAATACAAATTTTCTTTCTGACTCTTTAAATGCAGGAACAAGCCTCTCCGTCCCCACATAGGAGCAGATAATTTAAAAATAACAGACAACCAAATATTATTTGTATTTTTGCCATGATCTATATACATTTCTGAAAGGAAATTTACAAAAAGACAACATAATTCAATTTGGAAACATTCTTGAGTTTCTACCACACACAAGGACCTATGGTAGATTCTTTGGGAGGCATAAGACAAGAGTCATGCACTTGAAGAATTTGCAATCAAGTGAGGACATTAATTATCATCATGGATTTATGAGTCTACTTGTCAGGCAAGGGTCTCTCTTTCCAGTATAATGACTCATATGTTTTTTTGTGATGCTTTTATCAATGGTATGTCGGCTACAGTGTTTTTGTATTAACCCAAATCATCAGTCAAAATATCCTTACTGCAGGAAATGAATGAAATGTTACAAGGGAAGGTGATGAGGATGTGTGAGGGGAACTAACATTAATTGACAC
>NW_017731626.1:883967-891906 GCF_001890085.2 Hipposideros armiger | reverse complement strand
TCTTATACGGCGAGTATATAACAAACTCTGTATTTTGAGTGGAAATGTTAGGGGGTCGTCTTATACGCCCAGTCATCTTATACGCCGGCAAATACGGTACCCAAATGCGTGCAAGGTTCTGTGGCTAGAAAGACACGGAGACAGGATTTGAAGCTGAGTGGTCCAGTCCTGAGCCCATGTTCGTAATCGCCACACAATTCTGTGCCTGTGAGAACACTTATCACATTTCATTGTCATTTATTTACATCTCTCCTTCCCATTAGACTGAGCAGCTTGAGGGCAGGAACACTGCCCTCATTTGTCACTGAGACTAGCGCTTAGTAGAGGCTCAATAAACGCTTAAGGGAGGAAGGAGAAAAAGGAAGAGATGATGCAATGTTTATATGAATAAGGACATAGATTTCAGTCAAAAGCTTCAATTCCCTAGGGGAGAGACCAGATCTATGTTACTAGAGCTTTAAGGGAAGACCTTGTTTATGAAAAAATTTGAATAATTTTGCTACCAGTGAAAAGCTAATGTTCCAAGAAAGTTTGGACCACGGTTGGATCAGCCCAGAAAAAATTATTTTTAAAATGAAACAACGGATTGCTATCATCATACACTTATTCTGTCAACAGTTTATTAAATTCATCCAACCACAGTCTGTTTGGGTATAGTCTAGAATCCAGGTAAGAATATTTATAGAGAAATGGCTAACTTTTGGAAAATGATCACCAAATGTTCACAGGCCCCTTTGAGAAGCTGGTGAAACCGGTAGATCCTTTCCCTAGAGAGAAGCACATGCCTGTCCTTAGAGAAGTGACTCATAGTTCCCAAGACTCCTATTCTCTGAGCACAGGAAACAGCTGAGGTGGAGCCCAGGCTCAGGCTTGGGTGGAGGCACAGCTGCCCTGTATTTCACTTGTTACACCTACCCCTGCCCAATGCTATTAATGCAGTTGGTTCTTTTTATGACTCCTTATTTCTGATGCCCCTTCCTGTTTGACTGGGATTGTGGGTAGAACAGGCTCTGTTTGATTCTAAAAAAGTACTAAGAAAGTACAAAGAGACAACCACCACAAAATTGTTGTAATTTGTGTATGTGTGTGGGGGGAGGGGTGATATGTGGGGAAATGGTTGTTTATAATTACAAAGTCTTACATGAATACTTACTCTATTTAAGTGAAGCTATTCAGCCCAGGCCCAGAAGTGGATGAGGCTGGAGCTGGGTGGGCAGGAAGAGGTCATGGTAGAAACAGGGTGCCTGTCTGTACTGGGGGCTCTGTAGACCACTGTGAACACTCTGGTTTTCACTCTGAGGGTTTCAACTGGAGGAGTGACATGGCCTGATTGTTTTAACAGCACCTCTCTGGCTGCTGAGTTGAGAAAAGTTTAGAGGGGGATGAGGTGACATGTAGAAGGTGTTTGCAATAATCCAGGAAAGGGAGGATGATGGTTTGGGCCAGGGTGTAGCAGGGGAGTCCCTAAGACACGGTTGGACTCTGAACGTTTTTGAAGGTAAAGGCATTAGGATTTTCTCTTGGACTGGTGTGAGTGAAAGAGAAGAGTCAAGGATGACTAAGGTTTTTTGTTTGTTTGCTTGTTTGTTTTTGCCCATGTAAGTGGAAAAATAGAGTCGACATTTATTGAGATGGGGAGGCTGTAGAGATAGGCAGCTAGCTCTACTTGGGAGATGTGCGAGATACCTAGTTAGACATTCAAGTTCAAATGCAAAAGGCTAGTTTTCTTTATGCCATTAAAGTCAACCTTCAAACCTTTTTGTTTATACATCTACTAATTCTTGTAAAAAAAAATAAAAGCACACACTTTCACTTGTTCATTGATTTTCAGTTAACTCATGGGCACAGATTAAAATTAGTCCCACTTATAAACTTAGTTAATTATATTATCTTAAACATCTTCAACCACATTTATAAATTTAATATGTTTACTTTTTGAACACTTCAAATGCCTGGCACAGTATCCTTACAACATTAATAAGCAAAGCCCTCTTAAGTATTTAGATTACTCTTGTGTTCAATAAACGTGTAATTATAATAAATCAAGTCCCTTTAAACATGCCACAGCTCTTTATCCACTTAAAATTCTCTTAACCTTTCAAGCCAAATATCAAAACGAAAAGTGTCAGATTCTCTTAAACATGGTAAACACTTTAACTTTTTTTTTCTTTTCTTTTTTTTTGAGGAGGGAAATGATTTGCTTTCCATGCATAAGTTAGAAGGATGTTGTGAAGGCAACACAAGAAATAGTGCTTGGACAATATAAACAAGCTCTGAAAAGTTTAAGGTGCTGTTTTTTTTTTTGTTTTTTTTTGGGAATTGGGGAATGGGAACAGTGCTGGGGAATTGGGGGAAGGGGAACAGACAAGTTGCTGTCCTTTTGTTCTTCAGTCTAGTTGTGGAGGACGTTGCTTCACTGGCCCAAGTTGGCACCATCATTGCGCTCTTCCCGGGCGAGGCAGATCAGTCGCCGGCTTCTGGACGGCTGCTCACAGCGGCTGCTGGCCGCTCACGCTGGCTGCTGGCTACACATGGTAGCTTATGGCAACCCACTGCAGCAGGGGACTGCAGCCTACACCATTGTGGCGACTCACGGCAGCCCAGCTCCAGGTTGAGCTGTTGTTCAGCATCTTAGCTGTAGAGGGCTGTATCACTGGCCCTCATATGTGGGATCCGAACCGGGGCCCTCTGGCGTCCCAAGCCAGCTCTTAACCAATGCGCCACTCGGCCGGCCCAAGGTGCTGTTTTTATGCCAGGAGAAAGCTAACTTCTGCCAACAACACCCTTGAACTTAGTCTTAAAAGATGAGCAGGAGTTTTCTTTTTTCTTCCACAAATAAAAACTGACTCTGACAACAAACAGATAATTTAAGTGAGATATAAATGACCAACAGAGATGCCCTGAGATATAATATTGACATCATAACAAAGGGTCTCTTCTAATTGTGAAATTCACAGATCCTGGGGACAAGGTAGGGGTCTGTGGGCTTCTAGGCATGGAGGCTGCTGCAGCCTATGACATTTGGCTTTTGCCGGACAATTGAATGAAATCACAGCAAATAGACAGCAACCCACTCTGCCAATGCCAGTGTCAACTTGTCTCCCATGGTTCACACATGAGGTGGAAACAGAATAAGGACAGTAGTAGCAGCAATTACCACCACCCATATCTGGAGAGGGGCTGTGAGTTATGCATGCTTTGCAAAGCCCCCAGTGCACTCACCTGGGGTCGGGGAGCAGGGGTTCCCTCCTGGGGATTCTGACAAGGTCTTGGTAGTGGCACCTTGGGGAGCTTCCTTCATACAGTCTTGCTTCCCAAGAGAGCAGTGTCACCCTCCCCTCTGCAGTTTGGGCAGGATCGGTTCATCTCAAAGCATCTGTTCACGTATCTGCCAGGCAGTGGTTTCTACTGAGCAAGCTCAGTGGTGGAAGCGGTTGACAATGTCCCACTATGTACAATGAGGGCCAGACTCATGAAAGACTTTGACACCCCAGGGCCAGGAGGGCTGGAGGCGGGCCTGGGCTTCTTTTTCTCTGGCAATTTACTGACCTGGGCAAAGGTGTGGTGGACTCAGGCCTGGCTTATGGAGGATGACCTGTCTGCTCCAGCCAACACAGGCAGAAGGAGCAGCGGGCCATGGCTTTGGTGGTGGCCATCCCTTGGCATGACTGAGACGCCCTCCCTGAGGGTGACTAGCTTTTGATTGCAGTCCCTGTGGCTGGCTTGCAGGCAAAGGTGAGGAGTCCTACCTCCCGCTTCCCTCCCTTCCTCCCCTTCCTTCCCCTTTGCTCCAGGGCCTGGGGGGTGATTACACTGCCCCATGGGACCCCTGGAGAGCAGCAGGGTTGGGAGCTAGGAGGGAGGGGCCTCAGAGACACATGTGGGGTACAGGAAGGATTCATCTTGGTTATATAACAAGGGCTTTCCAAACCCAGCTGTGATTCACTGTCTCCTCTGAGTTTTTAAAAAAAAGGAGATTTTCTCCTTTTACTATTAAGATTTTGCTTTTCAGTAGATTGGGGGAGTGAACAAGTCTCCAGGTATCTATTTTAAATGCATCACAGGTTCACATATAGGAACCGTTGGTTTAAACTAAATCTAATGATTGTCATTCTTTTATAGTCATTGATTTTCCTTTTATTGGGGCATGTATAGAAATTTTGCAATGTGGCTTGTTCCTAGTGTCTGGTCCCTCTGCCTTTTCACATCAAGAGATGCTGTTTTTTTTGTTTTTTTTGAAGGGGAAAAACCAGAACCAATCACACTGTCCCTCTAAGGCCTGAGACAAGGAAAACAGCCTATCAGTCTGTTAACCACTGGATCCTGGTGAATCCAGGGGGGAACATTTTGTAATTTCAGGTACTAAAAATGAGTGGTGTTATGGAGTAACTGTTAACGTATGTTCTAAGATGTTTATGATTCCCCAGGGTGAAATCAGTAAACATTCTTCCAAGTTAAGCTGCAGGAGATAGGCAATTTCACAAAGAGATGCTTTTTCCATTTATGTGAGATGACTATGTGCAAAAGAGGGAATATAAGGTCCGGGTGTAAAACCCTCTGCCTAAGGCCTGTGGCAAGAGTGCTTGCATCAGACACCATATTTTTGGACAGGTGACCCTAGTTGGAGACCTTGGAAAGGAAACTATGGTTATGACCTATCTCAGAACAGTCCCTATTTTAAGACAAAGAAAGGTCAATGTCAAGGTCATTTACCTTCTTGAGGGCAGAGAGGACAGAGACAGAGATGGCTCTTGGAGATAGCCTTTAAGACCACTAAACCTACTGGGTGCACCTGATTCTAGATTAAACTGGATTGGAAAGAGACCTTTGCAGAATCAACTGGTCTCAGAAATCAAATGAGGCTGAGTGAGTGGATTGAAAGGGGCACTGTTATGAGTTGAATTATTTCCCCCCAGAAAAATATATGTTGAAGTCCTAACCCCCACTACCTCAAAAAGTGACCTTATTTGGAAATAGAGCCTTTATAGAGGTAAAATTAAAATGACATCGTTAGAGTGGTCCCTAATCCAAAACGACTGTGTCCTTATAATAAAAAGGAGAAATTTGGACAGAGACTGACAGACAGGTCACACACACACACACACACACACACACACACACACACACGAACACCATGTGAAGATGGAGGCAGAGTTAGGGGTGCCAGAGAACACCAAACATTGCCAACAAACCACAGAAGTTGGGGTGAGGTGTGGAACAGCCCTCAGAAGGAACCAACCCGGCTGACACATTGNTTCACAGAAGAAACCAGAAAATAGGTAGTATTGCCCTACTCCTCTTTTTAGCAGATTACAACATTAAAGTTCAAAAATGTTAAAACATGTCCCTCAATTCAGACAGAAAGTGGCAGAGCTATTCTATACTAATGACCTACTAAAAACACGGGAACAAATAAACAAGCAAGAATCTACCTAGAAAGTAACGAGTAGTCTGGAATTGGAGTTGTTTACAATAGGCTGAATAACCATTGGCAGAGATACAGAAGGGATTAGAGCATTGAGTAGAGGGTGGATGAGGGGTATCAGAATCCCTTTCAACACGGATTCAGTTGCTATGAAAACACGAGCAGAGTTTGCACTTACTTCCCTTTTTGTGGAATCCTCTACCACATAGCTCTACCATGACTGGAGACAGTCATCTAAGTAGAAAATGGGAAAAACAAGACCCGTGGGCCAGATCACTATATAGCTTATCAGGATGTGCAGCAGTTCATCCGGCGGAAAATTTAACTCATGTTATGTGTGTGTTTCCCATTTATTTGTTCCACTGAGGGAAGCTACTGCAAATCAATCATGTCAGATTTGGAGGAAAACGAATGTTTTACCTTTGAAGAAGTTCCTTCCCTAAGGGGAAAGAGACAACCAGGACTTTCTCATTTCAGATCCTGTTATGGAATGAATTCTTGTTTCTCCCTTGCAAACCCATGTGTTGAAGTCCTAACCCCCAATGAGACAGCATTTGAAGGTGGGACCTTTAGGAAATGATTAGATTTATATAAGGTCATGGGGGTGGGGAACCCACCATAGGATTAATGCCCTTACAGAAGAGGAAGTGAGAACAGACCCCTCTCTCTCCCTCTACATGAGCACATGGTAAGAAGGTAGCTATCTGCAAGCCAAGAAGAGGGCAGAAATCGCTGAGCATTCAGAGCTGTGATCAGGGAACCTGAACCACAGCCTCTTCACTGGCTGAGCTTAGCTCTGTGGGAGTGTAGGCTCCTCCTCCAAGCTCCAAGGACCATGTTCAACAGTATCACTAAATGATAGTGAGGTGGACTGACTCAACAGGGGCTGGGGGGGATTAGATGTCCCTATCCCTTCTTTGGACTGTGTAAACCTCTAGTGTCTTTGCATTTTGTTTGTTTGTCTGTTTTTGGTTTGTTTTTAAAACTACACATGGGAAGGAGGAGACCCAGAAGGCAGGGTTGGAGCAGGGTAAATTTGAGTAAAAAATAGCTGCTGAGTTTTGCAGCATGAAATGGTGGATTAGTCAGTTCCCGGGGCAGCCAAGGTTCCCTCTGTCCTGAGTGGAGGAGGCAGGCTGAGGTAGAGAGGAGCAGGCACTTCCAGACACACCCTGATTCTTTATAGTCGCTGGGCAGCCACAGCCTTTGTAGAAAACTCAGTATCTTTATTTCACTTGGCCTCAGCACTCTCAGGCTTGGCATCTCAAGAACAAAAGAAAATTCTAGATGGAAGCCTTATTTAAATCTGGAGCATAGTTATACTTGGAGGAACAGTGTTCCGATGTTCGGAAATTTGTGTTTTGGCACTTATAAGCAGCAACAGCAGTGATAACAACACAGAAATATAGACCTAAAGTTTTAATATTTGATAGGTGGTGTTTTATGGTTACACAGATTTACAAAATCAACCAACAACAGCCCCCTGTCACGCATGATGTGACTGAGTGACAGATCTTTGTGAGCCACCAGGGAAGGTCTCCTAGAGTCTCAGAGTCAGCAGAATGAGGCTCAGAAGAAACAGTAGTGAATTAAGTCCCTGGCCTCAGCTGCCCTGGTGATCTGTGTCCTGCATTCCTGTTCGTTGAGGATCTAAGAGCCCAAGCCAAGAGATAGGGCTGAAGGAGAGCTGCCTTTTTTTCTTACAGTTTATTGTTACTCTCTTCCTCAGGGCCAGGCATGGAGTTTCATTCAATGTCTGACAAATGCTCACGAATCCTGAGCAAGTGTCCAGAGACAGACCCTTGGCTTACGTCAGTGGCACCGAGGGGTGCTGTCTTTGCTCTCCTACAACCTGCCTTTACTTTCTCCCTGTGTTTGGATGGGCTGTGTTTTCTCTCTTGGCTCCAGCAATTACTTTCAGAGACCTTGTGTGTCTGACCACCAGCTCCGGAAATCCCTTCACTTAGGGGAGGGTTTAATTTACATCTTTACCAGCCAAGGGCCAATGGTTGCTCAGGGAGACCCTGGTTAGCCTTGGGGAGGGAGGCCTGACATGAGCCCTGAAGGTTCTAAAGACAAATGTTTTCTTTCTGTCCTGGTCCGCCCCTTACCTTCACCAGATATGTCAGCAATTGTACCTCCAGAGCCACGGCTTCCTCTCCTTCCCTCTGCCTTCTTCTAGGCCTTTCTCATTTCTCACCTGAGTGCCTGACAGCATCATAACTCATCTCCCTACCTTCAGATTCTACCTTTCCAATCCATTCTCTGCACAGCTATGCGAGAAATTCTTCTAAAACACACATCCATTCATGTCATTCTCTAGCCTATAAACTTTCACTGGCTCCCTGTCCCTCTCAGGACACTTTGGATATTCACTCCCTCTATGGAATACCCATCCCCTCTTTCCTTGGAAAAAGATTCATCTTTCATCAGCTCCTCTGAGAAACCATCCCAGATCCCTCTGGGTAGAGCTAGTTCCTTGTAGTCAATCCTTTCTTTGTGCTTCCATTGCCT
>NW_017731626.1:849202-874415 GCF_001890085.2 Hipposideros armiger | reverse complement strand
ACAACCCAATACTTAGTGCTTAGGAAGGTCATCTCTAGTCCACAATGCAACCTGAAAGGTAGGTCTTATTTTTCTCATGTTACAGATGTGGAAATTGGGACTTAGATGGATTCAGGACATTGTCTAAGGAAACGCAGTGAGGAAGTAGTGGACTTGAGAGTGTAGTTCAGGCCTGCTTGACTCCAACGCCCTTGGTCTCACCACTAACCAGGGCCTCGGTGGGGACCAGGCAGGCAGCTGGGGCCAGAGTCACCTGAAGAACAGGCCCCAGTTAGAAGCTTGGAGCAAGGACTCCAGAGTCTAGAGAGGGGCACTGATAGAACCCACTCCTCAGGGAACACTGCCAGAGCAGGCACTCCTGGCAGAAACCTAAGTAATTCAACTGGGTCAGAAGTATGGACATGGGCCTGGGGGAGAGGACGGTGGAGGATTATGCAGGAGTCTTTTGTAGGCACAGCAACAGGGGGCTCTGGGTCACCTGGATGAGTGTGTGAGTGTGTGTGTGTGTGTGTGTGTGTGTGTGTGTGTGTGTGTGTGTACATATACGCGTGTATGTTAGGGGTTGCCATGAGGTTGCCGAAGGCTTAGGGCTTGATACAGGTGTGTAGTCCTGGGTGGACCTGCCCTAAACTCTGGAGAAGATGTTGGCAAGAGACTGTCTCAAGATGGCTGCTCCATGGCTGGCAGGTCAGCAGAAAAGCAGGCACATCTGAGCTTCCAAACCAATCAGCCATTCCTTATGCAATTTCCTATGTGAGGCTGACATGACATAGAAGGTCTAGAGATACATTTTTGGGGTCACGGTAAGATCATGTTCCCTGGTGTCCCCTTCAGGGCCACTCTAGAGAGAAGCTCTTTCCTTTTTCACCTCTTATCTGGGAAGAAGGAATTCTTTTGGCCAAATCCGAAGGCTTTTCCCACTTAATTGCCAACCCTCAGGATAAAGGAGCAATTCTCAGCCTCTTCTATGCAGAGACCCACATTTGGGTGTCATGCCTATTTTTTTCATCATCATGTCGCTGGTACCCAGCGCAGTGCGTGGCACAGAGACCTTTAATAGATGTTTGTGGAATGGATAAAACAAAAGACACGTTTGGGCTGGACCTAGCAGGACTGTGCATACCATGAAAAGCGCTCCGATAGAGTGACCTTGCCTCATTATAGGGACAGAAGGGCAGGGGACATCTGTGGATCACTGGGCTTCCTGGTTGAGTGAGTGGCCTTGTTAGAAAGGGGGCACCTCAGGGGCTCTGTGGCTGGGAACAGGGAATTTGCTCAGACCTGCTGAGCCAGCTCTTGCTAAGCAACTAACTGGGGAGGAGATGAGTCTCTGGGGCTGCCCTGATTTCCCTCCCCTCAATATTGTTATTGTTATTATTGTTGTTGTTGTTATTATTATTATCTCAGAGCAGTGTGAACCAGCTGTACTTCTAGAACATTAATAGGTACATGATCTCCTGGAGAGCCTGTTTAAAATGCAGATTCCTAGGCTTTTCCACTGCAAATCTTGATTTAGCCAATCTGGGGAAGGGCCTGAGGAAACTGCACACAGGTGACTTTGGTGCAGCTGGTCAGAGGATCACACTTGGAGAAACTGATCCCTAAATTTCCTCCTCTGTGGAATGATGAAGGTAGATGAGCTCTCGGGTATCTTTCAGTGGCAAAAGTCTAGCATTCTTTCCAGTGGTGAGAAATATGAGCACAAGAAACTTGCATTTCTCATGTTAAAGGTTTACCTCTGATACCTGACCTTGACCTTTCATGTACTTCAGGAAGTTGTACATTTCACTGGCCCAGGAGATTGCCTGATTTCCAGGCAGGTGTGAGAATACTGCCCCCAAAGCAGGAGGGAAGATTATGAACTAACAAGGACTGTGGCCCCCACCAGCAGTTCAGCATGCCTCCCTCTGCTATCTGATAGATCAAAGGGATGCTAATGGAGCGGAATGTGCATATTTTTCAGACTCCAGCTCTCTGGGTGGGTGCTTTCTTTTATGTCATGAAATAACATGAAAAAAGGAAACCCATGGCTTTGTATTGCCTCCTGTAGTGGAAGGTTCCAGAGATGTGAAGTCTCATACTGTGTCCTCCTACCATGCAGCTATGCCGAGAGAGATGAAAGGAGGATTGGACATGAGTTGCTGGCTCTTCCTGGAATGGCATTTGATACTGAAAATGATTCAGGCACCTTGGGCCTTGTTACCCACAAAATGCCTCTGCACCTTAGGATGTAACCACAGGCTAAATGGTGCCGTAAAGTGCGGGCGTGTTGATGCTTTGGGAAGCCTGAGGCTTTGGTTTCCTGTCACAGAGGCGTGCTGAGGTGGTGCAGAATCTCCATGAATAATAACATAACTCTCATCCATCATCCTGAGGCTGACATCCGTGGAACAAGCCTCCAACTCACTCTGGCTAAGTTAACAAGCTTGACTGTGCTCTGCGAGAGTACTCGAAGCAACAGAGCCACATACGGGTGGCTGGTTGTCAGAGGCTTTGTGCAGAGTGTGTGTGTATGTGGTGTGTGTGGTGTGTGTACGGACGTGGGTGAGTGTGGTGTTTGTGGGGGGGGTGGTAAGTGTGTTTGTGGTGTGTGTATGGTGTGTGGTGTGTGTGGGGGGCGTGTGTGTAGGGTGTGGGTGTGTGTGGTGGGTGTGGGGGTGTGTATGTGCTGTAGGGGGTTTAGTGTGTGTGTATGTCGTGTGTGTGTGGTATGTGTATGGCTGTGGGTGTGTGGTGTTTGTGGGGGATGTATTTGTGTAGGGTGTGGTCTGTGTGGTGTGTTTGTGGTGTGTGTGTGGGGCATGTATATGTGGGGTGGTGTGTGTATAGGGTATGGGTGTGTGTGGTGGGTGTGTGGGGAGGTGTAAATATGGTGTGGGTGTGGGAGGTGTGGTGTGTGTGTGTGTGTGTGTGTGTGTGTGTGTGTGTGTGGTGTTGGGCTAGGGGAGGAATCAAGGTCCTGTGTCCTGAGACTTAAAAAAGCCCCCAGGACCTCAGTGGTGATTCATCTTTGTAGGACAAATCCCTTATTATAACAATAAAGTTTATCAGAATTCTCTCTAACATCCTCATTTCCAGCAGAATTTCCTCTCTGTAGCCCTTCCCCCACGTGCAGGATTTGGGTGCTATCTAAAATGTTACTTGTGTGATTTCTCCTCTCTCAGAGCCCCAGGAGAGTACACTGTTATCTCATTCCTGTCCCAAGTTAAACAGAAATCAGGAGCATTTACACTTGGTATTGCTGCTCAAGATAATCTCCAGTCTTTATGGAGAATAGAAGGCAAGACATGACAGCCCTGAAATTTCTAGTTGTTAGTACACCCACTATTTATCCTTGTAAAGTACAGACACCAGTGAGTGTCCACATGGGTGTGAATACTAATCTAAACACAAAATGGACACCAATACTAATGAGATCTCCCTGCTCCCACCAGCGTTCGTGCTCCATTGCCAAAGCTGAAGAGGCCTCAAATATCAACAACACCCAAGTTCTGCGTTCTGCTGTGGCCGCTTATTAAAACTGCTCTCAGCTTTCTATTCCTCATCTGTAAAGCGGAGCCAACACGCCTGCTTACCTTCCTCACCGAGCGGTGTTGGCTCAAGGAGGTGATGGATGTGGACACACAAGTAAACAAGAAAGTGTCTCAGAAAATGGCAGCTCTTACTCTTATGATTATTATTTTCCATTTAGCAAGGGTTTCTATTCAGGGATCTCATCCTTTCAGCTTGCGCTAACCCTCCCCATGTGCAACCGCTTTGAAAACACCACTTGTCCTGGGTGGGGAGGGCAGGCAAGGCTCTGCAGGCTTCCGACAGGGCCTGAGGATTCACAGAACAGGAACTGAGCTATATTTAGGGTGTCCTGGGAATTTCCCAGACCCTCTTTCAAACTCAGGCCAGCACGGAGATCTCAGAGCCGAAGGTAGAAAGAAGATCCTTATGGAACAGATGAGATGGAAGCCTGAGGGGAGAGCAGAGCTGGGATGACACTGCACAACGGGCGGTGAGGGTCAGTGGGAGACATCAGAGGTGAGGAGCTGGGCTTCACTCCTGAAAAGGCTGGTGCCTTGGGGTGTTGCCGAGGGCGGTGGGGGGTTCTTGCAGGTAGCAGGGGAAGCAGCTTCATGCAGCACCTCGTCAGCCTGACACAAGGACTGTCTGTCCATGTGGGGGTGCAAGTGAAAGTGGAAATTTGGGGGCTGGGGAAGGATGCCTCAGTCTTCCGCTCCAGGATTTGTTACATGGTCGGCTGGCCAGCGCGTGGAGAGATACATGGGAGAGCGTGGTCTAGTCACTTCTCGCTCTTTCATGAGCATCTCTGAATGAAAGTGCAGCTTCTTTGAGTTGGCCTTCAGATGCACCTAACTAAATACCCAGGGTAAGGCTTCTCTTACTTTGCCAGTAGGCTCTTAAAGGAGTAGTATATTTTCTCCATCCAACAGAAGTGGGATAAAAAACAGGTTTCTTCATAGGCTCATGAAGTAGAAGCTCTTCTCCAAAAGTCCCTGCTAGAATATTCTTTGAGCTTCATTTGTCTGGGAGCCTGGCTGAATTCCACCCCCACACCTTACCCCATGTCGTGTTAGAATCTGCTTCCCAAGGGCCCCCTTCATAGATGATGAAGGGCAAGGTAATTCCTGAGGGTTCAGAGACTTGCACGATTATGGGGTAGAGCTGGGTATCGACTTATAAACGCTGAAGACACTTTCCCATCGATCCTTCTATGAGAATCCCCCTCTTAACTTTCAAAAGACCGGGCACACACAAAAAGGTGTTCTTAGCTAGCCAAAGTCTGCCTCTCTAGTGATGTAACAAAGCCAGAAAGATAGCTCTACTGTCACATCCCGTTAAGAAACACTTTTAAAAAATTAATGAAGAATAAATCAATGCACTACCACCCCTTGCTCCCCGTCCCCCATAGACATCAAAATTTGTTCAGAGAGGAGGCACTACAAAAGCTTTTATTTCGAATTTTAAAAACATAATAAATGTTGATATTTCAAAGAGATTTCCCTCTTTTTAAGTACTTTCATATCCATTATCTTTTTGTCTCCTCGTGATCACTCTTGGCTCTGCTTTATGGTTGAAGAAAGAACTGTGAGAAGTTGAAATAAGTTGTCCAGATCCGACAGCTGCCAAGTGAAGAAAGGCAAGGTCAAATTCAGAACTTCTGAATCCAGGGCTATCCCACCATACCCTTTAGGTGATTTGGGTGGGTTATGATGTCTGGCGTCCCTTTAGCTTATGAGCAGTAGAAGTAGAAAAAGCATGCTCTGCTAGAAACCAGCCTGGGGGATCTCTCTCCACCCACCAGAGCCTCCTGATGGTAAGCAGGACCTAACCTAAACTATCGAGTAATGCGATCTTTGCCTTGAAGACATAATGTAGTTGTAAAGCCCACAGTGCAGAGTAAGCTACTACTGTAAGATGAAACTCTACAGGAGAAATATGGAAGCTGCATGCCAGGGACCTGGTATCAAAGCAACAGTAGTGATAACCAACAGCAGATCATAAAAGCAAAGCTGTAAAAACTCTAAACCTATGTCATTATGTAAAATCTTAACACCACATTTCAAATCCTAGAGTGGGCATTGATATACTTCCAATATTGATTATACAAAGGGTGCCCGTGCCCTCTAGGGTGTTTCTGAGACCATAATACGACAACTTATCTCACCCACTGCACTGTTTCTCCACTCCCCCACACATACTGACTTATAGTTTGTTGAAGATTTGTTTCACTCCTTCTCATGTTATAGTTAATCAATTATTGTTCATCTTTCTTCCAGACCCTTTGCTCCTTGACTGCAGGATCTCGGTCAATGTTATCCACATCCCTCTAGTGCCTAGAAGAGTCTTTTATAAGCAGTAGGTGTAACGAATGTATGTTTAATTGAAGGCGATACCCTGATAACTGGCTGGAACTACCCAATGCTTGGACTAAGTTTGAGTATGATGTTTTCACTGCAATACAGTAGTCCCCCCTTTTCCTTAGTTTTGCTTTCTGTGATCTTAGTTAGGTCTGCAAATATTGAATGGAATATCCCAGAAATAAGCAATTCATCAATTTTAAATTGTGTGCCTCTCTGAGTGGCATGATGAAATTTCTCACCATCTGCTCCATCCTGCCCGAGAGGTGAATCATTCCTATATCATATCCATGCTGTATGTGGTCCCCGCCGGGCAGTCACTTAGTAGCTATCTGGGTTATAAGATCGACTCCTGCAGTATCACAGTGCTTGTGTTCCAGTGACCCTCATTTTATTTCATAATGACCCCAAATCACAGGAGTAGTGATGCTGGCAATTCAGATATGCCAGAGAGAAGCCATAAAGTACTTCCTTTAAGTGAAAAGGTGAATACAGTACAATACAATGTTTTGAGAGAGACCATATTCACATAACTTTTATTACAGTATACTGTTATAACTGTCCTATGTTATTATTAGTTGTCATTAGTTTCTTACTGTTCCTAATTTATAAATTAAACTTTATCATAGGTATGTATGTATAGGAAAAAACAGTGTATATATAGGGCTTGGTACTATCTGTGGTTTCAGGTATCCGCCAAGGATCTTGGGACGTATCTTCTACAGATCAGAGGGGACCACTGTATTTGTCTTCAGATATAAAACATTGGTTTTTAAATGACTCCTCAAAAACAAACTGAGGTGTATAACAAGAGTTTTTAAATGTTTTTACTTTTAACTCAGTTCCACTCTTGAGAATGTATTAAGGAAATAATCTGAAATACAAACAGATATTTCTGCATGGAAAGCTCATCATAGCATTATTTGTAATAGTGAGAGATTGAAAATGATCCACATGTCTAATTTGGAGGATTACATCAAATGATGGCTTATTCATTTGTTAAACTATTAGGCAGCCATTGAAATGATGTTTATTAAAGCTTTTAACAACCTGGGGAAATGCTTAAGGTATAATATTATATTAAAAAAAAGAATTCAAAACTATATATGAAATCTGATGTAAGATTACCTCAATTATGACAACTAGGCATGGAAAAAATGCAAGGGAAAGTGGAAAATTTCAAATCGATGGCTCTAAGTGGAGCAATTTTAAATGCCTGCTATAGGCTGAATGTTTGTATTTACTCCCCATTCCATATGTTGGAACCTGACCCTCAATGTGATGGGATTTGGAGATGAGGCCTCTGGGAGGTGCTTAGGCCATAAAGCCCTGGTGAAAGGGATTAGTGCCCTTATAAAAGGGACCTCAGAGGGACCCGTTGCCTCTTTGGCCATGTTAGGATACAGCGAAAAGCTGTCTAGGAAGCAGAAAAGCTGTCTAGGAAATCTGCTGGTGCCTTAATCTTGAACTTCTCATCCAGAACTAAATTTCTGTTGTTTATAAGCCACCTAGTCTGTGGTATTTTTGTTATAGCAGCCCAAATGGACTAAGACAGTTACTGTCTTCCTTATATGCTTTTGTACATATGGAGTTTTAAATCCCAAACTAAAATAACCCCTCCTCAAAACCAGCACATAAAGTATTACCTTTAAAAGTGATGAGTCACCATAAAACAAGCTAAAACAACATATATCCAAAAATGTATTACCAATTGTTATGAAAAAGACAGGAGAAACAAAAAGAAAAATGGGCAAAAGTATATGAATAGACAACTCACAGAAGAGGAAACAGCCTGGCTAATAAACACCTGTGAACATTCTCAACCTCACAAGTTGAGGAAATGCCAATCAAAAGAACAAAGCGATAACCAATTTTTACTTAATGATGAACAAAAACTGAAAAGAGTTCTGGTGAATTATCTACTTCTTCCAGCTTTCGTTTACAGTAATGATAAGCAACACAATCCTTGGGAAGGTATAATTACCATCTAACAAATACCAAAATAGTGTATACAAGTGGACACTTTGGTCAACGTTGCTCAAGCAGTAGTTCGCCATAATCAGAAGTGTCTGGACACTGGTGGTAACCCCGTTTGAGCACCTCTTGTAATTGCAAAAGTCAAATGTGACTTGAATTCATCTTTTGTTATTGGTATTTATTATTACAATTTTAATAGTTTTTTCCTTTCTTAAAATGTGTATGCATTTTTTGGCACCCTCTGTATACTTGTGTATACATAGAGAGGTATAACATGTGGGTTTCTCATCTGTGGGAGGCATCAAATAGGGAAATCAGTCTGCTAGCCTGAAAAGAACTTTATGTTTTGAACTCTGCAAGTGAGAAAGAAACTCTGAATGAATATTGTGTGTGGCTATTTCTTGTGAAATGGATGATTCCTTTCTGGGGGAAGCAGACTCTGAGACAGAGGCCAGCACATGGGACATTTACTAGGAATGTCCTTGGAAAGGAGCAGGATTCAGCAGAAGGACAAGTCTAGCTGTGATGGAGTCCCAAGGGAAACGGCAACAGTGACCCTGGGGGCAGTTCTAAAGATGGATGACCCTTCAGAACTGTCCGGAGCTGGGTATTTATACCTGTGTATCAATCAGGAATGTGACGCGGCCTTGTGGAAGGGACTCTTCATTTAGCTGAGGCAATTCTTGATCATCTGACTGCTGACATCTGTCCTCTGTGCCGCTTCCAGTAGCGGAGGGAAGAGATCCTTCAGTCCTCAAGAAGGATCTGGGGGGGTGTATCACAGTGTCCACCACAACATGTGTACTTGAATTGCTCTTTTTTTTTTTTGAGACATTCTTTTTTTAGGGCAGCTTTAGGTTCACAGCAAAAATGAGGGAGAGGTACAGAGGTTTTTCCATACACCCCTTGTTCCCACACAGGCACAGCCTTCCCCATTATCATCATCCCCCACCAGAGTGGTATATTTGTTAAAATGGATGAAACTACACTGACACATCACAATCACCCATAGTCCATAGTTTACATTAGGGTTCACTCTTGGTGCTGTACATTCTATGGGTTTGGAAAAATGTATAATGACATGGGAATCTGATGTGATGAGGGCTGAGGTCAAGAGGTAACCCACTTTCTTATGCTTCTCTGAATGCATATTCTTTAGAAAACAGCAACTGTCACAATAAAAAAAAAATTCCTGGTGAAAATGTGGGAAGGCTGACATTTTCCTATTTTGCATTTGGGCAGGTAGATTTCTAATTTGGAAAGTAATTTGGTAATATTTATTTTTAAAAGAACACATCCCCATTTCCAAGCAATTCCATTTTTGTGCATGTTTCCTTCAGAAATATAAGACCCATTTCTGAGGATATATCTACAAAGATGTGTGACATAGTGATGTATGTAGTGGCCAAAACAAAAATCAAACAAATAAGGGCCGGCCGAGTGGCTCAGTTGGTTAAGAGCTCACTCAAGAGCTTGAGCTCTGAGCAATAGCTGTTCGAGTCCAGCCCGAGCTGAGCAGCCACTGAGCTGCCAACAGGTAGCAGGATGGCTCAGCTTAAAACAAACAAACAAACAAACAAACAAAAAAATCAAACAAATAAACAAACAAAAACCATCAGAAAGTAATTTGAAAATTCATAAATTGGAAACAATGGAATAAAGTATGCCCATTCACACAATGGACTGTGATGCAGCTGTTTAAAAGAATTAGATCTGTAGGCATTGAACTGGAGGAATGTTCTCGAAGTATTGTTAAGTGGAAAATGTAAGACTCAAAGTGATATATGTAGATGATCTTATTTTTAGGAAACAAACAAATTCACCTCCGATATATGTTTAAGGACGGGTCTACATATCAACATTTGCTTTACAACGAGCCTGAAGCACTTTATTGATAAAAAGTTGATAAGAAAAATCTAAAAAGAAAAAACTAAAACTTCTTGCTCTTTCCACCAAAACAAAAGGACCCATCAACCCAAGCTTTGGCCCTGGTGTTCCAGGGAGTGTTTGGCTGAGGGGCTGGCATGGACATGTGATACTGCTGGTGGCCAAGGCCTGGTGGCCTCTCTGCTATGACTTTGCTTTCTCCTCCCCTTTGATGAAAAAGTCCCCATCCCGTCAAAAAGCCCAGCTCATCAACATTGGAAAGCTACCCCTGACTGTAGTTATACCATTTTTACACAAAATTAGTCTGAGGAAAAAAAGGAAAAATTGCTTGGAGTTAGTTATGCTCCCCTTTGATGATCTCAGTTTCTTTCCCTTGAGCACTTGTTACTTTATCCTGAATCATTTAGCAAAGTTGATCTCATTTGAAAACAACCCAGGCAACCTCTCCCTGCCTCTTCCTGGTCCATCATCTCACTTGTGATTTACAGCCCCCGACAGATAGAATGTCTTCTCTTGATTTAAAGAACGATGACACACAGCTTGTCATTGATTCAAATAGGGACTGTCTCCCTGTGAGCACTTAGTATTCTATCTACCACTATATATATAATCCACTGTGATGGCACCTAGCATTTCTTCCAGAACTCTGGCCTTTTCTTGGCCATGCAAGCACCCCTTACCCCTTGCAGCTCCTTTCCTGCCCCCTGGCTCCCTTACACACTGCAGGAAGGCCCCCCTCCTCACACAGTGGCCTTGGGGTTGCTCCTAACCCTCCCCATTTCCCTCTATGTCCCTGTTATTGACCCTTTTGCAGGGGACATAGCTTCTAGATCCCCTTCCTTTAAACCCCAGTGTTGAGGGTCAACCTACCTTCTCCTGCACTCAGCTTTGGCCCCTGAGACCCCAGACTCTTCTGGGCATTTAAGTGCTTGAAGTTCTACTTTAAGTATTTTCCCACATTAATGAATTAATTTACTCAAAAGCATTCAGGGCACCTACTTTATGACTAGTACCAGAGACTGAAGATACAGAGATGACAAAGACACATTTCCCTGCCCTTGTGTCTTACAGTTGCTTACTGCCTAGTAGGTCATGCTCAAAACGATGGATTGGGGAAATCCATCCTGCTTTAGGGCCAGTGTATCTTATAGCACATCCTCGTGGAAGCTCCAAGATTCTTCCTGGCATGAGCCTAGTTCTCTGCCAGTGATCACTCCAGTCTAGCGGTACCTGTTCTCAGATGTTAGCTCTTGAAAGCCTCTCCTCTCTCCCTACATGGATCCCAGACACAGCTCCCTGTATTCTGCTAGATGTGGGCATACTTCCAGTGACTAGAATTACAAATTCCAGCCCTGCTGAGACCCTTGTAAATTTCTCCTTTGTTCTCAGCAATAAGCCCTCACTTCATCTGTGAGAGATCACCCACTTCACATTTTTCTCAGGAAATATGGAGAGAGGGGTCAGGGACCACCACCTTCTTTCTATGGAGAACTTTCCCTGAGATCTGGTTTGGAATGGGTTGTATACATGAGGAAGAGTATATTCCCTCCATCCTTGCTCCAAATCACATCTGACATCACATTCCTGGAACCAGGCAAGGTGCATGCTTCCAGAGACCTAGGGCATTATTCAGTAGAGGGAGTGTCCTCATCTTGGCCTTTATGGGCCCATTAGGAGAAATTGAAAGGGGAATTTGACCCAAGCCACTTACAGAAGATAAAGAGAAGGAATAATGAATGCTCTTTTAATAAAGTGGCATTAGGGCTCCAACAAAACGTCCACAGCCTTATTTTTTACACTTTAAAAAATTTTGTATTTTTGCCTCATTCTGTGTTCCAAACTCCTGACCTTATATAAATACTAAATACAAAACCCTACTTTGTTTCTTTGTTTCTTTTTTTTTTTTTTGCTTGTGCTAATGGCTTTGCTGACTGTAGGTTTTAAATCTTCAATTATGAAAAGCATTTACTGAGGTTAAACTCAGATGATTCTTGGAAGGCTGTGGGGTGAGCATCCAGGAGGGGAAGGCAGATAACAAAACAAAGCCGTGGTTCACAGGAAGGTCTGGGGATCCCAGTACTTGGAGGAAAATGCTGGAATTCTGAGCTCGTGTGGACATCCCATCATCCTGTTCCAATCTATTGTCTGTTTACGCATGTGCTCAGGCATTTAACAAACATATTTTGAACATCTCTTCTAGGCTATATATAGCAGATAAAACTTCTACTTGGCCAGAGATAGGAAACTGTTTAAGAAAAATGCTATATTTTCACTATCCTTATATTAAAAATTGAAAAAATATTCAGAGATTAATTTTTATATTGCATATATAGAGTGCTTACTATGTGCCAAGTGGTATTCTAAATGTTTTACCCCTATTAACTCACTTAAGCACTAAAACAGCCCTTTCTGTATGTTCTGTTAACCCCATTTTTCAGATAAGGCAACTGAGGCACTAAGAGATTAAGAAACTTTCCCAAGTTCGCAGAGCAGAGAGTGGTGGATTCGGAATTTAAATCCACTTAATTTGGCTCCAGGGCTTGCTCTATTAACTATGAAGCATACCTCATGTCAATGAAGCGCCTCTTACTCATACAATGCCAGTGCTCCTGGGGGCTCTCGCAGCCACTCAGGAGTGGGAGGGAAGTGCTAGGACTGTAACTCAGAATCCAGGAGCACCACATGGGTCACAGCTGCCAAAAGGAGATGCTAAGGGCTGCAACTCTGACTTGTGATTGCTTCTCAAATGCCAGAGTTTGGCTGTGGTTCCATGGTGGGCTAATTTCTCATTAAAATGCACTGAGTATGTGTGTGTGTGTGTGTGTGTGTGTGAGAGAGAGAGAGAGAGAGAGAGAGAGAGAGAGAGAGAGAGAGAGAGAGAGGGAGAGAGAGAGAGATTCATAGGGAAAGGATTTCATGGGGCTGACAAAACCACATTGCCCACCGCACACATGAACCCCCTGGAGTGGGGCCTGAGAACCTGCATTTTCCCCGGCTCTTCCATGATGCCAAGGACAGATCCACCATTTTGAGAAGCAAAAAAAAAAAGAGGATCGAATGCCTTAAAGAAAAACAGGATCCACCATTTTGAGAAGCAAAAAAAAAAAGAGGATCGAATGCCTTAAAGAAAAACAAACACTGGAACACTTTCTTCCAACAAAATCTTATATGAAGATTCAATAAGTAAAACAGATAAAGGCGGTGCCACCTTGACTGAAGTGAAGGGACAGCCAGGAGCCTCGCACCAAGTGCTTTTGCTCCCCTCAAAAGTCATGAACCGCAAATCACACAGGGCAGCTCTGCAGAAGCCCTGTGACCTGGGCCCTTCCCCTGCCTTCCACTGAGGCTTCAATGTCTAATATTAGTCACATGTGACTACCCAGTACTTGAAATGTGGTCGGGGTGACTGAGGAACAGAATTATTCATCCAATTTAAATTAATCTAATCTAAATTAAAAGCTTTAACTGTGTAAAAGATTTTTCTGTTAAGCACAACTTTATTGTTTGGTAGGACATTTCATAACATTGCATAAGCTTACTATAGTCTACTCATAAACACTTCACCCATCTAGTTGGTGTCAGGCAATCGATTCAGTTTGACTTTTTAAATTCGTATCTGATAGAGCTTGTATGGTGTTTATTTGAATATTTTACACATACAACCTGTGTTACAGAGTTACATATGTAAATTATAATTAGTAATGATATTGTATAAAAAGGCATGGATATATATATATATATGCAAGTTATACATTGTATGACTTGTTAAACATTGCCAAGTTAATCTCAGAAAATATTGAACCAATTTACAATGCCATCAATATTGTAAACTGGTTTAGAATATCAGTCTTCTGAGGACAACTTTTAAAGGGATGTGGAATGATTGCAATGTGGCACTGAGAAAGTTACTTAGCGTTCTGAAACTCAATTTCTTTAAGCTGTAAAATGGAGATAATAATATATGGTTCAAAATTAAGTGAACAAATGCCAAGACATTTGCCTCCTGTGATGTCAGTATTAAATTATGACTCTAGTTTTAAAAAATTGGAGAATGATAGTTGTTTCTTATGTAAAGAGCATGATGGGTGGTCTCTGCTGGGGGTGTAAATTGCTAGGTGAGGTGGGAGATGGCTACTTTGGGGACTTTGGGGGGCACAAAAATCAGTCATGTAATGGAAACTGCTAGAGCTGCTAGAATCAGTCAGACATGTTTGGAGAAAGAAATAACGTTATTTTTTTGTACACTTGATTCTCGAGCTACAAAGATTTGTTTAAAATAATTGTAGGAGCTGATATCTCATATATGCCTAAGAACACAATCCCAGAAATATTTATTTCAAAATTAACATTTTCTATTTTTTGGCAAACAAATCCACAAAAGTCCTGAATAAAAATCCCCTTGGGTGATGATTTGACAAATTCTGCAATGGGGTGGGGGTGGGTGGGGATCTATAAACAGTTCTGAGAAACACTAAGAAAACCAGCTTGTCAGCTGTTTCGTAACCAAATATTGTTTCTCAGACTGGGGATTTCCTAAACCTACACTCTCCAATATGGTGTGTAAAATAGCTCATCAATAATTTTTATATATGATTACCTGTTGATGTGATAATGTTTTGAATGTATTAAGATAACTAAGACATATTATTAAAGTTAGTTTTTCTTTTTCCTTTTTCAAATGTGGCCCCTAGGAAATTTTAAATGACATACGTGGTTCACATCCTATTTTTACTGAACAGTGCTGGTTCAGACCCCTACATCTGCCTTCAGCACTCCCAGGAAACTTCCATAACCACTTAGAGACTTTTGAATATGCATTCACAGCTCTGATTAGCTCTGAGCTTCGAATACACACTTGGGGAAAAAGTAGCCGAGTGTTTGCTGTAGATGAGGACCTGTGAAAACAAACTGGAAACAGCTAAGATAAAAGGCTGTTGCCAGAACTCAGACCAAAACCTTACCTCAGTGAGGTTTTCTAGAAAAATTCTAGAATTTCCCTATGTTTTTTGTTTAAATGGACCATTAATGAGGCCCAAAGTCTGACACAAATAGCTGAGAAAAAATATTTTTTTCTTTTTCTTTTGGCTTTCCAAGTCCAGAAAGATAAAGAAATAATAAACTAATAATGTAGTCGAAGTAAAACTATTTATATTAGAAATTATGTCAGCGTGGATCCTCTGGGGAGTAGATGCCAAGATGAGCTTGAGCACACAAGAGATTTACTGGGAGCAACGTCTCTGAAGGAGAAAGGGGGAGGAGGCAGGAGACGGCAGGGAGAGCCTTCAGACATAATGTAGGTCCGACACCTGTGAAAAGAGAGAGGGGAGGAAGAACTGGGTGGAAAAAGGAGGGCCAGAGCTCAGCGGCTGCCTGTTGGAGGAAGCTCATGCCAAGCAGGATGGGCCAGCACCATAGTGCTCAGCCATTGGCCGGGGCCGCCCTGGGGGAGGTGTGGCCTTGACACCACAGGAAGGTTGGTCCACAGGGCACTAACTGGGGCTGTCATGCAACTCTGCTCCCCTTGGCAGGTCCTCTTGAAGGAGAGCTGAGTAGTGCCTTTTGACACCGCCACAGAGATATTGATGTTTGATACCAGACACTGTGCTGATTTGAAGTTAAATTTACAAATCCAGGTGTTCTTATACTTTTCTCCATACCATGTGTTTCAGTGAAAAAATGTCCTGACAACTTCCTTTAGAAACAGGGCACTTCTAGGGCCAGCCGAGTGGCTCAGTTGGTTAAGAGCTCGCTCAACAGTGCGAGCTGTGAGCAACAGCGGTTCAATTACCGGCCCAAGCTGAGCTGCCGCTGAGCTGCCAACAGGTGGCAGGATGGCTCACCAAAAAAACCCCCCAAAAAACAAAAAAACCACAAAGAAACAGGGCACTTCTGTGAACTGATGTCCTGGGTCAAGACAAGAGTCAGGACACCAGGTTCTACTAGTCTTGGCTCCGCCACGCTCTAGATACTTCACTTCTTGCAGTCTCACTTTCCCATCTGTAACATTGTTGGGAACCATAACATCTACCTTGTGGGGTTGTGATTATTAAAAAGGATAATGTGCGAGGGAGTTCTTCACAAAAGTAAGATTGTTTGGTCACTCCATCTACCAATGGTCCCATCTACTGGAAACACGGTTATGAATGCAAAAGACTTGCATGTGCAGAAAACGTCATGTTGAATTTTTTCAGCTATTGGCAAACTTTGGTTTGAAAATATTTTCACCTAGGTCTTAGGCTTATTGGGTGATCACTTCATAAGTTATATAAATATCTAATCACTGTGTTGTACACCTAAAGCTAATGTAATATTGTATGTCAACTGCGATTGAAAACTTTTTTTCATCTATGCAAAGTCAATTGAAACTCATTCTAGTTGATCCCAGTTGCACACTGATCAGGGATTTCTTATAATTCTTTCATCTTAGAACATGTCACCCAGATATTTCCAGGGAAGAATCTGTTCCTCCACTCCCATCTCTGCTTGAATGTCACCTCCCAGGCCTTCTCTCATCCCCTTCCCCAAAATGGCAGCTCTATTTTGTGCCTTATATTGCTTTGTTTTTCTTCATAGTGTGTGTCACTTCCTGAGGGTATATTAATAATATAATGTTTAGCTATTAGTTTATGGTTATCTTCTCTTCTAGAACATAAGCTTCATGGGATCAGGAAACTTGTTTCATTCACTATTGCATTTGCTGGAATGCTGCCTAGCATATAGGAAGTGATTTCTTTTTAGACTGGATGAAATTCACATGTGGTTTCCAAAAGGAATGGAATGGCAAATGAGGAATTTAGAAGAACAATAATGTTTTTCATGAATATCCTGATTTACTGTAATGGTCAGGGGATGAGGAAGAGGCGAATTGCAGAGCACAGGGGCCCCTGCACCTCTCCTCAGACAAGTTCAACCTCTTCAGACAGATCTTTCACCAGAATTGCTAGTAAGAAGCAAATGGATAAGATTGGCATTTATCTTTTTTTCTTACTCAATTTTTCTAGGATAGGTGGGCAAGCCTTTAAAAAAAATTTTTTTTTAACTCATAGAAATCAGATGGGAAAAGAAAATTGAGTAAGAGCCCTGCATGGCCCACCAAACAGATACTCAGTCTTTGGAGGATCAAGTCTTTGTCTCATCCCTAAAGTCACAAGCAAAGACAGAGCTGAAGTCTAAAGAAGGGAAAATGCTTGATTTGTAGCAGCTGAAAGGGCAAAAGAGGCATTTGAGAGTGGCTGATGCCAGGCAGGACTAGAAAGTCATCTCTATTGCTTGGGTCTGTGCAGCAGCAGGGGGCCATGAGGGAGGGAGGAAGAACTGTTCATCCTGAGAAGTGTTCAGGCTGAGGGTGGTGTCCATCTGGGGTGCTGTGAAGGGGTTCCTGGACTGAGTGTAGCACGTGCAAACTAGAGGGACTCTGTGGACCCTTTTCACTTACTGATTCCATGAGTTCGAGTCTCTCCTGAGCTAACCAACTGTTTACCCACAAGGTCAATAGAGAGAAAAAGAGAAAATGGGGTCATTTAGCAGCCAGATGGAAAGCAAAAAACTTTTATAAGGGTAACTGCTCTTGGCTAAGCCAAGGAAGAGTCTGCAGAGCACCCTCAGGTTGCATCTTCTTGCAAGTGATACATCATTCCTAAGAGAGGGGGATGCTCAGCTGGGAGACCCAAGGACTCCAGGGATCCTGCCCCCCAAGCTAGGAAAAGGCAGTCTACCAAACAGGGAGCCCCAGAGAGGAACAAAAGGCAAAACCAAAATTCCAGCAGTCATCTCCCCTTAAAGTTTAGTGCTTCTGGCTCCTGCTCTTGGAGGAAGGAGTCAGACGGCACTTGTTCAGGAGCATGAGTTTAATTCTCATGATTCTGGGGTAAGTAGACAGTGCACAGGGCTGGCACACAAAAGACCTAGGTTCTAGTCCCGGCTCTACCTCCAACTCACTTTGTGACCTTGGTCAATTTGCTTGATCCCTCTGGGCCTCCAATGCTTTACCATAAAATAAGAAGATTGAGTTAAATGATCTCTAAAGCTTTTTTTTTTCTTTCTTTCTAGTGCTAATGTTTTGTGAACATGTGATTGGATAGATTCAAGGAGGGAGGGCTGGTTGTACCTCTCTCTGAAAGGCAGCTTAGCATTTGGCACTGGGGGTGGGATACAAAACAGAGAAGCAGCCTTGAGATGTGACAGACCTGTGGGCTGCCTGCCTGTCCCTGTCCCAACGTTCTGGGGTGGCCTTTTTATCTCCAGGAGTGTAGCTGCCTCATAAAAGCCGGCAGAAGGCCGGATCATAGAGCTGCGAGTACTGGCAGCTGGTTCCCGGAATTGACCTCGGAGTGGGAGTCACACTTTGTTACTGCAAGTGCCTGCCTGGCAGGGGCCCCACACAACTCCTTGAGCTTGTCAACACCCAGGATAGAATAAATCATCACAGGACCATTTTTAGCCACGAGTGAAAAATGAAGTCACCAGAAGACGCCAATTAGGGATACAGGCTGGAGGCGAGGGTTTGTTGAAGGACAGGGCTGTCTTCCTGGGAAGCCAATCCTGGGAAGGCTTCCGGCCCTGGGGTTTGCAGTCCTCAGCCTCACAGCGTCTGGGAGGAGGGCTCTGGGGGGGGGGGGAGGAACCAGGACACTCCCTGCCCTTTCCCACTTCCAAAATCACACCCACCAGCAGAGGAATCTTAGCTTCTTCTTGCTCCAGGAAATTGGTCCATCTTGCTATCTCAAATAATAAAATTACAGGCAGTTAGGAAAAAGGTGCTGAATTCTCTGATCCAGTGACCGTCCAATCCTCTGTTCTGTTTTATTTTCAGAGCAGAAGGAACCGGGAGGGGAGGATTTGCAGCCTGGACGCTTAGCCTTCCTCCTCCTTTCTTCTCTCCTCAGGCCTGGGGTAATTTTTCTCGAAGGTTCTTCCACTTCTACCATTTTGTAGTTCATTGTTAGATTTGAAAATGACAGTTTCCAGACTAGCTGAGCATGTGGGCAAATTGCTGATATTTTAAAGATGAGACAGCGTCACTTCAGTACAAAGAAAGACAGAAAAAAACCCCAGTTCTGTTACTTTATGAGCTGTGGGAGCCTGGTCAAGTTACTTAACCTCCTACCTCTATTTCTACATCTGTAAAGTAGAGCATATGATAGTACTTGCCTCAGAAGGTCTTTGGGAGGATTAAATAAGATTAAAAAAAAACAAACAAATGTCAGGGCTTGCTCAACACGGTGCCTGTCAATAAACCCAGGTGAGAGTGTGGCTAAGTGGAAAACAAAAGCTGGTGGCACCCAAACTTTCTTAGGGAGATGGCATGAGCTGGGGTGCTGTTTCAGTCAGGGTGCCCATTCTGTCTTCTCTTGGTCTCCTGAAGGGATAAGTTCTGTGCCTGGGCAGATCTCACAGGAACCAGTGTTTTGTCCCTGGACTTGGCTGACTAGTCATTTCCTCTTATGACCTTTGTATACCCCATATCAGGAGGGTGGACGGGAGGCCTCAGAAAGTGCTCTAGGACCCAGAAGGGAAAGCATGAACTCATTTGTTCATCCATCCATCCTTCCATCCGTCCATCCATCCATCCATCCATCCATCCATCCATCCATCCATCCAGCAAAGACTGCACCATGTGTGCCTGGCAGTGCGCCAGGCCTAGGACGATTCAGAGACCACTGGATCCTAAACCTTTCTTTCCTTTCTCAGTCATGGGAAAGGCCAGGCTTCTTGGGACTCAGCTTCCCTCTTAACTCCCACCCTTGTCTTCCCCGCCGCCCCCACCATCAGTTAGGCATGGGCCCTGGTCATTCTAATTTGAAAATGATCTTTATACCCATGGGTCTCTTCCTCTTGGGGGTGCTAATAGAAACCCCGGGAATGGATGAGATTGTCAAATTGCAGTATATCCAGAGAAGAGAATTTACCTCAGGGTGAAATCTGTGGAAATATATACATTTGAGGACGAAGGGTATAGGAAAAAAAGGTCATGGAGGGGGCAGGCATTGGCAGATGGGGGTGTTAGGTAAAAGTGGGGGCCCAGCTGAGGCTGCTGTAAGGATGGGTTGCCTGCTGAGCAGTGCACAGAAGTCAGCAGGTTTGTGATTCTAAGAAAAGTGGGTTGAGTGCAGCAGGCAGTCAGCCTCAGGCTACAAGTAGGGCAGTGGCCAGGGGCCAGTGGCCAGCAATTCTCAGGCCCAGGTGACTCTCAGGAGCCCAGGACCTGCCTCTGCCCAGATTCCAGTCCTGGCTATGAGGTGGGAACCTGCTGAAAACAGGGCAGTTTTAGTCCAAAAGGACTAGAACAGGATAAGGATTCAATTTCCTGCACTGGACATTTGGTCAGGGCCAGCCTGGCAAGACAGGGCTGGGCCTGCAAGTGGGGATCCGGTGGCTGGTGGCCGCAGCTTGGCAGAAACTGGGAACTGGGCTGGGTCTGCTGTTTCCAGACAAAGGTAAACATGAGGAAGTGGGTCTGAGGTGGAACTGATTAGCTGCCTTGCTGGTGTGGATTCATGGGAAGATTATGACCTCTGCCTTTGAGATCATTTAAGGCCAGTCATGGGGAGGATCTTCCCTCATTCAGAGGCCGGTGTACAGCGACTACAGTCCCACCAAACAATATTTTACCATTGGCAGTTGCCTGTATCTGTGATTCACCTGGTTCTCACCACCACCCTGCATTGTAGGAAAGGGAGGTCACATTTTCTTTGTTTGTGAGGAAGCTGAGTATCAGTGGACAAAGGGGACTTTTAACAAAGGAGGCAGCTGTTGGCGAGGAGCCAGGAGAGCCATCCAGGGCCAGCTCAGGCTGCAGGTCCCTGCGCCTTTTCCTGACCTTTTTTTTTTGGTGGGAAGAGGATAGTGACTGAGGGTGGATTTCAGTTCTATATCCTGGCTCTGCCCCTTTCTGACTTGTAGGGTCTTAGGCACGTTGCTGAATCTCTCAGAGCCTCCTCTTCCTCATTTGTAAAACGGGACAGCAGTACTGGCCTTTTCTGTTCTTGACCTCAATCACCAGGAGTCCCTTGGGGCTCAGTTCTAGGCTCCCTCCTCGTCTCAGAACAGTTGCTCTCCCAGCCCCCACTTTTCATTCATACCTATTACTTCTATTACTTATAAAGTCCATACTTTGATGTACTATTTCCAGCTTGAAACACTCTTATTAGCTCTAGATCTGTATTCTCAACTGCCAATTCAACTTTTACACTTGGATCTCCCAGGCATCTCAAACTCAGTATGTTCAAAATGAAATTTCACTCCCTTCCCATTCCCCTTACCCTCAGCCCCTTGCAACCACCCTTCTACTTTCCCTGTGGTGCCATCTGTGTTTGACCCACTAGCTCCCAGTCCATCTTGTGCCCACATGCGTAGGCCACAGTGATCTTCATGCCTCCTACCTGGTAGTCTTGGTGCCCGGAGAGCTTAGTGCCATTTGCAAAGGTGGATGTTTTACTATGAGTTGATCCTCCAGAGTTTGCATAAATGTCTGATATTATTAATCTTAGCCCTTCTTTGTAGCCAACTTAAATACATCACCATCCAGAGGTGGTGACATTTTTATTTCCCATATGCTGTGTCCATAATACCACAGCACCCTCATCAGCTTAAGTAAAGTCTATCATGATACTCTCTTTTTATCTCTGTTCTCTGTCTCCCAGGCCATAGCTCACATGGTGGCCCAAACTAGAGCACGCCACCTTGAGTCACTAGGCATAGGAACATTGACAAAGAAGGCAAAGAAAATGATTCTGATTAGATGGACGCATGGTAAGTACAAGTTAACACCCACCACCACCACCATCACCAATTAAAAATCACAACCGTGGTAGAGAAGAAGTTCATAACCTTAGCCTTTAAAGAGTTTCTATTTTGATAAGAAAAATACTAACCACCAACAGACAGTTCACAGAAAAGGAAATAAAAACAGCTTACAGGGCTGGCCGAGTGGCGTGTTGGTTAGGAGTTGGCTTAGGATGCCAGCTCTGAGCAGCAGGGCCCCGGTTCGGATCCCATATGAGGGCCAGTGACGCTGCGCCCTCTACAGTTAGGATGGTGAACAACAGCTCGACCTGGAGCTGGGCTGCGTTGAGTGGCCAGAGACAGCATAGGCTGCAGTGGGGCTGGCCAGTAGCCGGCGCGAGCTTTTGTGAGCTGCCATGAGCCACTGTGAGTGGCTGTCCAATGGCCGGCAAGTGACTGCCTCACCCAGGAAGAGCACAATGATAATGCCAACATGGGCCAGTGAAGCAATGTCTTCCACAACTAGACTGAAGAACAAAAAGGACAGCAACTTGTTTGTTCCCCTTCCTAGATTCCCCAATGCTGTCCCCCTCCCCCAATTCCCCAATAAAAATATTAAAAAACAAACAAACAAACAAAAAACAGCTTACAAATGTATGGGAAAATGTTCACCTACCAGTAATTACAGAAATGCAAATTACAACAATAAAATACTATTCTCTCCCTGTTGCGTCAGGCAAGATTAAGACTAGGACACTACTCAAGGCTGGTGAGGGTGTGGGGAGAAGAGCACGGCTCCATACTGTTCAGGAAAGCAATTTGACAATAGGTATTAAAGCCTTAAAATATTCATACTCTTTACCCAGTAATTTCTCTTCCAGGAATCTCCTAGAGAAATAATCAGAAATGCAGACAAAGATGTATGGGCACACATGCTGATCATGGTGTTATTTATTATTGCCAAAGCAACCTCAATCCTCAATACTGTGGAAATGTTGTTTGAATTGTAATATACCCAAACAAGGCAATACCAGACAGTTACTTAAACATGATATTGACTAAGATGTTTTAATGATATAAGAAAATGTTTCTTCATATACATTTAAAAAAATCAAAATTGTATACTCAGTATTATCTCAAATATATAAGCTTTGCAAGAAAAAAAAGGGCCTAAGATAAATGAAAAAAGGGTTAAAATGAAAAACTAGATTATCTTTGGTTGATGTGATGTTGGGTGGTGGTTATTGTCTTCTTTCTATTATAATTTTAGGGTAAAATTTATGTACGCTAAAATGCACCAATCTTACCTGTACAATTTTGACAATGAATACACTCACACATCTCACATCCCATCACAATATAGACCATCTCCATCTCTCTAGGAAGTTCCCTTGTGACCCTTTCTAGTTACTACCCTTTAGGCAAGAGGCGACCTCTATTTCCATTTTTTAATCCTTTTTAGGTGTGTTTTACCTGTTCTAGAATCTCCTATAAATGGACTCACAAAGTAAACCCTTCTGTGTCTGCTCCTATTAAATGTTGCTGTAGGGGAACAGCTCCCGGGGGCGCTCTGGAGACCCTGCACATGGCCACATAGGCCATGCAGGTGACGTTTGAGCCACAGCGGATCTGAGTCTTGGCAGAAGATTTCATGATCCTCCCAGAACAGGGGAACATGGGACACTTGTGAGGAGCTGCTACGAGGGCACTTCTTGCTTGCTTTCCTGTTTACAAGAAGGCTGTCTTGAGACCACTTCTCATCTCCTCCAGGCTCTGAGGAGGTGTGAGACTTTCTGCCTCAGCTCCTGGGATGCGGCTGCAGGATGTTGACTCCTCAGCAGCAGGCATCCCATCATTCATGTTTCAGGCATCTGGCCCCTTTTTGATTTTGTGTCACCCTTCCTATGGCCACAGGGAGCTGGCATCTTTGGCTACTCTCCCTTTCACTGTGTAAGTAAGAAATGGTCTGGATCTAAAAAGTGTTAGAGATTTCTTTACCCATTGAATCCTCAGTTAGGCATCGGCCTTGCCTTGGGAAGTGCACATCTTTATTAGTCTCCTGGGGCTGCTCTAGCAAAGTACCACAAACCGGTGGTTTAAATGACAGAAATTTATTGTCTCAATCCTTGAGGCTAGAAGTCCAAAATCAATGTGTTGGCTGGGTTAGTTCTTTCTGAGGGCTAGGAGGAAGAACCTGTTCCAGGCCTTTCTCCTTGGCTTGTAGATGGCTGACTTCTCCCTGGGTCTCTTCACATGGTGTTCTTCCTATATGTCTGTGATTAAATTAGCCGCTTATAAGGACACCAGTTCTGTTGGATTAGGACCCAGCCTAATGACCTCATCTTAACTAATCACATCTGTTTCAACCTTGTTTCCCAAAAAAGTCACATTCTGAGTATTGGCGGTTTGATTTCAACTTATAAATTTGGAGATGGGGGACATAATTCAATCCATGACAATGTCTTTTCCCCCAAGTAGACTGCAAGCTCCTGGACCAGGAGGGTCTCCATTAGTACTTGGCAAGTACATGGTAGGTGACAAAGAGAAAAAAGTGAACTACATAAGCTTAGGAGGTGCCTACAGGAGGACTCAGGGGTGGCATTACCCTGGGTATAGTCCTCTGCCTTGTCAGCGACCCAGAACTGGCAGGGCTCAGAAGATGCATGGTGGCTGTAAACTAGACCCCAATTTACTAATTTACAACAGGGACATTACTTTTAGGAACAGGAAGACTCTTTTATCCTAGTCACGGTGTTCATTGCCTTTTCTGGGGCTGGGTTCCTGAGAAGTCACCTTAGTCACCCAGCTTTTTGTGAGAGATTCTGTTGAGGGTGGAGGGAGGCTTTCTGAGGAACAGTTCATCCAGGTCCCGGGGAAGCCTGAGGAGGAAACTCAGAGATGATATTGCTAACTCCCCTGATGTTACAGATGAGGAAACTGAGGCCAAAGGGCTGAGCTAGTCACTCCTGGAGAACCCAGGTATGCTGACTTCCTATTGAGTGCTTTTTTCCCCCCATGAAGCTTTTCACTCAGCAGTTTGCCTTGACTCACTGTTCTCAGTGTAAAGTAGCAATTGCCTCTGTGCCCCTGCTGCCTTGAAGCTGTGGATGCCCACAGCCCCTGAGGGGAAGGGCAGTCTCAAGGAGCTGGTCAAAGAGGAATGTCCCAAGCACCTTGTTCTTCAGCAGACTCTCCTTGTCCCAGACCTGGGAGGGTTCCCTGATACTGTTGATGCTCAGACACAGAATTTACACTTGGCCCTTGCACACTTAGTAACAGATTCCAATCTAGAGGCTGGGACTGGCTACTTCCATACGCAGCACTATCCCTTATGCTTTGTTCAAGATATTTAAAAAGTAAAATCAATGTATATGTGTATAAATAGAGCACAAGCTCCTCTGGGCACTTTATCCTTCATGTTTATTTCCTGATTCCTCACCTCCAGTTCCTGGATTGTATAAATGCTCAGTAAATAGATAAACATACCAGCTGAGTTTATGGGAGAAGCTCCTACCTGCAGTCATGTTTGGGTGGCAACGAGAGGAGTCAGAATTGGTGAATCCATTTCTTTTTCCTCTTCCAAAGCCTGTTCTTGAGTTTACTTTCAGAATGACTTTCTCCTCCCCTGCCCTGCCCTCCCTTTAGCTTCCAGACAGTGGGCCTTTGAAAGAGGGCTTTTATTTATTTATTTTTTTTTTATTGTTAGTTTCAGGTGTACAGAACAATACAATAGTTACCCTTTTCACCCTCACCAG
>NW_017731626.1:811478-848187 GCF_001890085.2 Hipposideros armiger | reverse complement strand
TTGTCAGGTTTTTTTCCAAACCTTTTGTTTAGGAATTTCAGGAGTTTCCTTTTAAATTTTATTTTAAATCACCATTCCAAGTCATCTCATAAAAAGCAGCAGTGGGAGAGGAGGTGAAGAAATGAAACCCAACTAAATCTTCAATGTAAAAGACTAAATCCAGTTTTCCTTACTGGAACACTAAGGCAAACATGATAAAAAATGGTGTCATTTGAAAGAGCTCATTAGTGCTCTGGAAATCCCCAAGGGAAATTTCAGGGAATCAGACAGAGGCTGCTGGGAAACGCATGATGCATAGTAAAGAGATCCACCATTTTCTCATTGAAGGCCAATTCTTTAACACCATGACATAATCTCCAAGTAGTCTAACACTTTTCAAGACCTAGCAGATATTAACAGGCCACTCTCTTGGGCCTCAGTGATGCATAAGGAGTCTCCAACCCTTGGTCTGAGCCTTTAAAGCATCTTTATGCTTGATCCATGACTGCTCCCAGTGTGTGACTCTACTGTACTCTCTCTTTTATTGAATCTTTATAGAAGAGCTGGAATAAACAGTAGGGATCATCTGGACCCATTCATCTGTAATATCATTTTAGATACTTCCTCCCTATGAGGTCTCTCTAAACTCAGCAGCCAAGCTAATTACTCCGACGTCTGAGCTCCCATGCACCTTGCACGGGGTGTTGGTTACAGCTTTTCCCAGAGTGCATTATAATTATTTGTTTGCATGTCTCCCAGGTTCTGAGGGCCAGCATCGTGTCTTATTCAGGCTTGCATTCCACCGTAGCTCTCAGCAGAGTTCGTGGCAAATAATAGCTGCTCAACCGATATTTGTTAAATGAACAAAGAAGGGCCCACTTTCTATAGGCAATAAAGCAGGGGATGCACAGAGAGATGAGGTGCCTTAGGTAAGATAAAGATCTTTATCACTACTTAAATTCTTCTGCAGCTAATTATGAAGGACACTGAACTAACAGTGAAGCATATTCTTTTCATTTTCTGTATTTACTATCTCTGACCAGATATATAGAGGTCAGATGCTCCCAGCTTGTCCTTGCGTGATGCCTGATTGTCCCATTTAATGTGGTTTACTTTGGTTAATGATAGAAAGCTGTATTCCCCTGCTCTTTGCCCGCAAAGGGACAGGAATTTCTTGCTCAAACCTCAGACTTGTTTTGCCTGCTCTTTGTTTTACAGAAAAGTGTAATTGGCTGAGAAATATGAGATCATTTCTTGAGGTTTTTTTTTTCTATTTCTTTCTTAGTATCTCTTGTTCTCCAGACAACTCAAGGAGTCCACCTGACTATAGATGTCACAGATTTGGGGAAGAAACACGTTTCAACTTCAAGTCCTGAGTTGTCTTTTGCAAAAACTGAGGAAAGTTCTCAGTTTGCTGTCGGCATTTCTGGTTAGCATTAGTATGGTGGACAGCCGTGGGCTAGCGGTTTTCAGCTTTGTGTAACTTATTCCCAGAAAGATATTTGCTCTCAATTTTCTTCCTGACTTTGCCCACATGTATTAAGGTGTTATGAAAAAGGGAATGGGCATTGAAACTGCAAGGAGTTATCTTCAAAGTATTTAATAACATTTTTAGCATAGGCAGAGCCAGTCAGAGACATCCAACTCTGGGAGCTGGGCAGACCAGCGAGCCAGGGTATGGAAGGAGAGCTGTGGGGGAAGACAGGAGCTGAGTTGACAGCTGGATACCAATTAATATAAAACTGGTTCAAAATTTGTACAACTGGGAGGGCCACACAATGTGTCCCAGCGGAATATCTGCCGCGAGAGTAAGAAAGAACTGGGGCAATTAACATCTCCACCATCTACTCTCTGACAATGGTTCCCAAACTGTCCACATAATGGAATCCCTGAGGATCTTTTAAAAATTCCAACATCTTGGCTACAATCTCTGCAATGGGACCATGTGTCTTTGAAGTTCATTAGGTGATTCCAAAGTGCATGCAAGTTGAGAACCCTGCGTTACAACATTCAGTAAGTTATTTTGTCCTTTGGGTATCAGCTTCTTTCTTGGTAAAAAATGGACAACAATACCCAGTTTATCAGCTTGTTGGGAAAATCAAATGAGCATCTTCAGTGCCTGACATGTAAGAGGTGCTCACTAATTATTTTCCTTCTGGGATTCTTTATTTCCTTTTGTCACTTGTTCTGAAATGTCACTATTTGGATAAACACTCAGCAGCTACTTGAAACGGAAATATCCCTGGGTAGGTTTGGTGCCATTAGTTATCTTCATCTTAGTGTGAGTTGTTATTTAGGATGATGCCTCCTCAAGACCAGCTGAAATGAGGTGAACTGAGGGGTGGGAATTTTAACTGCAGGAATTAGATGAGCCTGAGAAGCTCATGATGTCACTGTGGAGTCACATGGTGTCACTGCTTCAGCTTCTTGTTGAGAACGTAACATGAAAGTCATGGCCACTCATTCTCCTTCAAAGCCCAGTTGAAAGTAAGCATATTTGAAGGGTGGCCTGAAGGACGTTCCCTCCATCCAGTCTTCTGGGTTAGGCATTCTCCATTTGGGCTCCGCAAGCCCTAACAGGTCTGTGACTGGGATCTGGGGTCTGGGTACTGGAATCCTAGGCAACATTTTGTGTGTTTGTGTCAAGTGTTCATTTCCTCCCTGGGAGACATTCCATAACTTTCTTCAAGTTCTCAAAGGGACTCTCAACACCCCATTCACTCCCCAATTTAAGAATGATTACTTTGACATCACCCTGGATGAAGCTGACCCTCTCTCTGGGCATGCTCTCAATAAATGGGCCTCTGTGGAATTGTTCTGCTGAATTTCTCTTTGGCACGATCCATAAACTTATATTGAAGAGCAGCTGAAGAAATAACCTTTGAAACTCTTCACTTGTAATAGGGGTAGTTGTTTTAATTTTATGGATGCTTTCTTCTTGTCTCTGGCTTCCAGAAAGCTTGTTTCTGATTTGGATTTTGTCAAATATATCTAAAAAAGTCTTAGAGATAGAGGATCTTTTTATTTTATTTATTTATTTATTTATTTATTTATTTATTTATTTTTAGCTGAGCCATCCTGCTACCTGTTGGCAGCTCAGCGGCTGCTCAACTCGGGCTGGACTTGAACCGCTGTTGCTCAGAGCTCAAACTCTTGAGCGAGCTCTTAACCTACTGAGCCACTCGGCCGGCCCGAGATAGAGGATCTTTTGAACTTCAAATTATTAATCACAATCATATATTTTACAAACTACTCTTTTTTCATCGTTTGCATATGAACTCATAAGAAATCTTTAATTTTAATTATTTTATGGTCCATAAAAACTTTAGCATGTATTACTGTATTCTTCTGGTGTGATTTTACTCTCACCAAAGCCCTGGGTTTTAATTAATATCATTTCTATTTTAAAGCTAAATAATAGAAAAGTACTTGGTTAGGATCACACAGTTAGTGCAGCCAAGAGTTTTTGATAACTGATTTCCAGCTCAGTACTTTCTTTAACATGCTATATCATCATTTATGGGTAAAAAAGAAAGACATTAAAAAAAAACCCAAAAAACAAAAAACAAACAATTAATTTAAAAAAGATCTTCGAACAGCCTTGATATTTAATTTTTAAATGAAGATTTATTTTGCTGTGGTACACCATCGTTTTTGTACCATGCATGAATAAATGAACTTTGGCATTAATGAATTCTGTTAGAACTTGGTGAGACTTTTGATGCACTGCCAATTAGCCCACAGGGTGAAAGGCCCAAATAACATCCAGACAGTTCCAATCTACTTTGTTTTTCTTTGGGGGGGGATTTAAGATTGTTTGAACCAAACTCCCCATTTCCTTCCTTTTTTCTTATTTTTGAAAATAGAAGTTGTGACTAGTACAGTATGACCATTGACCACTGGGAGTCTTTTATGTGACACTGCAACATTTGAGATAATTAATCTAAAGAGAAAGCCCGTTCCCTTTAGGGGGAATTCGCGGATGTCTATCTTTAGTGTCTGAAAGGCAAACTAAGAAGAGCAAGAATATTCACCCTGAAAGTAATAGGGTCATAGGATTTTAGAATTGCAAGATCCTAATAAGTTAGTAGGAAATGTTGTAAGCTGGAAGGGACCATCTTGATTACCTAGTTTAACCTGAAGATCTAATAGAGCATGCACGTGAGGTTGTGAGCGGGGAGATGGCTTCTCCAAAGTTGCACAGCCGGTTACTGGCCGCAGAGCCAGGCTTAGCACAAAAGGCACCGAACACCTTGGCATCTTCCCACTGGACCAGTGGGCCTCCAGCTTCCTTCAAGTGTGAAGAACCCTTTTGAAAGTCAGAACCATTTCACAGACACCTATATACCTCTTGTTTGGTAATGATTGGTTGAGAAAATATATAATGGAAAAGCAACTGTGAATTCATTAATAGTTTAAAATTCTTTTCTATGGTGCCATCTCCTTCCACAACCAGGAGGAAACAGTCAGGAATGTCCAAATGGAGGTACGGTTGCTATTCACGCTTACACCTGATGATGGATTCTCACCAGTGTGGCTGGACTCTGCTGGTCTGGGAATTTCCCTACCCAGTAGAGAGATACTTCCATTGAGGGACATGATAAAAGTGCTGTGGAACCAGGACTGCCACTCGTGGTTTTACAAATGCTGGTGCTATAGGGCTTTGGCAAAAGAGCTTGATGCTGATTATCTAGGGAAGGTGCAGACTGCAGTGAACGATAAAAATTAGCAGAAAATTGTGACTATATCATATAGGCCAGTGCACCAAGTACCTAGCCATTTCCCTACCTCTTTCTTGCTCACCTTTCTTGGAGCAAGGTAACCTGCCATGGCCCAGTTGAAGAATCACATTTGGTTTAAGCTAGTTATGACATTCCTCTCTCTCTTTGCTAGATATTTGATTACACACCTCCAATGTAATCACCTGGGAGTGGTTGTTTGACAAAGTTCTGGCCAAGAAGATAGAAGAAGAAGCCTGCTGGAAGCTCCCGGGAAAGCTTTGGCTTTGCTAATGAAAAGCCCAGGTGGAGCCAGTGTCAATCTCTCTCTCGTATTCCCACCGTAAACATGGCCAGGAGCCCACAGTGGCATCTGGTTAGCATGAGGCAAGGGGGAGAATGAAATGGAGATGAAACCGAGAAACTTGACATTATAGCTAAACCAGCATCAGAAATTGCTTTGTACTTCTTGCCTTGTGAGAAAAATGAATCCCTATTTATTTAAGCCACTGTTAGGTGAATTTCCTATTATTTGCAGCCCAAGTTTTCCTGATAGCAGAAGTTAGTCACCCTGTTCGGCAAGAAACAAAGTGACCTGGAAGAGGGGGCGAAGGGAACTATAAATATTAATTACAGCCTTAGGACAGTTGTAGGACTAAGGGCATAGTTACAACCTCTTTTTCAGCATCAACTCCTGCCTCTATTGGTTCTATTTCTCTGGAGAACCCTGACTGACACATCATAAGAGTCTATCTCCTTCATCACTCCACAGTATTGCTACCAAAGAGCCCTTCCCTCTGACTTTGTTTCTTAAAATCAAAAGACCCTAGCACAAGAAAATCAATAGTGTCTGGTACCTTTGTGAAATGGTGGTTCATGGTAGTGGGAGATATGCTCACTCAGTCAACAGTAAATGCTTGGTGCATGTTTGGATTCTCAGTCTCCAGCAATTGGGAAGCCCAGGTTGACCTACTCTGCATTAGGTGTAGGATTTCATTACCTGCCTTTGCCCTGCACACCAGAAGAATAGGAAACGGGTGCAATGTCCAGGGAAGCAGTCCTGATTTAGTGAAACTTGCTTGACCTTGTACTGACATCTTAAGAAAATGAGCAGCCCAACCCATGGTAGAGCAGGCAGGAGACTCTATTGTTCAAGATGTAGGGTCCCCAAAGATACTCCTGTTCTGAATTCTCCCGTATATCGGCGCCGTCCATGGCAGATGCTTCTGCCATTGGAGACACGCCCAGTGTTCTTCCTGTCTAAACCTCAAATGCCTCCTTTCACTGTACTCTGCGCTGGTCTGTAATTACCTATGCTGCCCAGATCAGTCCTTTATTGCACATGGCTTATTCTCTGATTTTTATTCATGCACAGAATGCAGGACAAAATGATCACTGATGGCAGGCTGAAGGAAGGGCGTGGGATGTTACCCTGAGTGGGCATCAAGCAACAGGCACCAAGCCTTCTTGGACCGGGGAGGAGGTATTGTAGATGGGGTGGTGGGAGCAGTAGCCATCAGAAAAGGAGGGCCCAAGAAGACCAATTCCACCTATTGTATTTCCTTCTTTAAGTTTTCAGGAGGCCAGAGCACAGTTTAATGTTTAATTACAATAACCGCATTCATGATAATGATTGGCATTTGACTTTTTTCCCTCATAGGTCTTACTAATTTTTTTTAAAAAATATTGTTTTATTGGTCATTTTAAGAAACAAATACTTTGAGAAACTTGCTGATTGTAGGGGAGATAAAACAGCCTAGAACAGTGGAAAAGAGTCCAGGTTTTGGTGTTGGATTCATTTGTGTTTGAATCCAGACTCTGCCACTGGCTGTGTGACATCAAACAAGTTACCTAACTTCTCTGAACTTCTGTTTCCTCATCTATAATATTGTGATAACAATAGTGCCTGCCCTGCAGGAACTTTATTAGGATTCATGGAAAATATATATAGACTGCTTCACATGGTGTCTGAAAAATCTGCCACAGAACTTAGCACCCTGTTATAATAGCCAAGGTGTAGTGAGTTCTTTGAATGCTCCAGGTAATGCACTAAGTACATTAGCTAATTGATACAAAACCAGGTCCTTTTGGTCTCCATTCCCCCACCACTCTCTCTCTACTCAGAGGCCTAAGAAATCTGTGGGGCCTAAAAACCACTGCTGTGAGGGGAGCAGAATAAAGACCTAACTCCTCTCCATAGGAAATGATGACCTATCTGAAGCCTCACCTGAGTTTTACAGAGTCGGCCACAGGTGGCCTGGGATGTCTAGGAGACAGAGCAGGGGGCTGGTGGGGAAGCCAGGTCACCTCTCAGGGGAGTCCCACATAAAGTAGATGAGGCTGAGTTATGAATCAGGACCCATGGCTGGTCAGGAGTCCTCAGAAAGCTCAGCGTATTCTTCTGGCATCTTTCTAATTACACATGGAGTGACTTCTGCCTCTGACTTCTGAGGGCTGCGGGTACTGTGAGTGAACAGGGCAGAGCAGTGAAGCCCTGTGAAGCACATGGCAGAAAACACTGAGGGTAACACCGCGGCTCAGCCCTGTGGGGAAATATCTGGTTACCCCCTGGGAGGGCTCCAGTGCAGTCAGGGGGGCTCAAGCCAGATGCGCTGAATGGAAGGACTAAGCTGATGATACAAACCAGCGGCTACAACCAGCCAAGGATGGAGAGCTGCTGCCATGTTGGTATAGAGAAGTCAGGTGCTTGGTTGCCAAGGAACATCTGTATGGAAATTTTGTAAGCAGGCCCAATGAAGCCAAATTCCTTAAAAGCAGCTTTTTTCTGTCCAGATGGCTTCAGCAGCCTTGACAGAAGGGTGTGTGTGTGTGTGTGTGTGTGTGTGTGTAGGTGGGTGGCATTCTCAATCTGGTCCTCTCATTCCTTTTTTAGGACTTTGGCCTTTAGTGACTCTTCCCCACTTAAACTTTACATCTTGCTTTTCTTAAGCACTTAACTAGGAAGGAGAGAACATGGGCTTTCAGCCAGGACCCTCTGTGTTGGAGACCATCCAGGATCACTTGGGTGGTAGCATCCTGTGGTGGCTCTCACAATCATCCATGCATATGGAGTGATGGAGATATGAAATTCATAAATAACCCCCATGCTTAAACCAGAGCTGCCCTCCACCCAGCCCTGACCTGCTGATACAGAGCGCCGGTCCAAAAAAGATTTGGCTTATTCAGTGCCGACTCGGAAACCTGAGTCTGAAACGACTCTCGTTTTACACAAGAAGAAACCAAGGCTAAGGCTTAGGGAGGTGAATTGTCCAAGGACATCCAGATGTCGACTGGAGAGATGACAACTCTTTTTCTAGCCCAATGCCCATTTTTCTGAGAAGTTGAGACCTAGCAACAAGTTCTAACAGTGTGAACAAAGGGAGAGAGGGCGCTATCCAGGATGGGTGATCCACAGTCAACCACAGAGGGGTGGCTCTCATCAAGAGGGTTCGCCAGGACTGCCTGGGGAGGCTTGACAAACAGATAAAGATGTTGGGGTCCTGCCCCGGACCAATTCAATTATAACAGAATCTCTTCTTGGAAGGCGCCAGGTATATTTTGAAAACCTTCTCCGGGTGCTTCTGATGGGCTGCTCAGATTAAGAACCATGCTGCTAGACGAATAATCTTCCCTGAACAGTCAGTCCCATATGGGCCATATTTCTCAGGCAGTTCATTTTCCAATGATTGCTTGTCTTCTAAGAGAGATAGTCTAACAGTGAGGCTAAGGGTATATGCTCTGGAGCGCAGCTGCCTCCCACTTCCACTGTGTTTTTTGGACAAATTGTTTAACAATTTTGCTCTTCAGTTTCCTCATCTGTAAAATGGAATAAACAATAATACCTACCTCTGAGGGATGTGAACATTGAGGTAATATATATAATATGCTCAGTGTTTGGCAAATGACAATAAGCTATACCCTGATGAACATAAGCTAGTAGTAGTAGTAGTAGTAATTTGACATGATAGTTTCAAATAGAAGTGAGAATCACCATTTCTGGGAGCCTTTAGGACAGGTAGGCAGGCATGCTATTTTTCTCCAAAAGAAGGGAATTGGTTACCCTCTTTGGAAATTCTTTTCAGCTAGAAGAGGAAGGCACAGTCATGCTAATTGGTTCAGGTTCACAGGTGCAGAGTGATCTGGAAATTAGCCTGGGCTAAAAATAAACCAGCTTGATCATTTCTGTTTCCAGCAATAGAGTGGATTAGATAGCCAGGACAAGTTTTCCATCCAAAACAGATGAAATGCTGGATAAAGTATATTTTTAAATCTTTCAAAAAATACCACCTCTGAGCTAACATGGAAATAAGTAATCTTCTCAATTCCAAACAAGCTGAAACCAAGAACCGTAGGAGGTAAACAAATACCAAAGCTTGCTTTCCCCCTGGCCTTTTTGGTCAAATGCTGGAGCCTTTAGCTAGTGCCTTTGAGTGTGTATGGGGGTGGGAGACAGGAGTTTAAGTCCAGGGCTTGACCAAAGTGGGATACCACATAGAAGACCTTTAAGTAAAGCTGGGATCCCAAAAGACTACACATGTTTTATGGTAAAGAGAAGAGAGAAAACTTGCCTGTCTCAATTCAGGCAATCACTTTGGCCTGGCACACTCTAAATTCTCACTTGCATTTGCAGTTCAAATTCATACCACACTGGTGGTCCGAAATATCTAAGTCTGAAAATGTCAGACTTTGGGACTAGTTCTCAGTTTGGGACTAGCTTACATGACAAGCTGAATAAACACAAATATATTCTGGAGGAATCCTGCTGCAACCCAGTCTTCTCAGAGTTTCCACATATAATGTCCAAGGAAAATGTTCAGCTTACAGTAAAAAAAAAAAAAAATCACAAAACACACAAGGTAACAAGGCATTATGATTGAGAGAACCAGCAGAAAAACAAACAAACAAACAAACAAACAAACAAACAAACATACAAACAACACATATAGTAGAAATATATCAACAAGAGTTCCATATACTGGATTCATTGGACACCAAAAGTAAAATAACTATGCAAAATAAATTTAGAGATATGAGGGAAGTTTGAAAATTTGAGCAGAGATCAAGTAGACTTGAAAAATACCAACCAAAGGTAACTTGTAAAAATGAAAAATATAATAATTGAAATTAAAACCTTAATGACTGGAGCCTCGGCTTGCCTTGGGAATTGTGGTCCTGGAGCCAGGGCTGGGCTCAGATGTGGTGGACCTGGATTCTGGGCTGGGCTAGGGAATGCTGGTCCTAGAGCATGGGCTGGGTGTGAGTGGCAGACCTGGAGCACAGGCTGGGCTCGGGAGTGGCGGTCCTAGATTATGGATTGTTCTGTGGAGTGGCGGTCCTGGATTATTGGCTGGGCTCGGGAGTGGTGGTCCTGGATTCTGGGCTGGGCTCAGGAGTGGTGGCTTGTATTTTGGGCTGGGCTCCGAAGTGGCGGTCCAGGGAGCATGGGCTGGGCTCAGGTGTGGCGATCCTGGAGCACCGGCTAGGCTGGGGGGTGATGGTCCTAGAGCCCTGGCTGGGCTTGGGAGTGGTGGTCCTAGAGCCCCTCCTGGGCTTGGGAGTGGTGGTCCTGGATTCTGGGCTGAGTTTGGGAGTGGCCATCTTGGAGCCTGGGCTGGGTTCAGGAGTGTGGTCCTGGAACCCCGCCAGGCTTGGGAGTGGCGGTCCTGGAGCACAGGCTAGACTTAGGAGTGGCTGTCCTGGGGCCCAGGGTGGGCTCGGTTGTGGCAGTTCTCCCGCAAGGGCTGGGCTTGGGAGTGGCGGTCCTGGAACTCGGGCTGGAGTGGGCTCTATCTCCATAAGCAGCATAAAAATGGAATGAAAGAAACATCTTAGAATTATTATAATTCAATGCTTTTGGCTAAAATAAAGAGTTGGCCTTAAAACATAAATAAATAAATAAATAAATAAATAAATAAATAAATAAATAAATAAATAAATAAATAAAATAAAAATAAAACCTCAATGAATGGAGTAACCCAAAAAATTGGATACAGTTAGAGAGAAATAATGAAGATAGATGCAATGGCATCATGGACATACATTTGAGAAGTAAGTTAAAAATATGAAAAAAAAAGAGAGGACAAAGTGAGACGTTACAGCCATATGGAGAGGTGATTTTATCTTAACAGATGATGGCTGAGAATTTTCAGAACTTTAATTGACACATTCTCTGAAGGATGAAAGGGGAACACACTAGATTAGGTTAGATTAGATTAATTGCAGAATAAAGAAAAAGAGATGATATTAACTTCAGTCAGAGACGAAAGGTAGACCTTCTACAAAAGAATGCCAATTAGTGTTACTGCTGACTTCTTGTTCACAATAACAGGAGCGAGAAGGCAGAGGAAAAATATCTTCAATGTGCTGAGAGAAAATAATTAACAAAAATTTTATATCCAGTGCAGTGACATGATTTTTTTTAAATGAGGGTAAAGTAAAGATATTTCAAATAAAAAAAGTAAACAAACAAAACAGGTGATTTATCACCAGGTGGTCCCCACTAAATAAAATTCTACATGATGTACTTCAGGCAGGAGAAAAATGGTCCAACAGGGAAGATCTGAGATACAGAAAGGAATTGTGAGCAAATATGTTGTTATAAATTATGGATAAATATAAATAAACGTTAAATCTAAATAAATTTTAACTCTATAATATGATAATAATGTCAAATTTTCAGAGAAAAAAAAGCATATTAGAAGTAAAATACCAGAAAACATAAGTATTGGATTAGATGGGGTGGATTGTTGGAATTGAAAAAAAATTAAGGACCTTAAATTTTTTAAGGGGATGTTAAAGATATTAATCTTAAGATTATTAAAAATGCATCTTAAAAATTTTAGGACAACCACAAAAAGAAAAGACGTGGAGAATATAACTTCTAAACAAATAGTAGAACCCAGTGGGGGAGAGGGGCAGATAATGAAATACAAACAAACAAATAAACAAACAAACAAACAAAGAACCCTCACTTAATTTACAGGAAGCGAGGTGCGGGAGAACAGAAAAAATGAGGCAAATATAAAACACATGGTAGAGTAGAAGAAATAAATTGAACTATATTAGTAATTACTACAAATATAACAGGACTAAACTCCAGATAAAAGACAAAAATCAATAGCCTGGATAAAGAAATATAATCTAGTATATACTATTTATAAAACACACATTTCAGACATACAGTTGTAGAAATATTGAAAGTTAAAGGATAAGAGAATAGGCAAATGCTAATCAAAAGAAAGCTGGAAAAATATATCAGAATAACAACAGAATTTAAGGCAAATAGCTTTATGAATGATAAAGAGGTCACTATATAATGGTACAATGCTTAAGTTCCCCAAAATATGTAACAATTCTAAATTTATTAGATTATACATACATACATATATATATATATATATATATATATATATATATATATCTTCTCAAAATACATAAAACAAACAAATGACAGCACTACAGGGGAAGGTAGACAAATCCATTATGCTAGTGAGAGATTTTAGCACAATTCTCTCAGTAATTCATGGATTAAGCAGATTAAAATAAGTAAGGATGTAGAAGATTTAAAGAACACATTGATATAGAAAACATTGCACTGCGCAGTTGGAGATTACTGCTTATTTTTAAGCACAAATGGAATTTTCTGTAAACAATTTTCAAATGTAACTAAGTTAGAAATCAATAATAAAAAATATGAGGAAAAAAACCTTACATTTGAAGGTGAAAAACACACTTTAAAAAACTCATAGGTCAAAGAAATATAATGAAAAATTTAAAGTACATAGAAATAAATATGATGAAAATACAAATAATTCCAATTATTATATTTTTCATTTTCAAAACTTCTGGAATGTAGCTAAAGCAAACTAGGACTAGAAGAGGTTTATTAATCTGAAAAAGGACCTCTTAAAAAACCTACAACAAACATCATTATTAATAGTCAAAAATTTAAATTCAAGGGGTAAGATAGAGATGCCTACTTCCAATATTCCTACTCCACGATGTATTGGAGTTCATGATGAGAAAAAGAAAATTAATAGTATATGAGTTAGAAAGGAAAAAACAAACTATCATTAATTGCAGATGTAGAAATTCCAAAATAATCTCTATATGAATTATTAGAGTTAATAAGAGTTTAGTAAGACATCTGCATATAAAACTAATATAAAAAATAAATTCTATTTCTATATACCAGAGGCAATTAGTCAAAAAATGTAATTTTACAAGGTACCATTTGCATTAGCAGTAAAAAATGTGAAGTACTTAGTAATAAATTTATAAAAGATATAAATCTTTATAGATAAAGCTCTAAAACTTTACTGAAAGACTTTAAATTAGTTCTAAAACCATGCAGATGTACACCATGTTTACCATATTTTTGAATGGGAAGATAATATTATTATTATTATTTTTTAAAGATTTTATTGGGTACCCATGTATACACAAAAATAAAATAAAAACTCACAGAACTTAAAAAAAAAGATTTTATTGGGGAATTGGGGAAGGGCAACACTGTTGGGGAGTTGGGGGAGGAGAACAGCCAAGTTATTGCCCTTCAATCGTAGTTGTGGAGGGCGCAGCTAGTTCAGCTTCAAGTCCAGTCGCCATATGCTGCCCTTTGGCAACTTGCTGCTGCTCAGCTCAAGGTGCCGTGTTCAATCTTAGTTACAGGTGGGCGTAGCCCACCATCCCATGAGGCAGTCGAACAGGCAACCTTGTTGTTAGAAGCATGTGCTGTCACCAGCTGAGCCGTCCTGCCACCTATTGGCAGCTCAGCCGCAGCTCAGGTCTATGTGGGAATCGAACCGGCGACCCTGTTGTTCAGCGCTCATGCTCTTAACCAACTGAGCCACTCGGCCGGCTCTAGAAGATAATATTATAAAGATGTAAATTTTCCCCTTTCACTAAGCTTAGAGAAATTCCAGTACTTTCTTTTTTTAAATAGAACATGACAAACAGATTCTTTAATTTATACATAATATCAAAAGGCCAAGGATAGTAAAAACAATCCTGAAGAGTCAGCAGAAGGTGGTAGGACTGTCCCTTCTACGATCAAAACTTCTTATAATTTAATCATTGCAAATTCAACTATGTTCAACTTAAGAACTTTTTTTTTTATCAGAAGATACCTTTAAGAGAGTGAACAATGATACAAAATAGAGAGAGAGATTTGCAATATTTAACCACAAAGGACTCCCAGAATATATAATAATTTTTATGAAGCAATAAGGACAAAACAAATGACTCAGTGGAATGAATAGTGGGCCCAAAACATGAACAGGCATTTTACAGAAGAGGAATGCACACATGACTCATAATCATATGGAAAGATGCCCAACCTCATTGTTAACCAGGGAATTGCAAATTAAAGCTACAAATTAGCAAAAACAACCACCACAAAGTTGATTATAGTATTGGTAAGGGTGCACGAGGAACCCTTTTTAACTGCTACTGGGACTATAAATTGGTACAACCACTTGAAAAACAGAGTAGCATTACCCAGTATTAGCTAGTAAATCTGAACATGCATGCACTCAGTGACTTATGATTCCACCCCTCCCTGAAGATCTCATACACATGTGCCAGGAGACACATGCAAGAGCAGTCATAGCTGTGATGTTCTAGATGGTTCCACACTGGAAACAACCCAAACGCCCAGCAACAGTAGAATGAATATTCAATTCTGGATATGAAGAAATATGATACAGCAGTGAAAATGAATGAACTATACACAGCTACCCTTAATAACATGAAGAAATCTTAAAAACATAAAGTTGAGCACAAGAAACAAGTCACAGATGAACTCCTAACAATATTACTGCATTGATATAAATGTCAAAACCAAAATTAACCCATATATTTTTAAAGGCACATTCACAGGCTCTAGGGGAATATGGAGCAAGTGGTCTGGATGAGGCACATAGGAATTTCTGGGTATGGTTAGATTCTATTTGTATTCTTGAATGGTGAATGCACCAGGGTTCATGCTGTTATTAGTTTCTAAACCATACATAAGCTTTTCATACCCTTCTCTGCATGTGATATATTGGGTCGTGGGGAAAGTCACGATGTATTTTTCTATGTTTTTCAATGCAAAAATGTATCATGACTTTCCCGACGACCCAATAGTTAACAATTAAAACAAAACAAAACAAAAAAGCCATTGAGCAAATTAAACTGAGACTGTCAGCTGAAAACAAAATTGCAGGGAAATCTAATGGAGAACCCCTGGCTGAACAGCCAGCACTGTGTCTCCCACAAGGCAGTCTCAAGGGGTCTATTTTGTAGGCAAGTCCTCTGTGATACACCCTGCCTCTGGCCTGATCCTCCTCACCCTGGCAAGAAAAAGAAAGGGACCTTTTCTCTCTGCCTCCCTTTGTGTTAATGAGATTGCAAGTCTGGGTCAACTACTTTGTCCAAGGTCACACAGCTACTGAAAGTTCCCAGTCCACCGTTCATTTCACCTATTACTATGCAGTGTTTTATTTTATCCTTCCCGGGAGGGCGTTGGAGAAGAGAATATTAAAAGGCTACAGTAATTAGCCTCACATTGTAACACCCTTGACTCCAGGCTAGCTCCTTCAACAGAGAAGGGAAGTTTCATTCTGCCCTTCTCGGATGGGTCTGAGATTCTGGCTGGTAAGCAGGAGAGGATTTCCTGAAGATGCTCAAGGTGTCTGTGGTCGATTTGGGTCACTGTTGTTCCCAGGGCTCTTTGAGCAGTGGGACCCATGGAGGGCAAAGCATTAGGTGACATCTGTGCAGGGGGCAGGATTTACAGGGTTGCTAAGTTGCTCATTCTGTCCTGAAAATTTTACCTGTTTCTTGATGTCAGCCTCTGACCTGCAGAGCAGAGCTGCAGGGAAGCAGGTGACAGTTGCCTGTGAGCAGCTGTACATCTGAAGGCTACTGCCACAACCCGGAGATAATATCCTCCTGTCTCGGCAGCTATTGTAGGGAAACCATCTTGCAACTCTTTCTAAAAAATAGCCCTTGTCTGTTCAAACATGTATAAAGGAGTGAAAGGTATAAAATGTAACCCCATCTGGGCCTTGGACCTTGCTGGGGGTCACAGATGGCTTAATAATGAGGCTTCAGGGCTGTAAATCCTTCGTTGCCTGCAGGGAGTAAGTAAGGGTGGTAGGATTGCTTTTTCTTAACTGCTGTTCCGGTGATTCATGTCCAGGCAAAGATTGTGCTCTTCTTTGGTCGATTATTAAGATCCTCAGTTGAGAACTTTACAGTGATTCAAAGATCGGGAGGGTAGGAAAAGAAAATTGTACCGTTACCTACATTGTATCCCAACAAAAGCTTGCAGAAGTTTGCTCCAGCCCTGTTGGATTCTTGACCTCTACCATCTGGCTAAGAGCTGCCACCCTGGACATGCCCTCAGTTACGCACAGCGCTGGGGAGATTGGACCTCCCCGGCACTTGCCTTGCAAAGCCCATCACCCTTTGCCTGTGAATGTTACTCTTTCCTTTCTGCTATTAGCCAAGGAAGGTGTCATTACAGCCCTAATAAAAAGCTAACCAACTTCAAAGGAGCAGATGGCCTTTGCAGGGAACCTACACCTGTTTAACCTCAATGACAAAGGGAAAACTGTACACTTAAAAATGGCTAAGGGAGTAAATTTTATGTGATGGGTATTTTACTATAGTAAAAAGAATTGAAATAACAATGGCAAAGGGAATTTTGTCCTCATATAAAAACTCCTGATGCACACTGAATTTAATAAATGAAACTATTTTTGGTAAATGGAAATTGTATGACTTGAAAAACGTTTAAACATTCCCCTGGAGAGTTTCTTGTGTATGTTTGAAAAGACTCATTCGGGGGTCAGGGAATGAACAGCATCGTGGTGAAGGTTTTGAGCCCCAAAGGGTTTGAGCCAGACAGACCCGCCTCTGCTCCCATTCTGATTCTGCCACGGCAGGTCTCCTCCTCCCCTTCCTCCGTCAGGTGGGGCTGGCAACCTTCACTCACAGGGCTCTTCTGGGATTAAAGGAGAGATGGCTGGCATTAGTAAATACATGCATAAGATGTCCTAGTTGGTGCTAATGGTTATAGACATTTCTGGGTTCTCTTTGGCTGCTCTCGGACCTTGATAGTCATCCTGTGGAATGCAGACTGTGGCGAATGAATCTAAACATTTTACAATGGGTGATGGTCCGTTTGCTTAGGCTACCGCCCCTAGTTACTCAAACACTAATGTAGATGTGGTTGTAAAAGTATTCTGTAGATGTGATTAAAGTCCATAATCAGTTTACTTTAATAAGGAAGATTATTCTAGATAGGCTGGGTGGTGGTGGTGTTGATACAATCAGTTGAAAGGACTTCTGGGAGAGTTGGGGCTTCCTGAAATTGTTAGATAGAAGAGATTCCGCCTGTAGACAGCAGCTCAGGCCTTGCCCGAGAGTTTCCAGCCTGCCCTTTCCTGGTGGCGTGCCCTATGGATTTCAGATGTGCCTAGTTATGGGTTTAATGGTGACCCCCCCAAAGATGTTGGAGTCCTCACCCCCAGAACCTGTTAATGTAACCTTTTTAGAAATAAGATCTTTGCAGATGATCAAGTTAAGATGAAATCATTCTGTGGGCCCTAATCCACTACGATTATGTCCTTATAGAGGGGGATTTGAACACAGAGAAAGACACACATAGAGGGAAGATTATGTGCAGACTCAGGGACAAGACAATTACCTACGAGTGAAGGAACACCTATATGTATCTATCTGCACATCCTGCTATGACGTTGGTTCTCTGGTAGAACCCAGACTGAGGCACAGTGCTAGAAAGGGAACCACTTCTGGATGGTACCCCCAGATTTGATTCTGGATCAGAAAAAGGACATTAGTGGGAAAACTAGAGAAACCCAAATAAAACCTGGGGTTTAGTTAATAGTAATATGCCAATGTTGGTTTCTTAGTTTTTTTTGTTTTCTTTTAAAAAATTTTTTGGGAACAGTGTGTTTTTCCAGGACCCATCAGCTCCAAGTCAACTAGTTGTCTTCAATCTAGTGGAGGGCCCAAGAGGGAATCGAACCAGCAATCCTGGCTCTATGAGCCTGTGCTCTAACCACCTGAGTTAACCAGCTGCCCCATTGGTTTCTTAGTTTTGCCAAATGTACCATGGATATATAAGATGTTAAAGTGGGAGAAGCTGTCTAATGGGAACTCTGTGTGTTATTTTTGCAACTTTTCTGTAAATAGACTTTACTCAAAAACAAAATGTTTATTTTAAAAAGGCAGTCTTGGGCTGGCCGAGTGGTGCGTTGGTTAAGACCTGGTTTGGGATGTCAGAGGGCCCCGGTTCGGATCCCACATATGAGGGTCAGTGACACTGCCCTCTACAGCTAAGATGCTGAACAACAGCTCAACCTGGAGCTGAGATGCCCTGAGTCCCGGTGAGGTCATTGGCTTCAGCTCCTGATGCACTGGGTTGCCATGGGCTACCATGTAGCCAACAGCAGCCGTGAGCAACTGTCCAGAAGCCAGCGACTTATCTGCCTCACCCAGGAAGAGCGCAATGATGGTGCCAACTTGGGCCAGTGAAGCAACGTCCTCCACAACTAGACTGAAGAACAAAAGGAGAGCAACTTGTCTGTTCCCCTTCTCCCAATTCCCCAGCGCTGTTCCCATACCCCAATAAAAATCTTAAAAAAAAAAAAAGGCAGTCTGAATCTAACACTTATCAGCTGTGTGGCCTCAGGAAAGTTATTTAATCTTTCAGTGCCTCAATCTTGTCTTTCTGTAAAATACGACCTGTACTGGGTTGTTGTAAGAATTCAATGATATAGTACACACAAACGGCTTAGAACAGTGCCTGGCACAAGGCAAGTGCTTAATAAATGTTGGCTCTAATTAGAATATTTTTGTTCTCTTTTATACGCAACTTGTTCTCCATGGCTCCTTGCTCAGTGTGTGGTAATCTACCTCATAGACTGGGGTTCTCCTAAGTGAGGTATAGCTGGGGTTGCACAAGACTCCCAATTGGAGGGTAAGAAGACAAAGTAGAACTTGTGTTTCTATGCTGTACCTATTTCATCCTTTTATGTTTTCTAGTTTTGTATGTGTGCTGTAATACATATCTTAATCCAGTATATCAGAATGGAATTTAAAGATACACATATAAGGGGGAGGGGTGCACTCCATCCTTTTCACTGATTAAATGATCTAAACGGCATGGGGACCAGTGCTGTGTTCCTGAGCCAGGGCACTCTCTTGCTTCTGCATGACCTTCTTTGGGCTCAAAGACACAGCCACTTAGGCAAACTAATTTTGCAGTAAGCCCTAATGCCTAAGCCATTTAAATCTGCATGAAAACCCAATTTTAGTCCAGAGAGCTGAAAGTGTTGAGGTTGATTCAGTGTATATTTACTACCCAGTGGTCCTTCAGCCTGGATTATTTCAATTTGTTTTATTACTGGACAAAAATCTCTCCACTTACATCTGAGAATCTAAATTTTCCCTCTGGCTTCCACCAGACCTTATTTATTCTTCACAATAGCCTCTTCAAGTTATTTCAGGCACACAGAGTTTGTGAGTCTAAAAGCTTTTTGGATAGAGATAGTGATACTTGTAGCAAGATAAAATGATATTTTTTGAGGAACAACATAACTGACATTCATTTTAAGTTTTGTATACATTCATTTATTCACAATTATTCATTCAAACACTGGTTCAGTTAAAAAAAAAAGCCTAAGGTCTTAGAGACAGTAAGACTTAGATTGAAATACTGCTGGTTTTCAGAACCTAGGTTCAAATCCTACCATTAACCAGTGGTCTGTCCTTGGAAATTTTCTTTTTGAACTCCTTTACCTTCATTTCCTTATTGGAAAGATAGAATGTTTGCCTTGTAGGGTTGTGTAAGGAATGACAATATTTATTTGAAGCACTTGGCACAGCGTCTGGGACATGGTAGGTGTTTAACTAAGAGATTGTTTTCCTATTATTGTTGTTGTTTTATTGCTATTGTACCAACTACTAGGATAAATTAGGAAAACAAAGATGGCTAAGGTATGGTCCCTGCCTGAAAGGAAAACATATATACACACACACACACACACACACACACACACACACACAATATCATTGAAATTTTGAGTCACTTGGTAAAAAATAAAATAGCAAAAGTGAGCTTACACTGAAAAGCAACACTCTCCTGGCCTACCTCTCCCAAGCCGCAGTCCCATTCTTCTAAGGCAAACTTATTAGCTGTTTCTCTTTTTCATTCTTTTGTGGCTTATTCCATAATTCAAAATATTGGGTTGTCGGGAAAGTCATGACGTATTTTTTCTGTTTTTCATCGCAAAAATGCGTCATGACTTTTCCGACAATCCAATAGTTGTGTTTTAGCTTTCCATTATAAAAGACTGACTGTATTTCCCCATGTGTAAGATGCACCCTTTTTAAAAAAATTTGGGGTCTAGGGCCGGCTGAGTGGCGCAATGGTTAAGAACTGGCTTGGGATGCCAGAGGCCCCCGGTTCAGATCCCACATATGAGGGCCAGTAACACTGCCCTCTACAGCTAAGATGCTGAACAACAGCTCAATCTGGAGCTGGGCTGCTGTGAGTCACCGGCGACGGCGTAGGCTGCAGCCCCTGTGGCAGTGGGGTGCCATGAGCTACCGTGTGTAGCCAGCAGCCAGCGTGAGCGGCCAGCAGCCGCAGTGAGCGGCCATCCAGAAGCTGGCGACTGATGTGCCTCGCCCGGGAAGAGCGCAATGATGGTGCCAACTTGGTCCAGTGAAGCAACATCCTCCACAACTAGACTGAAGAACAGAATGACAGCAACTTTCTGTTCCCCTTCCCGCAATTCCCCAGCGCTGTTCCCATCCCCCCAATTCCCCAAAAAAAATCTTAAAAAAAAAAATTGGGGGTCTAAAAACTGGGTGCGTCTTATACAGTGGTTGTAGATTTTTTGACAGTGATGAGGAGTTGTATGAATTTTATGGTGAATAAAACTTGAGTTCAATAACTTTATGTAATACATTTTTTTCAAATTTCGGGCCCCAAATTTAGGTGTGTCTTATACATGGGAATGTCTTATACATGGGGAAATACGGTACTTATACTCTAACCCTGCTATTAAATTTTTAACCTATCTTTTAAAATTTTCATACCTTCATGCTTTTTTACTCTTTCTAAAGAATAACATAATATATGTACATAATAACATAAGACAAAACCCTAAGTTTATATACATATTAGTTATATTATATGTAAGTAATATATATAAAGTTCATATATATTTTATGTATTATGTTTTCATATATCCCTTTAATACTAGGGGGTTTTAACTTATATTATTGTTAGCTTTCTTGCTTGCTTGTGATTTGATACTTTTTATTCCTTGAATTATCTCTATTTCCTCAAATCAAATTTTCTTTTAATTTTACGTTAGCTTTGGTTTTTTTTTCATGCTGTTGGTTTTCTGATAGGTGTGCCTGTTAATTCTTCAAGCTTTCTGATGTGCTTCCAATACAATCCCTTTCTGCTTGAGTTCATGAGTCAACTTTAGTTCTGGGCAAGGAAGAACTCTGCTAATTGTTTTCTCACATTTATCCCACCTCATGAGGTGATTATGATGAGGGGGAGAACTGAGTGGTTTGAAAGTAACTGCAAAGTTATTTCTAGTGCTAAAATATAAAACCTTACAAGCTCAGACTAGATAGAAGAAAGCTTAGCCTGAATTACTCAGAGATGTTTTAAAAATATGATTTTCAGTTTTTATAAGGAACTTTACCTGAGCTAAGAAAATATTGCAGGTAAAGCCCACTGGAGATCAAACAGATAAGTATATGTTCTATTTAAATGGTGCCCCTACCACACTTGAGCACTCTTCTCTAGTGTTTCAGGTGAGACAAAGGTGAGTTCCATAGTCTTACAATATTTGCATTCATTACTGAATAGGCACGCTTCTTTAATATGGAGATAAAAACTTAAACTCTAACCCTCATTAGAATTAGATGCAGTGAAAGCCAAAGTCATGAACTTTGTATTCCCAAAGAGAAAACATGAGATGGGCCATTTTTATATTCACACGTATATGATATAGATGGCTTCATATTCAGTGGAGACTTATCAAATGACAATAATAACACTCTTACTAGATCATTGCCAGATTCAAAAGGGAAATAACATTATATAAATCCATTGTACTTTGAAACCAGCACAAAGATATACTGAATCAGATTTCATTTTTGAATTGCTTTACCAGTGTCAATACTTCACATCATTTCTTCAGACAAAAAAAGCAATTTGATCTGAGGACACCTGCAGGTCTCTAGAACATTTTACCCTAGTACCTGACTCTAAGTTTATCATAAGTTCAGATGGTCTCACAGATTGTGACATATCTCTGTTATTATGAGCAAACAGTGTCTGTGTGTTTAGGATCAATCTAAAACGGAAGCACATGAGCTCTCTGAACATAAACTCAGCAGTTCTTGAGGTCAGGGACATACAGAGACTCTCTGTCCAGTGCCTGTAGGATTTTAATTGATTTCCCTCTACGTTGGAGGAAGAGACTAAGGCTTGCAGGCAGTGAGTCTGTGGCTGAAGTCTTCATCTTTATCTCAATTGACTACTGAGGTCTCTAGTGACCAAGTCAAGTCACCTGCCCAAAGTCCCACGGCCAGGCAGCTGCACTGTGGGGATTCAAATGTCTCCAGCACACCCAAATATGGAGACGTGGTATATTTGGATGTGGCCATGAGTCTGGGCAATTGGGGGAAGGGGTAATGCTAATAGGGCAATGGGGCCCTATAGAGGTTTGAGGGAGATCTAGAGAGCAATCTATTTTTATTTTGCCCAAAGCCAGACCATGCCTGGATTCTAGCTTGTTGGTCAGGGTTGCAGAGCTGTACTTTCAGATGCTTTTCGGTGAATGATTAGACGAGGTGTATTGATGTTTTCCTAAACCATGTTGTCTCTCCAATCATTAACATGGCCCCTTATCTTCTATCTTGTCACCCAATCTTCTCTTCTTTGAAGCCAGTTGTGAAAGAGATAAAGTCCTAAAATTACATCTCAACCTTAGGTCTTTCCCACAACATGTCAGAGTGGATCTGTTTGAAAGGCACCCACCCTCTGGCCCTCTCTATATCGAGTCCCTCCTCCACAGCCTCCTCCCCTAACGCATCTCTGACCCAGTCGCTTCCCTGCTAAAACCCTTCATGGATCCCTGCTGACTCCAGAACGAGGTCGCTTTCTTGCTCTGGATACCCTGGGCTATTCCATCTGCCTTCCAGACATTGCACCCTCCACAGCCAGTCAAGTGGAAAGCTTCGTGGTTCTCACCACACAGGTTTTCTGTGTTGGGGTTTTGCTCTTGCTGCCACCTTAGATGCCCTGGCTTGCCCATATCTGCATATCTAAATTCGACTTGTTTTGAAGTCCACATCAAAAGCCAGCACCTCCACCCAGCCTCTCTGGTCTGACAACTGTGCCTCTCCCTAACAAGGCTCGTGGACAGCCAAGCACCCTCTGAGAGCTTTACATGGGGACCTCGTTTCATCCTCACAACCTGTGAGAAAGAGACTAGTCTCAGGTGACAAAACTGAGGCTGAAAACGGTTAGCTTGCCTCAAGGATCTCAAGCTATGAGTGCTGGGAGCAGGGTAGGAACCCAGGTGTGTCTGAATTCAGAGCTGGCTTCCCACCAGCTGGGATGCTCCAAGGCCCTTAGTTATTTATGTAAGTGGGGTCTCTCCCACTGTAAAGGCTCTGATGTCCCTGTGAGAGGGAGAATGTCCAATTCACATTGGTTTTCTTGGATAAATGCAGAATAGACTGGGTGCTGAATAAAAGTGTGAGGAAAAGGAGGGGGTTCTTCTCTATGGAAGGACAGCAGCACTTGTGACTGGGGCTTCCCTGGGGCCTACTGGGTAGGATTTGTTCTCTCCTTCCTTCTCAGGTACCCAGAATGCCTCCTGTCTCTTCCATTCCATCCTGTTCCCTCTGTCCTCCTACTGTCTCTGTCTGCCCAGCTGTCCAAAGGGCAGAAGGTGGGCGCTCTGGGGGACCCCACAGCCCTCCTCCCACTTCTCTGCTTCCACCCAAGCTGGTTTGAACTCCTCACCTCCGTGCATCTTCCTTTTCCTGGGCTCTCCTGGGCTGGAACATTCATCTTCCCCTATTGTGGCGCTGTGACTTTGTCATATCCTAACTGGAAATACAGCCCTGCCTCGGTGCCTTAACTGAGTACAACCAGCTCCTCTGATCGCCGCTTCTTAGATGCCTCTAGCACTCAAAATCGCTACTGTGTCCAGAATCTGAATTATGGGCTGCCAGGTAATTGATCCATCCCTCCATTAACGCATATTTGTCAAGGTCTTATTATGTGTGGGGTCCTGATGAGGCTGCAATGAACAAAGAGTAATTGTCCCTGTCTGCATGGGCCCTTACGGTCCAGCATAATGTACTATAATTGGTTTCTGGGTGTCATCTTGCCATCTCACCTAGACTGTTAATTCTTTGCTAGTAGGAACCTCATTTTCTGGCCTTTTGTGGCCTCCACATAGTTTAATATGGTCCTGAGCACAACATAGAAACGGAAGCAATGGGTAATGTGTAGTGAGTTATAAAACATTTACAGTTTAAGAAGCATTTTTCACATACACAATCACATTTTTAAATGGAATCATTAGTCCATGGGGTAGGCAGGGCACAACTGAAGAATGTTGTTTCTGAGCAGTTTAATGATCACACAATTCCTAAAATCCATATTCAGTAAATATTGTTTAGCATTTATTAAATGAGAATAGGGGAAACTGCCTTTCCAGTTTCTTTTTGTTCAGAGCAAGGGATTTATATACATTGAAACTTATATAACATTAGAAACGTTCATTTTTATAGAACATGCATGTGTTTTAAAAAAATAATATGGAAGGGCTAAGAATGCAAAAAAAAAAAATCCCAACCGTATCCCCACTTTCTTTACCCCCTGTTCTACTTTCCAGAAACAATTAATTTTAACTTTTTGTTTTTGTTTCTTTTTCATGTGAGAAAAATGTAAATAATTGTGGGCAGAGGACAGATGGCAGTAGACTGCAAATGTGGTCACAGATTCCTCCTATCCTGTTCTGCTCACCCCTTTGCAACGCGACCTGGCAGCTCCTTCCGTCAAGATGCAGAGTCTATTTCCCCACCCCTTGAATCTGGGCTGGCCCTGGGACTTCGTTTGGCCAGTAGCATAGGCAGAAGTGACATTTTGCAAATTCTGAGACTAGGCCTCGGTGGGCCTTGCAGCTTCTGTTTTTGAATTTTTGAAATGCTGTCCTAAGCCTGTCATTTAAGGGAGCTGGTCTAGCCTACCGAAGAGTGAGAGGCCACGTGGAGCGGAATTGAAGTAGCTTAGTTGACAGTCAGCACAGGCAAGTGAGGACCTCAGACTGTCCAGCCTAGCCATCTCTCCAGGGGAATGCAGCCCATGGGTGAGCCCAAGAAAAAGCAACAGAGGAACTGCCCAGCAAATCCACAGAATTATGAGAAATAGCAAGTAGTTGTTAAGAAACTTAGTTTCTTTATCTAGTTTCAGCATTGTCCATTGATTTCTTGCTATGACAAATGAGGACTTAGTTCATTACTTCACTCCCTTCTGCACATACCGCTCACTTCGTAATTTTATCACTATTCATAGTTTCTCTTTTCATCATCTTTGCAACCTCAAAATAGTTAAGCCTACATTACTTGTTCTATGAATAGTAATATCTATTGACTCTCCACTTTTTAAGATGAAAACATTATTTCTTCCTCCCTTCTTCCCACCTGTATCATCCCTTTTCACCTCCCAGCTTCTTCAGGCTCTGTATTTTTTTTTCCTTTTTAAAAAACTTTTAATTGAAGAATAATTACACCCAAAAGTACAGAAATCGTAAGCGTAAAGTTTGATAAATTTATGAAAGGCGGAACCTGGGAAACAACAAAGGTAGGGCTTCTATTTCAAGCCCAGAGCAAAAGAAAGAAAAACAATGAGCTGTAATCCTCCACTACTGGGGTGTCACAACATGTCAGCCTCTGCATGTTGTTATTTCTTGTACCTCTTCCTCATGACTCACAAGTTACTTGTCACCAGAGCAAGCACACTTAGATGTTTTGTCTATGATTACTATCGTATTTGTTTATTAGAAAACTAAAATAGAGTCGTATTTATATATGTATTCATTTATTTTTATTTTAATAATAATTTATATGTATATATGTATTTATTTACTTTTATTATTATTTTTCAGTAAGTTTTTTTTATGAGACTACAGATTTGGAGTGTTTTCTCCAATCTTAGCTTTCCTGTGTGTCCTGTTTTTTTTTTTTTTCATTAAGCAAAATTCCATACCTTGATAGTTTTAGAAACACATATACCACATAAAGGACCAGCGGGCCACTGCTCCCTCCCTTTTGGGTCTGGCTCACAGATCTCTTTTCTTTATCTGCTTCTTCTCTTCCCTTTTTCTTTCCCTCCCCTCCTCCTCTATTTGTCTTTTTTTGACCTTTGGCTTTTAGAGATTTTCTCCACTTGCTTGTGATCTCAGCAATGCATTTAAAGTCATATTTGTTGTAATTTACGCCAGACTTAGTTTTTAGCAGGAGGACCCTTCAGAATATTCAACCCACTACACTCCCAGAAGTAAAAGTCTCAATCCACTTTTCATCTCACATAAATGAACTGAAATCTCTCATCCATCCATGGTCCCTTCTGATTCTCTTCATTGTTGTTGACTTTGACTTTTTTTTTTTTTTAAATTCCTAGTTTTACGTTAGTGTCATCTCTGGGGAAACAGGAGATAAATGTGTGTGTGTTCATGCATTATTCTGAACCACAAGCCGGAACAATTTTGTCAAACTTAAGATTTAAATATGCTTTGCTTTGTTCTTCAACAGTTTTCATTGCACACCAAAAAGACAGATTAAAAAAAAAAAAGAAATGTCAACCTAAGGTCTAAGGAAAATGAAATTGCCATTTAGTTAATAAACTTCAAAATGATGAAAAAAATATTGAACACTTTCAGAAAGTGATTTTCAAAGCTGTTTTCAAAAGTAATTCTAATTTATTTTATGTAGGGGATCATTGCCTACATATTTATTGATTTAAAATATTTCATTTCTTTAAATAAATGATATTATAAAGTAACATTTTATCTTTGGATGATCTTTGGATTTTTGTAATATTAATAACTCTTATTCACTGAGGCTATGGGCCACTCACATGGACATAGTTAAAAAGCCTTCCTAAAAATAGGTTTAAAGGTTTCTCTTTTCTGATTTTAATGTCTAACTGATTTAATATCTAACAAGTCCCTGTTTTGAGCAGTATACTTTGCAGTTGATAATAATACCTATGCATTCATTTGATCGCACTATTTGTATAATTCAATACTGTAGGAAAATAGTAGGTAAGAGAATCTCCAGGATAAAAAAAAACCTGCTTTCTTTCTGTACATATACCTTGTCAACAGATAGTTGTCATTGTCTTAGCCGCCCATTATCCAGACTCCTTCCTTACAGTGGCCGAAATGACTTTCAGAGCAACAGCACTCTTAAATATGTGCAGAGATACAACAAATCAGTGGCATGCCCTTCTTTTCAGAATCTAAAGGCTCTGGTCATCGTATTCTTCAAGTCCAAACCCTGGTAGCAGACAACAAGTCCTAAAGTGTATGCTTAGTTAATAAGACTATCTATCTATCTATCTATCTATCTATCTATCTATCTATCTATCATCTATCTATCTCTGTGTGTCTGTCTGTTACAAGGATGAGATAACGATTGGAGTCATTTAGTCAAACAATGATCTGCCAGAGGCTTTGAGCTTTCCTGTCACTAACATCTATTTCTGCCTCTTCCCTGCTTGATTTCTTTAGTTTTCTCTTCAGTTATGTGAACATCTTTCCCATATATTCTTTCTGCCTAAACTACCTAGTTATTTTCTCTCGCTTGCTAAAAAACCACCCTAATGTGATTCACCTTATGACCCCATATGAACAAGCAGTGTTATAGTAACTGATGTCAGCAGCATTGGTCAAACCTGCTTAGCTCTACCAGCTGGAACTGTGGTATCGAGCAGACAAGAAGACTATCTTCATCCACTAGTGTTCCGGCCTGTAAAAGAAATGATCGGACACAGCACAATTTAACACTACTCCACTGTGATTTTTTTTTTCAAACTTGGAAAGGAATAAGATTCTGTGTAAATAGCTTTTTCAGAAACAGAGGGAACCTCTTGATAGAGCCATTAATTCCCCTCCGCCCATTCCAAAAGAGTAGAGAGGCTGTACTCAGTTGGTAAAATTGTTCCTACTTTTCTATATTTTCTATTATCTCTTTAACTATTAAAATAACTTTAATTATGAGACATTTCAACATAAAGAAAATAATATAATAAAATCCACGTACCAATGCTCTACATAGGACTAGGTTCAGGAGCTTACAACAGAAAAATGAAAAAAAAAAATAGAGGCTTTAGAAGGTTGATTTTTCTGCCATAACAAGACGTTTGGAGGCAGGTGGTCCAAAGCTGATGTGGTGTCTTTGCGATGCCCTCAAGGAGGAGACGGGTCTCCTGCATCTTTTCCACCCTTAGCACCTTCTTAGGTGGCCTCCATCCTCATGACTTGAAGATGGCTGCGGCCATCGTTTTTATTCCAAGCAGGAAGAAGACAGAAAAGGGCCTTCTCCACAGACAGAACTTTGTTGTCTCTGTTTTACTGCATTAGAAAGCCATAACCTGAGACTTTTGCCTGCTTTTCCTTGGCCATAACTATGGCATATGTCCATTCTAGGCTATAAGGGACTTTGGAAAAGTAACATTACCCACCTCCTCAAAATCAGGGGTCCATTAATAAGAAAGGAAGAGAGAATGGATACTGGGTAAGCAACCCACCAATATCTACTGCCACCAAGGATTTAACAGATGTTTGTATTTCGCAAATTTGCTTCAGATCTTTTTTCTTTTAAAGATATAAAACATTACAAATAAAACTAAAGGCCCATCTTCATCTCTTTTCCTCCCTTCCACCCCAGAGGTAACCAAAATTTCTAAATTGGTTTGTGTAACTCCCAGACAGATTTGTATACTTTTATCCCATACAGAGGTTTGATTTCTGATAGCGTGGGGCTAGGTAATTCAAGCCCTTCCTTGTGATAAATACATCCAAATGTTATCTAAGCTATATGTATATATGTATATTTTTTTCTAAGCTATATTTTAAAATCTAGCAAAAGTACTATAGAAATGATAAGATTATAAAGAACTATTGGGCCAGAATCTAAGAAAAAGGAGAACTAGGGAGGTAAGTTGAACACCAGCTGCCCTCAGCACCGAGGCAACCCTTGCAGTAGTGCCCTGGCATTAGGTTCAGGGCAGATTTACTTCTGGTTCACCTCACCCAAAGGGTGTGGTAAGCTTGATATCCATGAGGGTTTCCCATTAGATTCTCAGTCTCAGGGTGAGCCCTGGGCCATTATTCCCTTTTTCTCACTCCAGGAGGTTATCAAAGCTGAAGTCCATGTTTGCCTACATCAACAAAAGCTCTCAGGGCAAAAGCAGTTTCAACGCTCAGGTGTCCTATTTGTGCAGATGGGCTATCCATGAAGGAAAGGATAAGTTAACACTAGAAAAGCTAATAATACTTACAATTTCTCAGGCATGGTTTTCCTAACCTTCTCATTTCCTTCCTTCTACATTCTCAGATTTACTCTGTTTGCTTTGTCTACTTTGTTTATTTTCTTAGATAGTTGATTTTTTTCTTTATTAATATAGTTATTTAAAGTAATTGATTTCTTCTTTGTAAGTACTGCTTTATCAATGCCCCAAAGTTTTGATATATAGTTTTATTGTGATTTATTTCTAGTTTTTTGACCTATAAATTATGCATAAATGTATATAGTTTTATAAATGTATATATAAAATATATGATGAATTCAGAAAAGTGCATACTCATAAAAAGATAGCTGTATAAACGTTCACAGAATGAACATATGCATATAAATACCATCCAAATCAAGAAATAAAACAAAGATCGTACCATCTTTGTCTTTTAATTAAATTGTTTAGTCCCTTTACATTGAAAGTCATTTTTTCTAAAGTACTAATTTTCCTGTAAGCATACTTATATTTTTTCTATTGTTTTTATTATCAGAAGCTTTGTAGTTCTAAGCCCAATAATTATTATGTTTGACAACACTTTTCATGAAGGATTACTACTTTGAAAGTTTTGGATTGTGAATTCGTATTCAGCATGCTTGCTCTGTTGAGAATGCCATGCAAACTAGGTTGAGGAAATATTCCTTCATAATGTTTTTGTGTTTAATCCTGCTAGACACGTAAATCTGAACCCTTAATAAAGAATAGATCAGGGCTTTTGATTTCGCAGTTGTATTAGTTTGGGTCTAATCAGGAGACAGAAACCACACAATAATTTAAGTAGGTTAATTTAAGGAATGATTAAGCTATGATAAGAGAGTAACTAAAAAGATATAAAGAGAGTGCTAAAAGGAAGGACTGACTTGGATGGGAGCCCTCCCCAAGGCTGGAGTTCAGGCCTCACTGGTGAAGGTGTGGGTAAGCTCACCCGAAGGCAGAGAAGCTTACTGGGTTGCCCAGATTCAAGCAGAACCACAGTCATTGGACAGGCAGGAAACAACTCTCTGGGGTGCAGGCATGCCAAGAGTGTTATGTGGGTACACACAGGGACTTAGGATGCCATTGTGGGCATGAAGTCTAGAGCACATGGTATCGGTGTTAGGAGGGCCATGGAAAGGTGGTCTCCAGTCGTAGGCTGGGTCCTTGAGGTCACTGAGGGACTGTGAAGAACTGGATGTCCCCATACATGCACTCTGCTAACCAATCCTGCAGCAAGAGCACGCAAAAGCCAACCAAACCTGGCACACAGGAACCAGGAAGAGAAGCCCCTTCCTTCAGCAGTGTCCCTCCAGCACCCTCTGCTGACAAAGCAATGGATCATGCTACTGTAAAGGAGAAATGCTTCAGGCATCGTCCATTACAACAGAACAGGTACTAGATGACTTTGTAACTGAGAGGCAATAAATTGATAAAAGCCCCATCAGAAATGACATTTTTCCTTACCCAGGACGTAAGTGCAGACACGTTCATCTGTGTGCCAGTGGGTACATTAGTGCTAGCTCGCCTTTCTCTAAAGATGCTGCCCTTTGAGAGTCCTGGCTTCGTGCAGGGGTCCTCCCACTCCTCACCTCAGGTGGACCCAAGGACTCCTTCTGTTCCCACATGGCATTAAAACCCAAACTCCTTGGAAACCAATATCAATATTGCCTCATCCAATTGAGTAGCTGCTCAGTCAGCTCATCACTTAACTACTTTTCTTTCATGTTCTCTCTTCATTACAATCACTTGGAATTTCCCTTTCTGGTTGTGAACTCAGTTGTGCACTAAAAACAAAGAGGCATACGTTACACCCAGCATTTCTAAATGGTCTCAGAGGGAAGGTTTCAGTCTAAATTACTCTGGCAGCTTAAAAATGCCTGCTCTTGTTCTCTCTTCAGTTTTCTTTTAGAACTTTCTGGACCTGATAACTTCTCTAGGGACATGTTGGAAAGTTTTTAAACATAAATAAAATAGCCCTCACTACAAATTGCATGTCTCTGTTTTAGTATATCAGTAGACTATGGCTGCTAATTGCAGGTGATAAATGAACTAGACTATCTGAGTCTTGGTGGGGTGGTTTGTACAGTGGCTGTCCCATGTGATTTTTATGTGTGCATTTTGAAAACATTCTGGAGATGAATTCATGCTAGCAAGAAGGGATTTTAATTTCCACCTGAGAACTCTGCATATTTTGATGGGTGTGTGATCAATTTCCATTTTATTAGTTATGTAAGATGTCACTTATCTCATTCTTAATAACTGGAACAACATTTCTGATTTATTTCAGCAATGTATTAACACAACATGTAGGTTGTACTATAAATTGGCCTTCTCCTTAGTCTAATTTTGGACGTTGGTGTATTACTTTACTGGGAAAGCTAAATGCCCTATAAATTTAAGGAGATCCTTCTCTGAGTTCCTGATATGTTTTTGCATACGTCTAGGTTATATCTCCTATCAATTGTTTGTCATTTTTGTTTATTTGTCTGATATTGCCTCCATATTAAACTTTAGAGGATGGGATTTTGTTATCTGCCCCAGGGCCTAGCACAGCTCCAGAAAGGAGGTGATAATTAAATATTTGTTAAATAAATACATATTTGTGTGGGATCATACAGCTAAGAGTAACTCAGCCTAACTTATTTGGGAAACCATCATACTCAAGTAGATTAACTGGAACAAAAGGCATGTGAGGGAATTGTAACCGTGTAGGTAAGCAGAACCCAGATCTTAGAATGTCTTGTAAACCATGCAAGGACTTGGGAATTTACCTAGAAGCATGGGAAAACATTCATGAGTTTCCCCATAAGCAGACATGCATTTTGGAAGGCTCATATCTATTGGTTTTACATAGACCAGGTTATTATATGAATGACTCTCATTAAGTATTGGTGGAATGAGAATAAATGAAAAATAAATTAGGGAGGGGCACCATGGCTTTCTACAAGCAAACTTTCCTTAGGTCTTACTGTCTGAGACAGAATGCTTGCTTGGAAGCTGTTATGAGTTGAATTGTGTCTCTTCCCACACCCCCACTGTCCCACCCCCAACCCCCAACCCCATTCATATGTTGAAGCCCTAACACCCAGAACCTTAGAATGTGACTGTATGTATTTGGAGATCGGGCCTTTAACAAAGTAATTAAGTTAAAAATAAGGGCATTAAGATTGACCCTAATCCAAATTGACTCACATCCTTATAAAAAAAAAAAAGATTAGGACACAGAGAGATACCAGAGGTACAAGTGCATACGGGGACAACCAGGTGAAGAGACAGCAAGAAGGCAGCCATCTGCAAGTCAGAGAGAGAGGCCTCAGAGGAAACCAACGCTAGTGACAGCTTGATCTTGAACTTCCAGCATTCAGAACTCGGAGAAAATAAGTTTCTGTTGTTTAAGCCACTCAGTCTGTGGTATTGTGTTATGGCAGCTCTAGCAGACTAATAAAGAAGACTTCACAGCCTGGCCCCGTGTGGCCATCCCTACCTACTTTTGCACATATTAAGGTTGTTATATTAGTGGTGGTGAAGAGCTTTTCTCTTTCCACTGTATACAGAATTGAAGAGAATTGGTAAAATGCATTAGGAAGAGTTTACATTAGGCATAAAAACATTTCCTCAAGTGTAGAAATGAAGTATTATAATGTCTGCCCAAAGCCTTCTCAGATTAAAAGAAAAAACTGATCAGATTTCAATAGATCCTATCTGAAAGTAGAGGAGCCCGTTAAGTGGCACCATGAGATACTTTTCAGCCTTCTAGGTCTTAATTAATTAATTAAGTTATTTATTCATCATTCGTTAACCATACAAATGTACCAGGTACTGTACTCCACACTGGGGCAAATAACCAGACTCTACCCTTTAATTTACTTAGAGTAACTGATGAATTAACTAATTAAGTTAATTAGACACTGAACTTGCCTTCTGCTAGGTAATAGTCCAGTGAAGAAGATAGACATGAAAACAGATATTTATAATCCAATCAGGGCTATACCAGAGATATTACCTGGGTGCTCTGGGAACACAGTGTACCAGGACAATAGGGAAAGGCTCCACACAGGAGATGACATTTAACAGGGTCTTGAAGTGTGATTAGGAGCTCATCAGCTTGATTAAGGCACTAGAGGACAGAAGGGCATGTTAGGCCATGGAAAGAACCCCTGTGCCAAGGCTCGGAGGCATGATGGGTTTGGGGATCAGTGAGGACTGCAGTGGGACAAGCTGCATGAAAGAGCGAGCACAGAGCCATGGCAGATGAGGTGGGAAAGTAAGCTGCCACCAGGTGGTAGAGGACCTGGCCTGCCATGTTTATGGGCTTGACACTGACTTTGTAAGCAACAGGAATTCAGTAGGTAGTACAAGGTCATTGTAACCACTGTGGGGACATCCAGCTCCCCATTGGGTCATCTTTGCTCCCCCATTAACAACTGCTAATATGACCGTGGTTGACATTGTTTGGCTTGCTGGCCACATTTCCTGTTGCCTTGCCTCTCTGGTTTCTGCCCCTTTTCTGAGTTTGTCTTTCCAGTTTTTCTATCAGTCCAGAGAGCTACCCAATATCCTGCCAATGGTCCTACTCCAAGGAGTCAGGTTTGGTCTCTGTCCTGAGAATAAGAGCATGAATAGAATAAAGATTACTGTGAACCTTTTTGTTCACAATAATATCTCTCATATTTTAAAAATTTGTTGTATTGAAGTATAATTGGCAAGGAAAATTGTAAGGTATTTAAAGTGTACATAGTGGTGATTTGATATGCATACAACATTGTGAAAGGGTTTCCCCATCTAGTTAATAATACACATATTCCTCACCTCACATCTTTATCTTTTTTTCTTTTTCTGTGAGAACATTTAAGCTCTGCTCTCTTAACAAATTTCAATTGTACAATACAATGTTATCAACTAAAGTCACCATGTTTTACATTAGATCTTTTCATGTATTAGCACCTAAGTAATTGACTTCAGCAACAACTAATACTTACTGAGTATCTACTCTCAGCCAGGCCCTGATCTAGTCTCTGGTGATACCTCGATGGAAAAACAAAGTCCTGATTCGTTGGGTTTATATTCTCGTAGGAGATAGACAACAGAATACCCTTCGCTGTGATAATATAAAGAAAAATTAAGTAGGATATGAGGTGGGGGAAGAGTGCTGGGGTGCTATTTTATTTAGAGGGAATCAGGGGAGATTATTTGTACAAGGAACAAGTTATGTGTTAATCTGAGGGGAGGAAAAGTAAACAAGCAGGTGTGTGTGTGTGAAAAACAGAGAGGAGGCATGTGCTGGAGCAGAATGAGAGGGAGAGAAATGGGAGACAAGATCAAGCAGATGGGAGGGAGTAATAAACCCTAAAAACACAGGGTCTAGACAGCCATTGTGAAGATTTGGTTTTTGCTCTGAGTGACATGGGGGCCACTGGAGGGCTTCGAGCAGTGAACTGGCAAGATCTATCGCAGGTCGTAAAAGGATCATTGTGGTTGCTGGGTAGAGATGTGACTGAGATAAGAGTAGAAGCAGGACTTTCAAAGATGCCAGAATTGTGGTGTCCCTTTGGGAAGGAGTGAGTCTATTTTTGGTTGCAGAAAGGAGAGTTACAATGGCTTTAAGTGCTAGCACAGGCAATGAGGGTGGGAGCAATGAGAGGTTCAAGGGAAGCACAGGTGGATGTCCGGAAGCCTATGGAAATCCATTAGGGTAGATAATATTTTGCTACCCAGGTTCAATTCTCTCCCTCGGTGGGAGAGGAGGGCCCTTCACTGTGTGTGTTGTTGAAGTGTAGGGCTCAGGTTCCCTTTAAAGAAGCTCCTGGCAGCTAGAGAATGGGCTGAGGCCTAGGCTTAGCTAACTGGATGCCCACACACAGAACTTTCCATCTCAATGGAATGACGCACAGAGGACTATCCATCAGCTGAGAAATTCTTCGTGATGGCTGCAGCAAGGCGAGAATCCTGCTGGTGGCGATGGCACCAAAGATAGTGCCTTAAACAGAGTAATAGCATAGTGTTCTGTTTGGGGTGGGGTGCAAGAGTTCTTGGCTGGGCTTTCTTCTTCACATCTTGCCCTGTGCAGGCCTAGTTTTCCTGGCTCTGTTGCTTGCAACCAAGAACCCTGCAGATACAATGGCAGAAGATTGTTCACCTGAGAATTTTGCAGAGTATTACTTTCTGAAGAAAGTTTGTTCTAATTCGAGCAAATCTCACACTAGACACAGGGTGAGAGGAAGTCACAGAAGCTATTCATTAAGAAGTTGTATTTAGGGAGGAGGAGAGTCAGGTGAGAACTAAGGTAGGCAAATGCAAAGATGAGATGAAACAAATGAAAATGCTTTATGAGATTAATTTGAATATCTCAGAGCAAAATCGACACTTTTTGTGACTTTTTTCTTTTAAAATTGTGTTAAGAATTCTTTTGAAGAGAGCTGCTAATTAAATTTTAATTTCGTTCTTAAGAATACTTAGTTGGGCGTTCTGACTATGTAGAAATTGTTTCCTGTGGACTAGGGGAAGCAGAGCACACTCATGGTGGTTTTATTTGTTTTGCTTTATTTTTTGCATTTCAAGAGCTCTCCTAAATTGAAAAAGCCTAATTTTATTATCAATTAGAAATTTCAGTTCCAAATTATCAGCATGGATAAAACAATGGCCCGAAAGTCAGGAGTTTTAGCTGAGAAAATTCAGTTACTCTCTGTTCAAGTAAGAAATATGGTGGAAATAATTTCAAAAGCTTCCTGCGGCCCTAAAATTTGATTCTACCTTAAACTGTTAATATTAAAAACTTATTAGGTTAAAAAAAAGATATCTTAAAAGAAAAGAAAAGAAAAGAAAGAAAATGAGCAGCTGATAGAGTAGTGTCTCTGAAAATGGTTATACGATGGAGTTCTGCAGTACAAAACCTGTGCACCATTCAAAGTCAAATGTTCGTCTAAATCTAGGCAGTAAATGAATTAACATTGTGGAGGAATCCGTCCTTTGGTTTTTTTTAATGAAAGACTCCTTTTTTGAAACCTGAAAAAAAAAAGAAAACTTATTAGAACATTTTACTTTTTTTTTTTTTTTTAAGATTTTTATTGGGGAATTGGGGGATGGGAACAGTGCTGGGGAATTGGGACAAGTTGCTGTCGTTTTGTTCTTCAGTCTAGTTGTGGAGGATGTTGCTTCACTGGCTCAAGTTGGCACCATCATTGCGCTCTTCCCGGGCGAGGCAAATCAGTCGCCGGCTTCTGGACGGCCGCTCATAGCATCTTGAGGGCCACTCACACTGGCTGCTGGCTACACACAGTAGACCATGGCAACCCACTGCAGCAGGGGCTGCAGCCTACGCCGTCGCCTGTGACTCATGGCAACCCAGCTCCAGGTTAAGCTGTTGTTCAGCATCTTAGCTGTAGAGAGCAGTGTCACT
>NW_017731626.1:802297-806890 GCF_001890085.2 Hipposideros armiger | reverse complement strand
AAATGACCATGGATATGATATGGAACAAAATACAAAGTTTAAGATGAAGAATAAAATTACAAAGAGATTTCATTTTGAATCAGCACTTTGGACTACTCTCCCAGACTCCCAGAGGGTCTTGTTCACTTGTCTCTGCAGTTAGACCCTCAAAGAGAAAATTATGAAAAGCAGTAGTTAGAGTAATTATTTCCCCCCTTTCAAGAGGGCCCAGTTAACATGGAAAGCTGGGCCCTGAGTCCTCCTGGATCCAAGCAGTTTTCTGGACGCTGACATTCATCCAACAGTCTTGGTCACCAATCCTAAACTACCAGAACACTTTAGTCAGTCAACAGATCATCATTAAGCACCAACTAGGTGCCAGCATTGGGGATAAAATGATAAACAAGACAGACCAGGCTGCCCTGATGGGCAATTCTGATGAGAGAATTCAAACAAAACCACATACATAATGCAGGAGTCAGTGGAACTTCTCAGCAAACCTTTCTGGCTTTCTGCTCTTTGAGCATGTTGGGAGTGCGGTAGTAGGGGTCCCTTGTGGGTGGGTGGGGACATTGCCTACTTCTGGCCAATAGTCATGGGTGGCCGTGGACTAAGCAGCTAAGCGAGGCCCCCTGGAGCTCTCTTTGTCCTCTGGCACAATGGCCAGGCTGGTGGAGAGTACTCTTATGGTGGTTGCCCCATCAGCCTGGTCCCTGAGCTGAGCCTCCCAGCTGACACAATAGACATGTAGAGTGAGAAAGCAGTAAACCCTTGTTTTAAGCTCCTCAGATTGGGGGTATTTTATTACTGCACCATCATCTGGACTATCCTGAGTGACAGAAAACAATAAAATAAAATATAAATTATAATAACTTCTGTGAAAAAAACAAACAAGCTGCTAACAGAACAGGACAGGGAGTAATCTATTGGGTTGTTGGAAAGTCATGACGTATTTTTTCTATGTTTTCCATTGCAAAAATGCGTCATGACTTTTCTGACAGCCCAATAATTAGAAAGTGCCTAAGAACAATGATCCAGGAGGTGGTGGGTTTGTGAAATTTTACCCAAAATCAGGGGTAGCCTGGGTTAAGACTACCTTGTAATGCAGGTGGCTTTGTCTCTTTTCTATTACCCACCCTCTCCTCCAGGTTAGCACTTTTAGTCACCACATTTTACCCTTTATTCGTTGTCCTCCAGTCGATAAGAGTTAGACAGACTTGTGGTCAAATAGACAAATGCCTTAGACTCTGAGAGCTAGTTCCTTCCTCTGTAAAGTGGGGGTAATCAGACCAACAACCTCATAATGCTGATGGGTGGTCTTGCCTGCATATAGGAGCTGTTAGCTATTAGTTTCTCTCTCCTATTATCTATTCCCAAACCTGGTTTCAGGAAAAGAGGGTGTTACACCTTAGTGACAATGCATTTTATTAAATTCCTTCTCTGCAGTTGAAACTATCCTTTTCAGAGTGGAAGAAAGGTGTTTTCTGCACTTCAAGCCAGCCTGTAGCCCTACCTATAAATCCCCAAATCTCATTCCCTGGTCTCCTTGTTTGGTTTCCCACCAAAGATTCTGGAAGGAAGCCATTTTTTGCTGTATTTTCCCATCTGGAAGTGATGTGATCTCTATCACATGGTCCCAATGGGTGTAGTGCTATTTCAGATTTGATCAGCAGGCACACCCTGAATGCAAAGGACACAGTTACAGTCACCAGAATGCTATGTGTTTGTATGTTATTGTTACTGGAAACAGTGGTGTAGAGCAGAGCTGGGACTAGGGTGAGGCAATGGAGGTGCTTAGGGNGGCCCAGGACATTTTAAACATGCAGAAAAGTGAAGAAAATTTGGTAGCACACATGAATGTATCTCTCATGTAGCTTTAATAGATCTTAACATTTTGCAATATTTGCTTCAGATTTTTTCTTTTAGTTTTTTTTTAAATAACCATGCAATAAAATTCCGTAGTATTGGCTTCTTTTTTCTTCTTTTGGCATACAGTCCTATGAATTTTCTTTCACTCTTTTTTATTGTGGTGAAAGATTCATAATGAAATTTACCATTCTAACCATTTTTATGTGTACAATTCAGTGGCGTTAAAGACATTTATGTTATTCTGCAGCCACCACCGCCATCCAACTCCAGAAGGTTTTTCATCTTCCCAAACTGAAATCCCCATTTATCCCTCTTCCCAGCCCTGGCAATTACCATTCTACTATCTTGGTGAATTTCAGTCCTATGAATTTGAATACATTGTAGATGGACATTACTGTCACCACAGTCAGGTTACAGAAGGGTCCCATCGCCCCATAAAACTCCCATATGGTCGGTCCCCTGACCCCTGGCAACCGCTAATCTATTCTCATCACTATAGTTTTGTCTTTTCACAAATGTCATAAATGAAATCATAAATCATGTGATTTTAATACTTTTAATACTGGCTCCTTACAGCATGATGCATTTGAGGTTCATCCAAGTGTGTTCCTCTTTATTATTCCCTATCCCTGTCCCCTTTTTCAAAGGTAACCGCAGTCCTAAGTCAGCGTGTTTGACTTCCATGAATATCTTTATAGTTTTAGTGTGTATGTATTTAGCCACAAATAATACATACTTTTTTATTTCCTACAGTTTAAAACTCAAATAAATGTTATCAAAACATACCATGCCATGCTGCAAGTTGCTTGTATAACTTACCACCATTCTGACGGTTATCCATTCTGGTGGTATGTTAATGCTGGGTTATTAAATTTCACGGCTATATAATATTGTTATACATGGATTTGTTCATTTATCTATGGATGAGCATTTCCCCCCTTGTTTATGTCTCTCTTTACCCCACCCTAATCAGCAGTGTTAGGCTCCCTCCCCAGGGTCTCTGGTCCCAAAGTGTACCTTTCAGGTGGTTAGAAATGCCCACTCTGAGGTCTGAGGTCATAACAGGGAAACCCCAGATCTCATCTCTAAGCTGACTGCTTGCTCGGCCAAGTGCCTGGACAGAGTTTGTATCTGTATCCTCCCATCCCACCAAAGCCCAGAGTTTCAGTGAGGTCTCAATCTTGGATGTATGTTACTGTAGAATCTCCAAGGGGGACTTTTAGGAGAGAAAGGGAAGGAGAGAGACAGAGAGAGAGAGAGAGAGAGAGAGAGAGAGAGAGAGAGAGAGAGAGAGGGATATTAAAAAGTAAATAAAAATTTCTGGGGCAATAGTATTTTTTTATTTTTTAAAAAGAATCTCCAGGTGATTTTTAAGATGCAGCCAGGGTAACTAACCCCTGATTTAAAAACAGAAACAAATAGGGCTGGCCAAGTGGCACGTTGGTTAAGAGTTGGCTTGGGACACCAGCTCTGAGCAACAGGACCCCGGTTCGAATCCCACATGAGGGCCAGTGACACTATGCCCTCTACAGCTAAGATGGTGAACAGCAGCTCGACCTGGAGCTGGGCTGCCATGAGTCACCAGCGACAGTGTAGGCTGCAGCCCCTGCTGCAGTGGGCTGCTGTGAGCTACCATGAGTGGCTAGCAGCCAGCATGAGCAGCCAGCAGCTGGTGTGAGCTGCCATGAGCTGCCATGAGCAGCTGTCCAATGGCCGGCAAGCGACTGCCTCACCCGGGAAGAGTGCAATGATCACAATACCAACATGGGCCAGTGAAGCGACGTCCTCCACAACTAGACTGAAGAACAAAAGGGCAGCAGCTTATCTGCTCCCCTTCCCCAATTCCCCAACATTGTTCCCCTCCCCCAATTCCCCAATAGAATCTTTAAAAACAAAACAAAACAAAAAAACAGAAACAAATATAAATCTCCAGGAAGCTTTTTCCAGCTTCCTCTCACCAGCTGGGGAGCTGCCTGCAGTACCCGGTCCCCATTCCCAGCAGTGAACATTGCTCTTCACTGCCCCCCATCCCCACCCCCACTCTTCCAGTCCCTGTGGCCTTGCTGGAGCCAACTCAGCCCCTTTGCCCGCTTCCAGAACCTCCAAGGCCATGGCCTCAGCCCTGCTCCCTGATGAGAGTTTCTCTTCTGTTTCTGGGGACGTTTTTCTAGTTTCTGAGTCTTGCTATGGTTTATAAATACCCTCAATTTGTATTTTATCTAATACTTCTACATGATGGAACAAGTATGTTGCCTCCCAGCAGGAACTCCTAGAAGCGGTTTCTATCTCAGACTCTTGAAAGCACACTTTACCTGATGAAGGGATTCTATTGTGACTTCAAAGGAACATAAGCTGCTACTTACAGCTTCTTTTGTATTTTACTTTTTTAAAGCAAAAATTGCTTTTTATCATTTCAAAAGTAAATCACACTTGTGGTAAAAAGTTCAAATGTTGTGAAAATGTATGCCTTAGAAAGTAAAAGTCTCCCCTAATCATTCTCCTGTAGGTGATTGCTACAGAATTTTGAGATATTTTTCTTATACACTTATTAATTCTTATTTTATTTATTTATTTATTTAAATTTATTTTTCAATTACAGTTGACATTACATATTATATTAGTTTTAGGTGTATAACATAGTGATTAGACATTATGTACCTTACGAGGTGACCCCTGTGATTAGTCTAGTAACCTTCTGACACCATACATAGTTGTTATGATATTATTCACTATATTCCCTATGCT
>NW_017731626.1:793363-794927 GCF_001890085.2 Hipposideros armiger | reverse complement strand
TCGCACACACCTTTCTCATGCCAAGATTTTCAGTTAAGATTTTCCTAACTGTTTTTCTATTGATGTTTACTTGGTCTGCTATGATTCTCACAGTCAGCCGATGATTTTGACACACAATTCAATGAATTTTTGCAATGTTTTCAACAGTTCTGCTCATTACTGGTCGCCCTGACCTCTCTTCATCAGTGACGCATTCTCTCACACTGCTGTTTTCTTCATGGCATTATCCCCATAAACTTGGACTAATATGTCCCTGATTTTACTTCCACTCTTGCCAAGTTTAACAAGAAATATAATGTTTGTTCATTGCTCTAATTCAAGCTCAGACATTTCTCGCGACGGCACACAAAAACACGCAACAGTAATGAATGACACTCAGCAAGACACCACCACATGTCGACACGAACACAGCTGTGAGACACCGATATACGAAGATTATGAAACCTTACCGAGCTGTCTGTACAGTGCTGCCAATGTAAGTGCATGGTGGCAAGTTCGTGAATGTAATTGCCAGACCTTGTATGACAGGTGTTTCTTTAGCTTTTTAAAAAACTGCCAAGGGCTGGCTGAGTGGCTTGGTTAAGAGCTCGCTTAAGAGTGCGAGCTCTGAGCAACAGGATCGCCGGTTTGATTCCCACATGGGCCCGAGCTGAGCTGCTGCTGAGCTGCCAACAGGTGGCAGGATGAGTCAGCTAAAAAAACTCAAAAAACTGCCAAACTTTTTTCCAAAGTGGCTGTGACCATTGTACACTCCCACCAGCCATATATGAATGTTTCAATTTCTCCATGTCCTTGCAAACACTTTGTATCATCAAACTTCTTGTTCATACCCATTTTAGTAGATGTGTGGTGATACCTTATTGTTTTAATTTGTAATTCCCTCATGTCTAATGTTGACCAATTTTTCATGTGCTTATTAGCTAGCTATTCATGTATCTTCTTTGGTAAAATATTTATTCAAATATTATCTTATTATTGAATTATAAGAATTCTTTACCTGTTTTTAACACAACCCTTTATCAGTTATATAAGTTACAAATATTTTCTCTCAGTCTTTGGCTTCTGTTTTAATTTTCTAAATAGTGTCTTTTAATTTTTTTTTTTTTTACTTTGAAGCAGTCCAATTTATCCGTTGTTTTCTTTTATGGATCATGATTTTGGTGTCATATTTAAGAATTCTTTGTATAATTCAAGGTCATAAAGATTTTCTCCTATGTTTTCTTCTTGAAGTTTTATAACGTTAGTCATTTAGTTCTGTGTTACATTTAGAGTTAATTTTGTATAGCCACATCTTTTGAACCCTCTGCTTGACAGATGAGGAAACTGAAGCTCAGGTTCTTAAGCAAACTAGTGATAGAGCTAAGATAGATGATCTTTGTCCCTTCCAGACAATGTGTTTGCTCTGATGGAGCTTACTCGAGTCTACATCTTCCAGCTTTGAGGGGGCATGATTGTTGCCTCTAACTTCATTTGTTAAGAAGTCCTTCCAAATGTGTGAGCCAGGTGTTTTTTTTGTTTGTTTGTTTTTTAGCTGAGCCATCCTGCCACCTGTTGGCAGCTCAGC
>NW_017731626.1:791944-793069 GCF_001890085.2 Hipposideros armiger | reverse complement strand
ACCCTTAACTACCTGAGAAAAGATAGAAAGAGAGCCTATTCCAGGAAGGGAGCTATCACCAGAGATAAACAACTATAAAGAATGAGACATGGTGTGAGACATGGTGGTCTGGGGGAAACTTAGCAAGTCCTGTTCACATTCCTCTCTGTGTCCCTTTGTCTCTACATGGCATGGCAAACATTTGCTTTTCCCATTTCCCTGTGAACTGTCTCCCTCCCTTTGATGTCCCAGATCCCCTACTCCCTTCTCTTTAGCTCAGAATGTTATATAAACCTCAATAGCTTGACTGTCTGTAGGTCTCATTTTTTTAATGGAGCCTCCATATGTATGAAGTTAAATTTTATTTTCTCCTGTTAATCTGTCTCAGATTGATTTAATTCTTAGACCAGCCAGAAAAACCTAGAAGGGAGGAGAAAATTTTCCTCCGTGAAATTAGGCCCAGAGAGTGGGCTCCTGCCCTGTGCACCTTAGACACTTCACTTGTCTCACCTTAGTCTCAGCCCTATTGTAGAGGGCCTGGACCCAAGTCCACATGCTGAAGCTATCTCACCAACCCTGCTCCTCGTTAGCTGTGGGATCTTGGGCAGGTCTATATCCCAATTTTTTGCTTGTTCTGGCTCTAAGATTCTAGGGTTACTTTGCTCCCCTTGGCAATAAAGCAAAACAATTATAGAAATATGCATTATATTAATCTATTACATCTCAGCTTAAATTTCATATCTTCTCAGAAACATTGCCTAACCGTATATTGGCTTGTTGGAAAAGTCATGACGCATTTTTGCAACGAAAAACATAGAAAAAAATATGTCATGACTTTTCTGACAACCTAGTAGTATTATTCTTCTGTGTTGCTGAATTCCTATTCCACTGTATGTATATATTTTGTTTATCAGTTCACCAGTTGATGGACATATGAATTGTTTCCAGTGTTAGGATATTGTGAATAATGCTGCTATGAACATTCACATTTAAGTCTTTGTGTAGATATGTTTTCATTTCTGTTGGGTATACCTAGGAGTTGAATTGCTGGGTTGTATGAGGTCTGACAATTATATGCACAAACTCATCCTAGAAAAAGTGCTACATACCTCATTGCTGAATAACACTACAGTCACCTTCCTTTTT
>NW_017731626.1:790942-791670 GCF_001890085.2 Hipposideros armiger | reverse complement strand
TGCGCACTGAGACACTGTCCCTTCGTTCGACCTTCTCCCTAACCTGCACATGTGCTGAACACCAGCCTCGGGAAGGTTAACTTGGAAAAGCTTAGTGCTCTGTTTTTCAAACTGCAGGGCAGGTTTTAGTGGATCACGAAATCAAATTAGAGGGTCACAAATGAACAATTGAAAAAACAAAGAGAATAGTATAGAAAACAGCAGAATGTATCACATAAAGTAAGTGTATTGTTTCTGAAATTTTATTTCAAGGGTGTGTGTGTGTGTGTGTGTGTGTGTGTGTTGGGTAGTATCTTAAATCAGGTTCCTTAGAAGCAGTGCTCAAAGAAAGGGTTTGGTGTACGTGATCTCTTTAGGGAGTGCTCTCAGAAAAAAGGGGAGCTGGAATGAGGCAGGGGAGGAGCTGAGAAGGGGTATGCTCTCAAGCCTGATCCCATGGGGAACTCTGAAGTTTGAATTATACCAGAGTTGGGCCTTAGGCAAGCGGGTAGCTTCTTGAACCCCGATGTCAACAACCGGGTTGTCATTGGCTGCAGGCTGTTCTGAGGAAGAGGGGTGCATAACCATCTGGGAAGGCAGCTCCTGCTCAGCCAAGGGAAATCACTAGAGAAGGAGGTAGCTGTGATCTTCAGAGGATGGGTGCACCAGCCTGCATGTGGGTTACCAACAGTGTCCACTATAGAAAGTGATATAAAATGCATTCAGTGTGGGTCGTGATAAAAAAAAAA
>NW_017731626.1:768669-785342 GCF_001890085.2 Hipposideros armiger | reverse complement strand
CAGGTGTTTTTTTTGTTTGTTTGTTTTTTAGCTGAGCCATCCTGCCACCTGTTGGCAGCTCAGCAGCTGCTCAGCTTGGGCCAGAACTCGAACCGCTGTTGCTCAGAGCTCAAACTCTTGAGCAAGCTCTTAACCAACTGAGCCACTCGGCCGGCCTGAGCCAGGTGTTTTTCAATCAGCTCAAGTCCATGTCTGCTTCTTGACTCAATCAAAGCACAACTGTTTAGCATCACTGTTTATATACCGTATTTCTCCCAAAATAAGACCTAGCCAGAGAAGAAGCCCTAGCATGATTCCTCCAGGATATGGAGGGCACACACCTCTCACATGAGGGTTTTATGACCTGTTTCAGGGAGAAGGGTGCCTTTTCCCCAAATTCCTTTTGCTTAAAATATTCAGTATGCCAAGGCGTGATATTTTGGCACCTAAAATCATGCAAGGGCTTATTTTCCAGTTAGGTCTTATTTGGGGGGAAACAGGGTACATGGAGCTGGCCGAGCCCATCCCAACCACATTTCTTCTAGCTAAATAGCATTGGCTTCTTTTCTTCCCAGGGGCTATGTCTGTCCCTTCCAGCTCTTGCACTACTTCCCGACGTGAATGTCCTGTACATGGCACTTGCCACTTGGTATTGAACATTACAGCTTTGAAAGCAAGGGCAGGCTGGGGACATGTAGTTGGATGAATTTCCCAGAGGATGCTGGAGGGAAAACAGCTGCTGACTTCCATTCCAATTTGTCAAGCAAGACATCTGGACTTGTTAGAGCTTTCCATTTCCTGGGATCTCCTGGGGAGAGGGAAGGTCAGGGCAGAGGGACCCATGAGGAAAGGATGGGTCAAGAGAAACCAAGAATTATATTTGTTATTCAAACACTTTACAGAACTGACTGTGTATCTTGTAGTTTTGGTCCAACTGTAGTATCTGTTCTTTTCACCTGGTTCTATAAGTGTACATCGGTAGTAATTTGCCTCTTGATGAAGTAAATTTTTAAATTTTATTCAAGTGGTAATTTGACAGTAGTGAGCTGGGTGCAACCTAGATATTCATCTTCACAAGAATGGAGAAGGGGTATGTGGTGGAGGCAAGCTGCAGAATGCTCTGTAGCAGATGGATGGACACATCATACCAGGTGTGCATATACACGAGAGTGTAGAAAGACCTTGAATATATAGAGTTGAGTACAAAAAAAAAGAGAAAGAAACAGTAAGATCTGGAGCATAACATAAACAATATTAATTAAAAACACATATGCCCTCAAAACAACAATCCATATTTTACAAGTATGCATACTTGTATCAAGCCATGTATCAACCACATAAGACTTGATGTCTAGTGTGGGGAGGGAAATTGGAGTGGGTGTCTGTATTAGTTTCCTGCAGCTGCCGTAACAAATTAATACAAACTGGGCAGCTTAGAGCAATATAAATGTATTCTCTCATAGTTCTGGAGGCCAGAAGTCCAAAATCAGTATCACTGTGTTGCAATCAACACCTTGATTTTGTATGAAGAACTTAAAGTAATTGTAGTGGGTTAAACAGTGTCTCTCCAAAAAAAATATGTTTGAGTCCTAACCCTTAGTACCTGTGAATGTGAACTTCTTGGGAAATGTGTCTTCAAAGATGTAATTAATGAAGGATCTCAAGATGAGATCATCTGGATTACAGTGGGCCCTCAATCCAATGACTGGTGTCCTTGAAAGAGACAGAAGAGGGCACCTTGAGACACATAGATGCAGAGGAAAAGGCCATGTGAAGACAGAGGCAGAGACTGGAGGACAGCCACAAAACCATGGAATGCCAAGATTACTAGCAGCTCCAGTAGCTAGGAGGGACGTGGAATGCATTCTCCCTCAGAGCCTCCAGAGGAACCAACCCTGCTGGCACCTTGATTTTGGACTTCTGGCCTCCAGAAATGTGAAAGGATAAAATTGTTTAAGCTACTCACTTTGTGGTAAATTGTTGTGGCAGCCCTCGGAAACAAATACAGTAATCTTTAGCCAATTTCTTCTTCCAAGCAATAAACACACATTTCTATTAACTTTATTGTACTCAGAGAAGCTGTTTATTCACTGTTAGAGCTGCCCCTGTGACATTCAGAATACTTAGAGGCCATGTCTATAAAGGCAAAATAAAGTGGGAATTTGAAATACTTCTCTGGTTTATGTAGGAAAGAAAACCCAATATTTACTGAGCCAGACTCTGTGTTCAATGTTTTACAGTCATTATTTTATAAAATCCTCACAACATCTCTATAAGGGAGTCACTATGATGATCTCTTTTCATAGGCTTAGAAACTACAGCAGAGAGGTCTTTCAAAACCCTGAGTATTTATGGCTAAGATCCTGATTGGAAGCTAACACTTATCAAATCAAAATAATTGTTCGAATTTCTCATTTGTATTGTCTATGTACAAAAAGCTATAAAGCTCAAGGTTTCCTTTAGTCGGTATACAGTATATATATATTTGAGATATAACTGATATATAACATTGTATTAGTTTAAGGTATACAACATAATGATTTCATATTTATATACATTGTGAAATGATCACCACAATAAATCTAGTTAGCATCCACTACCACACAGAGTTACACATTTTTTGTGTGTGTGATGAGAGCTTTTAAGATCTACTCTCCTAGCAACTTTCAAATATACAATACAGTGTTATTAACTAGATGCTCTACACTACAACCCTGGAACTTATTTTATAACTGGAAGTTTGACCACCTTTACCCGTTTTGTCTATCCCCTACCCAACCTCCTCCTACCTGCGGCAATCAACAATCTGTTCTCTGTATCTGTGAGTTTGGTTTGTTGTTTTTGTTTTGTTTTGTTCACATATAAGCAAGATCATATTGTAGCCAACTCTTAAAGTTAAAAAAAGATAAGTTGAATAAATCGAGATTATTTCTTCATAATCATATCATACCAAAAGGTTTTTTCCTAAGAGAAGCAGCTAAAGAGTAAAGTCATTAAAAAATATGTTAGAAGCTGCTCCATAGATACCACTGATACCCACTTGATTAAGAGATCATTATCTTTCCCCACAGCTAGGCTTTTGTCAGAGATGGGAAAAGATAACTAAACTGGCAGGTCAAAGGCTCAGAGAATTCATTACTGAGATAAATAGGGGGGAAAAAAGCGAATTTTGAGAGTCTCTTCAGGATTTGCTAGGGCTGGCAGGGCAATCACTCTTTCTGGTATCTCCACACAACCTTGTTCTATTTAGAACATGAAGACAGTTTCATAAGCCTGATGGGTATAGTGGGTCAGCCAGTGGATTGTTTTCATTGCGAACACCTTGAGCATCTTCCTTTTCACTTTATTGCAAGTTGGTTTAAACAAAGTTAAAGCCAAAGCCAGTGAGTGGCTATAACCTCAATCCCATGGTCACCACTGCGTTACCAGTTTGAGTAGAAAATAGGCTCATATCCCTTTTATCTCTCACTATTGAGGTTCTGTCTTTTTTTTTTTTTTTTTTGCTCCTTGGATCCCCCATTCTGGTGATAAGACTCAGGCTTTACTCATTCTATGCTAGTAATCCTGGTCACAATCTCTTTGTGAAGAGAAAACCGAAAATTCAGGTCCTTCTGTCTTGTCCTCTGCTGCCACACCCTCCTCTTGTCCCAGCCAATGGCTGCCTACAACTCGCCTTCATTAGCATGGCTGTAGGAGGGTTGGAGCTCAGGAGCTGGGGGCTTGGCCATGCCCCCTCTATTGTTGATGTCACCGCCATGGTGGTGTCATGTGTGGAGGGGAGCACGCTGATGGAGGGGGTGGCAACGTGCAGGAGCTCTGGGGTACCCCTGGCCTAGGCCTGTCTTCAGAGGCTTGTGTCCCTTACCCTCCAGTCTCAGGATCATTCCCTATAGCCTCATCCCCAACTTCCCTGTCCCCTAGAAACTCTTCCTCTTCCATTGCCATGGACTGTCCCTGGGCTGACTTCTCAGGCTGACACTGGTACTTTCCTCAGTGTATTGGTTGGTTGGAATAATCCAAGTTATAGGATGTGTGCTGCCATCAGGGCCATGATAGCAAATAATATTGGATGGGCAGGGTGCAGCTAAGCTGTGGTGGACCTGGGGTCCCTGGCCGAGGGCCTGTGAGGGTTTTGATCGGGAAGGGTATCCTTTGCCTGAAATCCCACATCCACTTCTAGCCACTGCAGCCTGTCTCAGAGATGTTAATCTTCTAGTAGCGTCCCTGGTAACCTAGGCAGGAAAGTGGTGAGAGGCGAGTTAACATGTCCAGCACACCTCACTCATCCTGGAGGGGCTTTCCTTTGGGTCTCTTCCCCTCAGTCACGTGCCCTCTCTATTTCTGATTCTGTGGATGAGCTGAAGACTCGGCACCTCATACCGCCTTGATTATGTTCACGCTCTCTTCCCATTTCCTCGATCAGCTGCTGACGACATCTCCTCACCTCTCTTCTATTCTTCCTTCAGCCGCTGTTCCAAGCAAAGCCGTGTGTTAGCTAAAGAAGGAGGTTGGAAGGAACGCCTTGTGAAGGACTGCCTTTCCTTTCAAGTTTCATGGGGGCAGGATGTGGAGCCGAGTGAGCACCAGGCCAGAGATCAGAGCCCCAGGTTTGGGGTTGTGCCCGGCATGTCCTCTCCGTATGTCTTCTCCCCAACACTCAGTCTTCTCCTCTGTAAAATAAAGAGGCTAATCAAGGTAACTCCCGGAGGCACAGCCAGCTCTGACATTTGATGACTCTCGGTTTTGCAACCCTGCTTACTCATTTTCTATTACTTTCCAAACACTTGACATCCTGGTTGCAGTTCCCTGTCCTCTCTGCACGCTGATGGTACAGAACTGCATTTTAATCACCGGGGCATTGACATATTTTAGGGCATTTTTTTTTTATCCCAGCTAATCTTCAGAGTGACATAGAGAAGCACAAATTTGATATAAATTATAATTGTTAATGGGGCTTCTCCTTCCCTTCCCTTTTCTCTGTCTCTGTCATTCATGCACATGTCTGTTTTCACCCGCCTCAGGCATATTTGTTTACTTGAATTTCAAGGGATTCAGAGATACAACACTTTTGAGGATGCTGGATGCCTCTGGAAATGGGCTGTTCTCTGCTGGCTGCTTCAGAGGAGATGGACTCCTCTCCCTGTCCAAATCTCGACAACCTCGCTTCTCATTTCTTGAGTCCACAGTCTCCTGGAAGCTGGCTCCACCACTATTAGCTGAGTGACCTTTGGCAAGTTATCGGACTTTACGGTGCCTCAGTTTCCTCACATGTAAAACGGGGGTCATAACGGCACCTACTTCATAGAGTTGTTAGAGACTCCCTACTTCAGAGTCATCCGAAGTACTTAGCCATAACCCAGATTCCTGGGCCCCTGCTCAGACTTACTGAATCGGTATCTCTGGAGTCCAAGCCTTGAATCTGTATTTTTATCAGCTCTCTGACGCGACAGTTTTGTATGCTACAGTCTGAGAACCTGTGCCTTAAATATGTGACGCCTCCCAGCTCACACAGCATTTTAACCTACATCCACTCACTGAAACGTCACCATGACTCTGAGAGGTAAACAGGATAGCCTCTCTTCTTTTTTACACCAAGGGAACTGCTGTCCAAGGTCACACAGTGTCTCCAAACCCCAGCACCCAACATCCTTTCCATTTTCTCTCATGTTGCTGAATCTTCCTGCAGGAAATATGCTACTATGTTGCTGTCACAGAACTTGGCTGACTCCTTTTCATCCCTTTGCTTTCAGTGGGTGAATTTCCTTGCTCCTGTTTGGCAGATGGCCATCACCTCCCTTGATGAATGTTTTTAACGGCTGCTGCCTTTATCTTATCAGACCCACAGTATGTCTTCATCTTTCTGCTTCTAAAGATAGTTACCACTTCGCTATATGTCATAAGTGTCATCTCAGTCCTGGCTTAAAATAACAAATAGATTCGTTTCCACTGTGGGAAGGAACCTGGCAGCGGCCTGCTTAGATAGAGTGAGAATTCTGAGCATTCACTCTTCTGTTCCTGCCACATTCTTTCAGGTATTTGGCCATAAACTTTGAGAAACGAAAAGGACCCATGTCCCCTGACATTTTAGTGGGGGGGGGGCGCAATTTTGAGTGCCCTAGTGAATTGAATAAATAAGATGAGTTGGGAGAAAATGGGGTGCTGCAGTCAGGACAAGTTGGAGCAGTCTCTTGGGGACACAGCTGCCCACACCTAGGTAGAAGATATGCCGGGATCAGGGTGGGTTACAGTCACCCTATCTGCAAACTGACTATCCCAAAAAGAAAGTGAACTGGATCTTCTGAGAGGAGAAGCAATGACCCCTGTCCCCCACCTCCCACCTTGAGACACCTGTTTTACCTGCTGGAAACCAAGTGAGCAGAGTCCTAATGGCTGGCGTGGGAGGTTAAGGATGCAAATGTGCTTGTTCCACAATCTGTGACACACTGTGGGACATCACTGTGGGACAGTGAGAGATGGCAGGATTAGGGTGCAGAGGGGGTGTAGGGGTGCAAAGTCAACAGACTTCAAATCCTATTATTAGCCTATTGCAAAATGTCTTGCTGTTTATATTTCTTTTGACAAAACTTGTGATGGTACATAGTGGCCAGCATATATTTGCAGATTGGTGCCCAGCCCTAGACTGAGCTGCCCTCCAGAGTGGGAGGACCCTAGTGTGTGCTGACGTGTGAGTTAAACCAGGACTTCATATCCTGGGCATCTCAGATAGGAATTTCCCCAAAGCACAATGGGTTCCTGTAGTGATCCTACCATAGACCAGTATTTCCCCTCCTTGGCACAATTGACCTTTGGGTCTGGGTAGTTTTGGGGGTGGGGGAAGTCCCATGTGTTGTAGGGTGTTCAGCAGCTTCCCTGGCCTCCACCTACGGATGCCAGGAACACATGTGCTCCAACTTCCAGAGTGGCAACCAGGAAGAATGTCTCCAGATGCTGTCAGATGTTCCCTGGGGGCTAAAAGTGCCCCCAACTGAGAACTTCTATTACAGATGATCAAGGGTAACATACTTCTAGAGATCGTCCTGGGATGCAGACTGTTTATGAAAACAACACCTTTCCATGAGGGTCTGTCCAGAGAGTTACCCAGAGATTCCCAATTAGGCACTGTCCCTCCCTCATACTTTGACGCTTCAGTCTGGCGCCCGTGATGGCCCCTATCGCCTAGAACCTTGACCTCTCCCTTCTCCCCGGTTTTACAGCCCCCGCCCAGGACGGCCATGGGCCAGCTCTTGCCTCTGGTTTCATCCTAGGCACTGTCCGTCATGCAGTCAGAGGTCCTGCCTCTGCTGGGCTAGCTTCTAGAACCAGTCCTGAATGGATTGTTCCTGGGTTTCCTCAGCTGCTCCTCCTTAAAAATCACCTTCCTCGCCTAGAAATCACCCTCTCTAGCTCCTGGGAGCCTGAGCTACCCCTCCCCACCTCCCAGCCTGCAGGCAGCCCTGTCAAACTGCAGGCTGCGCCTCAGTGGGAAGGAAGCAGCCAGGACCTGTGTCCAGAACTCTGCTGCCACTGTGCTCTGAGCATTCTTGGCCTGATGTGTGCAGCCGCTCCATGGATCCAAAGCTCCCGGTAACGAAATCATCCGAGATGCTCGTTAAAATCCAGATTTGGGGTCTTGCCCCAGGATGGCCTGGGGCTGGGAATCTGCTTTTACAGAGGCTTCCCAGGTGACAGGGCACAGCCGAGGTCCAGAGAGACCCAGAGCTGAGCTTGCTCTGGAGCAGATCAGCCTCGCATTTCTTTGCCTGCCTTCTGTGTGATCCTGCACTTGCTGATCTAGCTTCTAATCCCTTCTTTCACTTTTTCTTTTTGCCCTTACACATATTTTTTAGTTGAGAAATCTAAAATGAGACACTCGTGGAGAAGCCTATTATCAACTAGCAGACGTCCACATGGATACTGGGGTAGAAGGCCGTGGGTGATGGGGAGAGGGTCCAGGGTTACCAGTCAGAACTCTGGTACCTGTCCTGCTTCGGCATGGCTGGGTTGCTTCCTCTCTATGGCCTTCATTTCTTGAATGGTTAAATGGGGTTGGACAGAAAGTGGGTTTCAAGATCTTTTTAAAGTGGTGAACTGTTATCCTGCCTTCAAATGAAAACTTATTTGGAGCTTCAATATAAAAAGTAATGCAAGCTCTGTAGAGGGGACAGCCCTCCAAATCCCATACTTTCAGCCTTGTCTGTGGCTGTTCCTGTCCCCAAGGTTTCACTAGAGGAATCCAGGGCTCCACAAACACAGAATGGGGTCCATGGGGGCCACAGGGCCTGGACCCTGGCTTGACATTTGTAACTGGCATGCACGATGCCTGGCCTCTGGGCGTGAGCCACCAGGACTTCATTTTCCTTTCCCACTTTAAAGTAAATTAAACGGAAATACTCTCCTCTCCCGTGAGTAAAAACTCCGGCAGGCCCATAGTTTCCAGCTCACTCTCAGTTAACATGGTCACTTTAAGTCACAAGACACAGTCTCAATTCAATTGTGTCTACTCCAAGAAATTATCAGGAACTCTGAACTTAATTTTATGCAAAGCTTTGCCCTTTCTCTGCCCTTCTCCCATTTCAGCTTACTAGGCTGTTTGTGACCCCTTCAAGGTCAGAGAAGAGGGAGGAAGGTGTGGTAAATGAGGTGTTGACCAGTGCCAAATGTTGGCCTCTTGTTTTAGTAGGTATTGAACCCTGCTTTTCCAGTGAGGCCCTTTCCAGGACTCGTCTGCTGGAGCGTGCCCGCAGACCCCTGGATCCGGTGGTGCCTCTCCATTCCCGGTAGTGGCTAGTGATGCTTTCTCCCTAGGAGGTGATTCCACTTCCTGCTTCTCGGTGCTGGGCTTACTCCGCCCCTCCCACTAGTCCTATTGATCAGGGCCAAAGACATCACACTACCCCTCCCAAACTCTGGGATGAGTGGAACACCATGCAGCCACTTTGATTCTTTGTTGCAGCTTTCTGAGGCATAAGATAGGTGGCAGCAGCTACCTCAGCTGAAGGGAGCAGAAGGCAAAGCTCTAGGAGGGGACCACGGTGCCCATCATTCATGAGACTTGAGGTACAGGATGAGGTGAGCACACATGGCACAGCTGCATCTCTTAAGGAAATCCCTTGACAATTTTCTTTGTTTCACACTTTGACCATTCTTCATCCTTGACCTGGCTCAGAGCCTAGGAGTACATCAATCAGGGTTCAGCTGTGGAGGCAGAACCCTTGTGAGCATTAGGGAATAAAGAATATCTTCCAGCAGTGAGACCATGCACAACTGTGGGAGGCACTGGGATAGTTAAGGTTTGAAGAAAGGAGTTGAGGGTCAAAGAAAGGTCAAGAAGCAGGTCTGGCACAGGTGAGTACTCAGAGCTCTCAGGGACCGCTGAAAGCTGGGCGCTTCCGCTGTTGGAGTAGGACTGGAGTTGAGGGTCAGAGACAGGTCAAGAAGCAGCTCTGGCACAGGTGAGTGCTCAGAGCTCTCAGGGACAGCTGAAAGCTGGGCTCTTCCGCTGTTAGAGTAGGACTGCAAAGGGGCAGGTACAGCAGTGTGTGGAAGGTTATCTGCTCGTCATGGCTGCTGTCTTGGAGTTCACTGCCAAGTGTCTGTGGTGGGCCTGGGATGGCTGCTGGTTGGCAAGGTCAGCAGCTGGGAAGGAGAGCTGTATGCGATGCAGGGAAAAGCAAAAATAAACTGGAATGCACTGGTATCTCTGCATTTGTTTCTCATCTCTCTTAACTCACAGCAACCACCAGAGGGTTGAAGAGAGACTGCTTCACTTCCGCTTTCCAATCCCACACAAATTACCATTTGATAAATTTCTGTAAAGATGATTCTGGGAAATCACCGGTTAGACCCAGTGTAAACAAGTTGACACTAGAACAATCCAGCACAAATTGTTATGGAGTGTGCCCTCTCTCTCTCTCTCTCTCTCTCTCTCTCTCTCTCTCTCTCTCTCTCTCTCTCTGTCTGTCTTTAATCTACACTTTGCTTTTCACTCACATCTGTTATATCTTGGTGACCAGAAACTTCCAATTTTAACATCCTATTACCCATTCTATGACTCCTCCCTTCCATTTGGCATATTTAAGCGCATCCCTCAAGGAAGCAAAAAGCACAAGCCAATGATGCATCGTTTGCGACTTGCTCTTGAGGGAACCAGCAAACAGCTGTTCTCTGGCCGTGGGCTACTTTTGAAAATGCAGTCAGTGGCAGAAGAAGGTCGTGTGGGAAAGAAACATATTTGTGACACACTCAAGCTGGTGACTGGGACTTTAGTCATCTGTTTCAGATGCTGGAAAAGAAAACTCACTGAAATAACTCACATGCACAGGGGTTGTTGGTTATATTTTCCAAGTGACAGAATTTAAGGCTAAATTTAAAGTTATTAGTGTGCACCACTAGCGCCGCACGGAGCTGGGCAGCAGCTGTTAGGGATGTTACAGTCAATTAATTGTTGTATTTTCCCGTAGTTTGGTGGAAAGCAGTGGAGGGGGGACATGCTGGAAATTGCTTTTAAAAATGAGCAGGCAGAAGTAATGAGCTGACCTCCCTCTACGCCTTATTGGGAGTTTCTGTGGGTGTGGCACGCACCACCACCAAGCTGCTGATGTGGCGATTCATTGTAACCACCGCTTACCAACAGTCTATCAGCTTTTAACTGAGGAAGAGAGGGCTATGGAAGATGGGTGAGCGGCCTCTCTGGAGAGCTGTCGGGAGAGGGAAGACAGAAGGACGTGAGAGGAGAACAAGATGCTCAGAAATGTACAGGGCATAGAAATATACAACCTGGCAGGTATAGAGAATACGGCTAATCTTGTGCTTGAGAGCAGAAATGCAGTTCTCTTGGCACTAGATACCCGGAGATATCCTCTTTTCTTGTAAAAACTGTGTCCTCCACACTCTCTTCATTCAGCTAAGGAAGGAAGTATTTTGAAATAAAAATAGCAATATCAATAATAGCCAACAGATATTGAGCACTTATTATTATGTGCTGGGATTGTTGCAAGTACTTTACATATTGGCTCATTGATTTCTGATGACAACCCTGTAAACTGGGTACCATAATTGTCTCATTATTAAGATGCAGACAGGAAGGCACAGGGAGGTTGAAAAGATGTCCAGGTGGCAGATGTCCAGGTGAGTTGGCTTCTGTAGGGATTGAAAGCATTACGTTTGAATTCACACCATAAAATACTAGATCTTTGGCTTTGAACAAGTTTATTGACATAAATGAGTTTTAGTTTTTTATCTATAAAATAGGAATAATAATAGTTCCTATATTTCAGCGTTGTGGTGAGGATTAAACATTAGTGTGGCATTTATATGCCTGGCACATAGATATAGATTACATAGATTACTGATCTACTATTATCATTACTTCCTAAGGTCTTTTAAGTCTTTTTCAACTCAGTTACCTCCAACCATTTCCCCTTCACATACCCGTACCTTGTGTGTATGTGTGTTCACACGTGTATGTGTGCGTGTGCATGCACTCTCATCACTGGGGAAGAAGGGAATGGAGAAATGGGGTAGCCTCTCAGAACTCAGCCTAGCACTGGGAACTGTGCAAATGGCTGCAGCATCCCTGGGGTGTCATCTGCCTGCCACTTTTTGTTTGTTGATTTATTTTGATTTGACACACCAGGGCAGATGGCTGGGAGAAGGGGCTTGGTAAGAGTCAATATTTGGTGGCATATGAATAATGAATGTGCTTGTGGAATTAATCAGCCTTATCATTTTTGGCTAGTTGCCATGGCTATGGAAAGTCATGTGTCTTGGGTAAATCAGAGTAACGGGATTGCAGCATATCACTACTGCTCTTTGTTTTTCTTAGCTCAAGGCTCCTCGAAGCCTCCCTGTCCTCCCAGTCAAGGCCATGGTCTCAGGTACCTTAGATACAGCAAATGGCAAGAGGCTCATCTATGTTCCTGGATGATGGGATGGACTTTCTGTCTCTCTCAGGGATCATGTGCATTTTTAGGGCAATAGTTCAAAAACCAGCAAACAGGTTTGGAGAAACAACAGAATTACCCACATTTTGTTTTGCCATGTAAGTGTATTAAAAAGAAAAAAAACCTACCAACACATATTTATAAAGGGGCATTTTAACACCTAAAAGACGGAAGCACATAATTGCAGAATAGAAGATAGTTCTTGAAATTGAAGGCATTTAGTTTAATGAAAAAACTCTCCATCTCCTTATTTCTCTCAATTCATTGATGAATAGTGACAGGCTCCTAACCTATCGGCCACATAAGTTACTTTATGTAGATGGAGGCAAGATGACAGAACACTTAAAATAGAACTTATTTGGCATTCTCATGGGGGTGATTACTGGAGATACAGGGCAGGTCAATTAGTGACTCAGGGCCTTGGTATTCCCAGCTATAAAATGGGTATATCAGACTCCCACCCTGCTCACTTTATGGGGTGAGTCTGAGGATTAACTAGATAATATAGATGGAAACAAATGGTAATCTCTTACCACATTTGGGAGGTCCTCATAGGACAGAGTAACAACTGTGTGTCTTTCTTTCACATCCCTAGTATCTGTTGTATCGAAACTGCTCAATATAAGTCTACTGAATGAATAATACAGCCAGTCAGAGGGGGAGACGGCAACAGCAATGAATCCAAACCAGACAGGGGGGACGGGCACTTCCGTGACCAGGGGCTTAGTTCTACCTCCTTTCCCTTTCCAGGTCGGGTGCTGCATATTCTACATATTCATAAAGGCTAGATTCAACACGCAACAACCTTAAATCTCCAGCAAGCTCTATTTGTTATTTCTGGAATCCAGTTAATTATTTTTCCTTTTGGAAGACCTTTCAAGTAGTGACTGTTACTCGTATTTGTGACACATCAGGTTAGGGTATTGACTGCTGCTGGACTGCCTGGGTTCAAATACTGCTGCCTCCACTTATGAGCTACACACTCTGTGGCAAACTACTTACCCTGTCGGTGCCTCAGGTTTCCCATTTGTAAAAGGGGATAATAACAGAACCTTATTCATGAGGTTTTTATGAGGATTACGTGAGTTAGTACATGCCAAGTACTTGGCATCATGTCTGGCATGCTGTAGGTATTCAGTAAATGTTCATCTGCTAGTATTAATACTCAGAGGCTGCAGTGAGACCCCGCCCCCCTCAAAGTACAGGGAGATAAATTGTCCTCTAAGGGTCCAACTATATCTCAGTTGCTATGGGAAAAATCTGAGAGACAGCTTGGCTCCCAAGCCCCTGAGATTTGACCAACTTGATTGAATATTTTAATGCATTTAAAGACAGATAATGTCAATCAGTCACAAGGGCATAGTCACCATGAAAACTAAGAAAAAGGAAAGGCCCTGAAACAAAGGTGGGCCATGTCTAGCTGAGCTCTGTCTTGGTTGGTGGTGATGCTGGAGTATTAACCATCCACTTCTAAGGGTTCCCAACCTAAGTCAGACCCCATAGTGGCAATGGCTGCCCCATGCAGTCTTGACAATTGCTACCTTTCACCTGCCTAACTCCTCTCTGTCCTGTTTCAGGACCACAAAACACCTTTCCACAGCTGGCGGGCTTCCCTTCCAGACTTATCTGTAAGAGGACAATGACTTTATGCATGAGTCGCATGACTATGGTCAATTACTCTCATTGTGTCTACTTTAAGACCAAAGGTCAGTCCATGGACCATGGTCAAGTCACTAAGTGAATAACTGCCATATTGGGAAGCCTCTTGGAAGATAGTTGTCAGCTCTTTTCTTACTTTGAATTTCTGTAGGCAAAAGCCTTTCCCTACCAGCTGACACATAGACAAAAAAGCAGCTCCTCAGTCCAGGAACGGGCCAGTATCCAAGGTGCTACGTGCATTGTCAACAGTGGCACTGAGTGCCCTAAACAGGATCAGCCCCACCTGGAACCAAAGTCCCCAGGTGGGTCTTCCCTCTAGCCACTAACTGCTGCTGAGCCTGGCAGGTGTCACCAGAGACTCAAAGTGCTTTGTAAGAGTTGATTTAGGAAGCAAAACAGGCCCCATCAAGCCTCTGTTTGTTCTGGAAAAATAGTGACTAAGACAATGTCTTTGACCTCAGCTGTGTCACCAAAATAAAAGTATACTTTAGTGACAGAAATATGAGCTGGATTGCCTTGGAGTGGCTTTCAAAATGCCCTGGATCCTGCAATCAGAATTAGGTCTTAGCAGCTGAGAAGGCGCCAGAGGGGAGTCAGAGGATTTTTTTCTCTCCCTCACACACTCCAGGCCTCATGCTTCAAGCTGTCCCTCATCTCGCCATTCTAGTACAATGCAATGACACAAATGCCTTTCTTCCCTGTCTCTAGCAAATGCCTATCCTCCAGAACGCAACCCAAACAACAGAGCTGAAGGAGCTCAGAGCGCTGGTTCAGTGGTTCTCAGCCCTTTTACCACCCAGGCTCCTTTAATCACTTCACTTCAATGTGGACCCTGTGTTTTGAAAGATTTTTGTTTCTCAGATGAACAGTATTTACCAAGTAATAATAAGATAATTAACCAAAGACTTACATAAAGGCCTAACTGAACTTTCGATGGGCAAAAACCAGGCTGAGTTCATCTAATTTCAGCCCAAAGTAAAGAAACTTGATGTTTCTGACCACCTGGGACAGCCTGATCACCAGTAGAACTGTGCAACTTCAGGGAGGCTTTCTGGTAGAAAACAGCCAAAGGAAGGAAGCCCAATCACTACTTTCTAAACTCTCAGGAGGTCTGAGGGCCCTCTATTGGGAACCGTCAACCTAACTCCAAGCCTCACTTTTCAGATGTATTCATTTCTTTGCTATCGGGGCACATGGACTGGTAGCTGACATCTATTGCATCTACCATGTACAGGACATTGTGATGGGCTCTCTTGTAGAAGTGATCTTATCGAGAATTCACATCATATTTAGGACGTAGGTGGTGGTGTCATACCATTTTGTGTGAGGAAACTGTGAGCTAAGGGTAAGTAACTTTCTCTGCCACTAATAAGTGGCAGAGTTAGGACACTGACCCAGACTTTTCCTGGTTTGTTTTCATAGCTTTATTGAGATATAATTCACATCCAGCTCGCCCACTCAATGCGCACAATCCTGTGGTTCTTAGTGCACTCAGAGTTGTGCAACCATTGTCAAAGTTCAGTTTAGAAAATATTCATCACCTCATAAAGAAACCCTGTACCTATTGGCAGTCACCTCGCATTTCTCCCAACTTGCCCTCTCAGTCGTGGGCAACCACTGATCTGCTAGTTTTTATGGATGGATTTGACTATTCTAGACATTTTGTATCAATTGACCCAGGTTTTTAGATTCTAAAATCCACATACATCAAACTCTAGCCCAGGAATCAATGTAGATTACAAATCCTTTTCATGATTTTATAGATTGTTTCTTATTTAACTTTGAAAGCACATGGAATACACAAAGGCTATATATATCCTTCATGTGTGGAGCACACAAAAATGCAAATATTCCACATTGGGGTAAAAAATGGCATGCAATTATTTAGCCGCCATATACTTGAATTTGAATGGCCACACTTCCCATTCTCTCATACTTCTTGCCAGGCAACTGCACAGCACTCTGCAAGAGGAGACCTCTGTTCTTGCCCTCTGTGAGCCTTATCATTTGGTTTTGAGCTGGGTTGCCATAGCTGCCTTTAGGGTACCTGGTGTATCACCTTCTCTGGGTTGGGAGGGTCCTGGCTCGGAGGGTGTGATGTCCCCTTCCTACCTGAGAGATCCTTCTGTGTTTCCTGGCTCTTCTGTTCTCTTCTCCTTAACCTCCCCTTACCTGCAAATTGCTGTTGGCAACATGATTTATCCTCTTGTCACAGATGGTGGGGATGTTTCACACCCGTTTTCCATATAGAATTCCCCTCTTGTCAGCTGCTTTGTCTCTCGGGTTCAGGCTCTGTTTTCCCAGGTGATTAATTATTCCTGCCAGCCTCATCATTCCACATCTCTGGGGTCTGTTCTAAAAGTGCACGTGTGTGGCTGGCACCTGGGTGTCAGTGAAAACTGCTCACATTCTGCAGTCAAGACAGATCAGAACGGACATGAATAGGCCTCCTTGACACCGGCGTTGCACAAGGAGCCACCACCACTTTGCTCACTTGTTCTGTCATTCATCCATTCATTCATTTCTTTCATTGGCTTATCTAGAGTATCCTCAGCTTCCCCAGTGCTGTGGGTGTGTGGGACACAGCCTCACTCCCCATACGCTGCTCTCTTCACAAGCCCTGCTTTTCGTATGAGGGACACGTGCACGGGGTACCAGATGAAGCTCTGAGCTGGGGTTCATGAAGCTTTTAGATAATCATGGGGCCCTCTCTGGAGTGTCAGATTTACTGAATATGTCAGGAGGGAATTTTTGTATTAAATCAAGGACTAATCTGTTATGGGGAAGAATGAAAAATAAGCATGGTTTTTAGAGATAAAATATGAGATTTCAAAGACACTTTTGGGCTTATGGGGGAACTTCTTTGACTCAAGTCCTCCTCACTCACCAACTTCAGATAGACATTGATACCCTCTTTTCCAGGCAGGCATAAGGTCCTCTAGGTCCAGGGAGATGAAGGAACCCCTTGATTCTGCTTCTCATTATTCAATTTGGAAAAATTTATAGGCAAGTCGATAATAGTCTTTGAACAGGGTCCTTTTCATTGGGGTTCTCTGACAAACACCCAGCAGCAATTTCCCACTGAGTGACCCA
>NW_017731626.1:753768-766284 GCF_001890085.2 Hipposideros armiger | reverse complement strand
AAACCAAAGATGGGATGCAAAAAGGGGATGCCGGTGAGAAGACAAAGGATAGGAATTCATGAAGAGTTGGTCCAGTGCTAAGAAGCAAATTGTGAAAAGCACTTGGGGGATCCATGAGTCTGTGTTCTTAATTAGAGAAACTGCTCTTATGGGCATGCCTCTTTTAAAAGTAAATTTTATGCTTTCTAAAAAGTTCTAAGTAATTGCATACATAAATAAGAAATCAAATAGTACTAAGAAAGCTTATAATACAAACAGTACACCAGCTGCCAATCGTTTGCCAAAGGGAACTGCTTCGAATTTTTAGCTGGGTTTTCTGGCAGCGACCTTCACATGTTTAAATAATATGCATACTTTACAATTTTTAAATTTGTAAATGTTTTAAGAGATGCAGATTTAATATCTTTACCTCTCCTTCCTCACCCTCTCTCCCAAATTTTATCATACTTTTATTTAATCAATAGTGGTTACATCATTATGATTATATAAATATTGCTCACTGTAGATGCTATTAGAATACTGTGATTACATGGGTTTTCTTTTTTTATAAAGTGTGTGTGTGTGTGCATGTGCCCATGTGCACTGGGGAAACGGGGGACAAGGGGAGGGATGTGCAGGGAAGCACCACCATGGGAGGGAAGGTAGTCATCAGAAGGAGGGAGGGAGGAAGGGGAAGAGGAAAGGAAGAGAAGGGGAGAGAAAGGGAGAGCAGAGATGAAAAAAGACCCAGAGACATAAAGCTTGAGAGGAGAAATAATGAGAGAGAGAGAAGAGGGAGAGAGGACTACAAACAGGACTCGAAGGAAAGAGGGATAAGAGAAACGGAGGAAAGAGAAGTGAGTTTGTATGCACAAGTGCGCGCATGTGTACATGGGTTTTCTTACATAGCCTTTTGTTTGAATTAACAATTGCCTAATTGCATCTTCTTTCCAGATGCTCCATCATCTCAAGTATGGTATCGCCGTTCCTGTTGGGTCACTCTTCCTGGATGCTCCTTCTTCACTTCCTGGTGGACTGTGGATTGGTGGCTCTGTAGTTCTGCCACACAATTAACAACCTAGGATCTTCTCTTCACAGCTTTTCTAGGTTGTATTTACTGCTTCTGAGATGCTATATCTTCCTCTTTCCTGGTTTACTTCTTTGTCTTGCTGATGCATACCTTTGTCACTTTCTAATAAAGGAAAGTCAATTTTCTGAATTTAAACAGGTCTGTCCCATAAATATACAGAGAGAACAAGCCGATGTTGCCAAAGGGGTGGGGCTGGGGAACGGGATTAAAAAATGTGTGAGATGAAGTAAAGTACTTAGAGAGAAGTTTAAACCTAAAATGCCAACATAAGTAAAAAGAAAAGCTAATTAAATTTGACACTATAAAAGTGATACTATATCATGATAAAGTTGAGTTTATCTCAATAATGCAAGGTTTTAATATTAGAAAATTAAATTTGTTTTAACATTACTAGATGAATGGAGGGAAATCATGCAATAATCTTAATAGATGCAAAAAATGTTTCCCAATTATTATTAACATTTAATAACCTGGGAGTAGAAAGAAATCATTTAATTTAATAAAGGGTACTTGCAAAAATAAAAAAAAAAGGAAGGGGACTAGAGAAAGCATCATTTATAATGGTGAAACATTGCAAGCTATCTCTGTGAGATACAGAGGCCTAGACTTGTTGAAGTATGGCAGGATCTGGACCTCTGGGTTTTTTTCACCGTTTCCTAGGTGATTCTTATTCATACCATAAAGAAAAAAAAAGGCAGTGGGTGGGTGGGATCAGAACAACCAGCTTTGACCATAAAGCCCACAAGCTAAAGTCCAGTTTTGCCTGTTTGGTTTGGCAGATGTGTCTAGAGACAGGGAAGCTCAACCAATCAGCAACCAATCAGCTTGGGCTTGCAAGTGTCTAAGTAAATTGATGGACTGGAAAGATTGAGGAAGGGCACAAAAAGGGGACAATAAAGACAGCTGTTCAAAAAAAAAGAAAAGAAACATGTCTGAAACTGTCTGTATTCTGTTTTCATACTTGATTGACAATTTGACTGGATGCAAAATTCTAGGTTGAGAATTTATTTTCTTTAATATTTTGAAGTCATTGCTCCAAAGTTTCTTGGCTGTTGAAAAAACTAATATCATTCTGATTCTCATTCTGTTGTGATTTGTACTGGAAGCTTGTAGAATCTGCTTTTAATTTCTGATGTTCCAAATTCTCACATTTCAGGAGGTCTTTTTCATTTGTATGCTGATCATTTGGTGGGCTTTTTATAGTTAAATGTGCTGACACCAGGGTCAGATGGCCCAGATTCAAAACCTGGCTCCCCCACTTATCAGCTATGGTATTGGTTAAGTTACTAACTCTCTCTGTGCTGGTATCTTTGTCTGTAAAATCATGAGAAACCTCAGGACATTGCCGTGAGGATTAAAACAAATAACTAAATGTAGCATTTAGAGAAGTGTCTGGCGCAAGGTGACAACTTGGTACAAGTTTTTGTCATATTGACATAGCCATTGTCCACATTCAGTTCTGTGGACTCTGCATAGTTAAGTACGCCTTGTTCCATCATGCATTTTCCCCAATGACCTGGCTGCCTTTTACTGATGGCCCTCCAGGAAGATCACCTGGCACCAACCAACATTCTCCAAGGCCGCAGAGGGGAGGTTTCAGTCCTTGTTGAGTGCTGTCTCTGTCACCACCTACTTGGCTGGCCAGGCTCTCAGTGGCAGCTGCTCTAATCCTTCCTGTCACTCACTGGCATAAATCAACAGGATCCTGGGTCATACTTCATGTCACCTGTGTTTAGCCTTCTGCCCTAGGGATTTCCTGTTCCCACTGATGCATGAGACTCTGTGGGTCCACCCAGCACCCACGTGAGCCTGCTGGCTCCCCAAGCTGGGCCTGAGACCCTGCTGGCAGACGTACAAGCATATGGGTGTGTCACTGGCCTGTGCCACTCACCTGGACGCTGTGCTGCTGTTGCTGCTGCTGCTGCTGCTGCAATGGGATCTGGCTTCCTTGGCGGCCTCTGGAAGGGCCAGATGGAGCAACCAAGAAATGCAGGGGAGGAAGGGTTAAAATCTGATGGGCAAGTTTGACCAGTAAAAATGGGAGCCAGGAGATCAATTTTCTTACTTCCTCCCGGCTGGGTTAAGAGGCTGAAAAACAATCAGTTGCATTTGTTAGAATCCATGGCCAGTCTGGGGGCACCCTTTCTTCTGTTCTCCCTCATTTTCTGCCTTCCTCTCTCTTTGCCCTCATTCCTGCTTTCCTGGGATTGCACTCCCGATGGAGGGTTAGCAAGTAAACTTGTGCCTTTGAGTCGATTTCGTAGGGAACCCAGACTAAGACACATTGAGTTCAAGAGCTTGCACTGGGTTTGAATTCTGGTCCTGGCCTTGCTGGCCCCAGGACATTGGGCAAAGTTACCTAATCTCTCTGTGCGTCAGTTTTCTCATCTGTAAAATGGGGGATAATCGAGTTGCTACCTCAGAGTTTTGGGAAGATTAAATGAATTAATACTTACAAAACANACATCATCTGTCTATCACATTGTGTGTTCATCACTCAGAGTCAGTTCTCCTTCCATCACCATATATTTGATCCTATTTACCCACATCTACCTCCTCCCTTCCCCTTTACCCTCTGGTAACCACTAAACTGTTGTCTATATCTATGAGTTTTTGTTTGTTTGTCTTGTTCCTTTGTTGCTTTCAGTTTTATATCCCACATATCAATGCAGTCATATGGTTCTCGATATTTTCTGTGTGACTTATAAGTAATTTTTATTCTTAAATGGCCTTAAATGCCTGCCTACTTCCCATGAATGTTTCTAGACCCCCTGGGATTATCATGTCTAATTCTAGACAGGAATGAGGTCACCTCTCCCACCACTACTGGTGGACAAACCAGCAGCACCATAGTTCAGAACATGGACTCAACTATGAAATCTGCATGTGTTTCCTAACTTCTCTATGCCAATTTCTTCACCTGTAAAATGTGGCCACTAATAGTTTATACTTCACAGTGTTGTCATGAAATGGTTCAAAATATGTAAGGCACTGAGTGACACACCTGGCACATTGGGAAGTTGCAGTAAATATTCCCTATTAGTTCAATAAATGTGTATTGAATATATATATATATATATATATATATGGTTGAAATTTTTTCATCACCAAGGAATACCTTTAGTATTTTGTCTCCAAGTGCCCCTGTTTAGGAATTGACACCATAACACAAGAAAGAATCCATTAGTAGGATGAAGTTACCTATCTTAAAAAAAATCAATTCAGTTTTAGCAGAGGCCTGAGAATCCTTAGCGATTTCTCATTCTCCTTTAGGGTTTTCAAGGTTCATTTCTGTTCCTTTTCTTTTGGTATTCTGTTTACCTTCTGCTTCTCAGAATATGTGTGTGTGTGTGTGTGTGTGTACACTACTTCAAGATATACCATATTTGCTTAATTTCTTCTATTTGTGAAAGATGTACCGATTATTAATACTTCAAAGGACTGACCTCCCTGGATCCCAGTACACCTACCTCCCTGGGACACAATTGCAAGGTTCCATCAAATGTAATGCACTTAATGACACTAAGGGGTCTGGNTCTCATTCTTGAAAGGCACTTTAAATGAGTTTATACTTTTAAGTTGGGAGTTATGCTCTGTCAGAACTTTGAAGGCATTATTCCATTTACTTCTGACATTTATTGTTGCTGATGGGAAGTCTGATGGTAGAAATTCTTAATCCGACACCCCCTCTTGCTCATTGTGCAGTTTTCAACTTGTTCATGAAATGGGTTATTTTCTAATTCTACATTCCTTTTGCACTTCAATTGTTGCCACTTACCATCATCTCCATCTTTGAGGGAGTTATTTAACTTGCTGCACTGACAATTATGTCATTTTTCAGTTTATAATTGGCAAAAGGTACAGGTAGAGTTGGCCTCACAGACTATAATATGTAGGGTCTCAAACATCATCAGATCTCTCTCTTAATCATTATATGTTGGCTTTATCTCTTCCTAGTACAGATAAACTTCCTCACTCAATAGGGGATGTGGCTACTAGCACTTGCAGGCTGTTTATCCTCAGAGCTTTGCTAGCAGAGAGGAAAAGACCTCTTTCCCTTAGTTCTAATTTTTACATTCTCTGGAAGTTTCTCTAATTGGCTCAAATCAGGTCATGTGTTCATCCTTGGGCCAATCATTGTGGCTTAAATATCCACATGTAAAAAGGTAGCTACTTTGATTTGAACCAGCATTTTATAATGTAGAAAAGGATGAGAAAAAGAAATTGTTACCCCAAAGAAGGGGACATTATTCCCAGAAGAAAGGAGAGATGCTTGGCTAATATACAATAAATATTTATTGAACACCTGCTATGCGCCAGACAGCACATTGAGAAGTAGGAGCTAAAATTAGAATTGTTCTAAGAATATAAGTTCTTTGAGAATTTTCAGAAATCCTGCGGAAAGCTTTGGATTTCCACAGAGCATGGAATGGGACTTCAAGCCAATCTCATCCGGTTCTCAAAGGGTGGAGAGATCTTAGCTGATATCTGGGTTACATTGTGTTTTAAATAAAACAAAANCTACCTCAGAGTTTTGGGAAGATTAAATGAATTAATACTTACAAAACACCTAGTAAAGACCCAATAGATGTTAGTTATTATTCAGTTCTGTGAAGTTTACAGAATCATATTTCGATAGTTTTCTTCCCTCTATTTTCTTGATTCTGTGTTTTCTGAAAAGTCCATTATGTGACTATTGGTCTTCCTAAATTGATTCTCTATGACTTTTATATTTTCTGTCATATTTTCCATGTCTTTGTCTTTTTTTGTTCTAATTTATGAGAGGTAGCCTCTTTTTTTTATATTCTAAGGCTCAATAGAGTTTTTATTTTGGTATCATGTGTAAAATTTCCAAGATTATTTTGTTCTGCAGTTGTTTCATTTCAATCAATTTCTGTTCCTTTTGGGGAGGAAGAGTATGTATTATCTTCTCAAATATTTGAGGATACTAATTAGAAGTTCAAGAAATTTTTTTTTGTATCTCTGACATTATTATTATGTAGTTTATTTTCCTCTCTTTTCTTTTCTCTCTCTCTCTCTCTCTCTCTCTCTCTCTCTCTCTCTCTCTCTCTCTTTCTTTCTTTCATTCTCTGTTTAATTTGGCCTCTTTGAAGGGAGAGGAGCTTTTGAGGAAGGGTCGGAAATATTTTCCAATGGTTGATGATGCTTGATTATCCATTCATATTTAAGATTATGGCATCAGTAAATGGATAGGAAGCTCTGTAAGTTACATTTGTGTACGGGGACAGGGGGAGGGTGACATCTGTGTGTGTGTATGGGGGGGTATCTTTCCTCTGAGGCCATTCCCTTTCTCTGGAGGGCAAACCTCCTTTTCCCTGCCTGAATCTGGGGTTGGGCTTTGTCTGTGTTCTGGGCAGAGAAAGGTGCCTGGGGTCCAGTCACTCCATTTGCAGACTTTCAATTATTCCTATTACTTTCAACCCAGATGACTTTCTTCTATTGTCTGGTGTACCTGGAGTTTGAAGACTGACGCCTCTACCTTTCAGTTTCTGCAAAGAACAACCTCCTGCTCTCCTGGTCCTGGGACACCCTGTGGGCTACTGGTGAGGGGGTGGAGGCTGTCCATTTCCACCTTTCAATGACGAACCCTGCTTCCTTTCTCTCTGGCATGCCTGGCCTCTCTGAATTTAGGCATCCACAAGATCCTTGGCCTGTCCGTGGAGGGCTGTGACCTCTCCTCCATCTACCTGCTCTCCCACCTTCCAGAAATCTGCTGCAGCCTGTTTCCTATATTCCTCCCTGTTCTTTCAACTGTGAGGGAGGAGTCAATTTTTCCTCTGACCCTCAAGATTCTCCTGGCTGGCCTAATAATCAAATAGACATGAGACAGATTAGCAAGAGAAAACCACCAAATTTAATACATACATATGTATGGGAACCCCGCATACATGAGTGGGTCAGAGACCCCAGGAGCACGAGAGGTTCACAGATAGAATGATTGAGGTATATAAGACACTCTAGGTAAGGTGCCTTGGGGGCTTCAAAGGATCCTGGCAGAATGATAAGAAGAGCAGATGTTTAGTAAATAAAAGTTTGCCCTGCCATATAGATGGGTCAAAAAGAGCTTATCGCTGATAATCTCTTATGGGAAAAGTTCCTAATTCAAGTTCTTCTAGGTTGTTAAAGGGAGGGACAGAAGTTCACTTGAGCCTGAAGCTAAAATTGCCTTTAGCTCAAAGTAATCTGCACACCTCTTCTGAACTGCACCCCCCCATCCTTGGTTTATAACCCCCTCCCCCACCCCCACTCCCCTTTGCTTTCGTTTGAGTGGGTCTTTAATCAGAAGAATTTTGCTGGCCTTTTTTGAAAGGCTGGTCTTCCACCAAATAAAAGGGAATAATATGTGCCCCACCACAGCCAATAAAATAGTTTTCAGTGCCTGACTGTTCACTCTAGCAGAGACAATGCGAGGGGAAAACTGAAGCCTTTTGGAGGGGTTCTTGGGAGCTCCTACTGTGGAATTCAGCATGTCTCCCCACGCTCCTCGCCTCTCACTGTTTGACCTTCTCCTCCTCTCTCAGGCGTTGCCAGCTTCCTGCTTCTCTGTCTTTAGTGAAAACACCTCTCTCCCTATTTCACAGTCCTTTCATTTTTGTTTGTTTGTTTGTTCCCAGGTGTAGGGTAACCAGATTCAGCAAACAAAAATACGGGACTGTCCAGTTAAATCTGAACTCAGATAAACAACAGATAGGATGTTTAGTATGCAATATTTGGGACATACTTAGACCAAAAAGTTTTCATTGTTTATTTGATATTTAACTGTAACCAGGTGTCCTGTATTTCATCTGGCAACTCAATCCAGGTGGCATTTCTTTTATTCAGGGCAGATCAACTCGGTAGGCCTCTGTAGTACAAAAGGGCTTTGTCTTCACACCATTTCTTTTCTTAAAGGGAACTACTGCTATTTCCATAACATATGGCGGGCTCACACCATGCAATGTAAATTAGAGGCTGCTTATTCATTGTCAAGTTAGGAACTCAACCATATTTCTCAGCTGTCTTCAGTTCCCCAGCCTCAAATTCAAGAAATAAATGTGCTGTTCTAACAGTGTTTATGCCATTGTGCCGCCTTTGTCCATTATCTGTACCCACTCTGGGCCTTGGGGCAAGATAGCCTTTCCATCCTAATGTGACGTGGTCTCCGTGTCAGCATCTCTGGTTTGTTCTTTGGAGGGTTTGGAGGTAATTCTTACCAGATCTCGGTTTTTAAGAACACTACCACATCCTGTTGGTTTCTTTATAGGCACTGGCAGGCGACAGGTGTACGGAGCAGGATTTGTTAGTACCATGTGCCCAAGAACATGAACTTGACAAAGAGCACTTGTCCTAAAGGAAAGCTCCATTAGGATTGAACCAATTCCAGGAAAGGATACAGAAAACGAATGTAAACTGCTCAGGAAAGCAATTCACAGAATAACATTAACATTTTCATCTTGTCCCCGTGGAGTTGTCCTTTTTTTAGGTCATTTCCTTAAAGATATTATTTGCAAGTTGTAAGCCTGTTCTTGTTCTTTCACTTCCAATTCACTGTCAGGAACTCTCCCAGCTACATCCCGGAGGAGATCCAAGGGGGTCAGCTATTAACAGAGCTGGGCTAAATATATACCTTCCGGGAGCCTCCCGTCTTTCTCGAGTCCCATCCTCTGTCAGCCAGGGCTGACTTCCTTTCTGCTTCCCGTCCGCCCACACGGAAGCCTTGTCAGAGGCCTTCAGGGTCAGCCTCAGAGGTGATGATGAACCGAGAGACCTCTTCAAGGTCCAGTCTATTTACCTGACACGGTTGGCCCACCTATGTGGTATTGTCCCTTCACCAGCACACACATTTACACCTCAGCTGTATATCCTGGCTCCTTGTAAAAAGAAAGCACACCACTAACCTAGCAACAAAGCCTCACGCTCTAGGAGGGTTTCTATATGTTGGATTTCTCGGGTTTAGCAGATGGCGGTAAATTTTGCCTTTTCCCCCCTAATGACAAGAAATAAAGATCTTGGAGCAGAGAGTCTGAAATGGGAAGTTATATTTCTCTTTTGCTGTTCTTGGAACTAAGGGGTCTCCCCAGGTGTGGGAATTTCAGTGCTACAACCGAACCCGTCTTGGGCAAACCAGGATCGTGGCTCACCCTCTGTTCCCTTCCCCACCACCACCCTGCACATTCCCATCACCATTCTTTCTTACACGAGCTGAGCGGAGAGATGTGGAGAGAGGTCATAGCCCAAGACTGAGCTATGGAAGTTTTTGCCAAACAAACAAAACCCAGAGATTTGGGGGAATTTCACATTCAAGCAACACAAGGTGTAGCCAATAATTTTCTTTGAAGGTATTTGTGAGAAAAGGAACTTTAAGAGATCGAAGGGAAAGATGTAACAATACTTTTCATTTGTAAAACCTGTCTAAAGAGCTTTTTAAAATGTTTGTTTCTGGCTTGCTTGTTTGCACTTTGCTATTTAAGTTAATGTTTCTAATAAGTAAGAAATAAAATAAAAAGAAAATTGTGATTAAAAATCTGTAGTGTTTGAACCCAGAACCAAAATCTAATTTTAGCAAACCCTCCACTTACCCATTGAGACTTCACGACCCATGGCACACTACTGCCACCTGGTGGCAGTGTACATAAATTAAGTGCTGACCATCCACCCCACTTCCCCATTTTTTGGGGGGGGTGGGGTGAGGTGTGCTGAGAGCCTCCCTTTTGGGAATTGAATCTTAAAGACCAAATTATAAAGATACCAATTTGTTTCATATGCTACTATTGTCCTTATTTGAAATGCAGGGGCAATTTGAAGCAAAGACTATATCTTTATTTGATACTTCATCCTGTGAGGTACTGAGCCCATGAAACCTTATAAAATAATTGATTACATTAATCTCTTAGAGAATATAAGAATATTGTAAGCACACACCATGAAGTGCATAATTTGTGAAAATACCATAAGTGCATAGATCTTATTAGATTATAATAATCGAATAAAATTTGTAAGAAATTTATTAATCAAACATGGTTCATCATGCTCATTATCACATTGAGTTCTACAGTTATTAGTTCACAGCAGGGGGTTTCATTGCAATTACTTTTGCACAGGTAAATCTTTTTTCTTTATATTCTTTTTTCCTCTTATTTTGTTAATTTTTCAGCATCTGAAATAACTGCTAAAGTTCATGGATTGTTTTATCATCAACACACTTTGTGAGAGCAGAAGACTCAAACCTCACTTGTGCAGTTTGTTCCTTCTTTGAGGAACTCATTTCATTTGCCTAGGGCTGGGTTTCCAGGTCTATGACATTGAGATAATAAATCTATATGTTATCACACTAGTGTAAGAGTCAAATGATGTGTGCGTGCGTGTGTGTGTGTGTGTGTGTGTGCGCATGCGCATGTGTGTGCGTGTGTGTGTGTGCGCGCTCTGTTATCCAGATGCTAGCCACAGGGGTATTATTATCATTTGCGAATTGAAGACAAAGATTCCAGATTTTACTTCTCAGCCCTTGGCTGCCTCCTGCCCTCTATTTACATCCCAGGACTGAGGGAGGTTCCCTGGAATATACCCAGGAATTCTAATTTCCTCTCAGCCTGCTGGTCCTCATCCTTGCCAGGACCTTCCCCAAGCCCCTAACGCTCACGCCCCACAAAGTTGCCAAAAGAGAAGAGGCACCAGGCCAAGCCCAGGTGTAAGGTTCCATGGGGTGGGGAAGGTTTGGATGAGAGCAGGTGAGATCCTGAGCCTGTGACCGGGGTGTGTGGCCACAGAGGGCATAGGTAGAGTTAAGGTAAATTGCAGGAGTGAAGGGGTGGGGAGAAGAGAGGGTTGGCTTGTTCTCCTTGCAGGGCTTCATCCAGCTTCTACAGGACCAGGCGGCATGCATTTCCAGAAAACCACTGTGATGCCACACTTTATCTTACTAACCTAATTTTATTTTTGTCTTCATCTTGATTTCTTCTTAAAATGAAAAACAACAACAACAAAAAAACCAAAAACCTGGGCCGGCCGAGTGGCGCAATGGTTAAGAACTGGCTTGGGACGCCAGAGGGGCCCGGTTCGGATCCCACATATGAGGGCCAGTGACACTGCCCTCCACAGCTAAGATGCTGAACAACAGCTCAACCTGGAGCTGGGCTGCCATGAGTCGCCGGCGACGGCGTAGGCTGCAGCCCCTGTGGCAGTGGATTGCCATGGGCTACCGTGTGTAGCCAGCAGCCAGCGTGAGTGGCCAGCAGCCACAGTGAGCGGCCGTCCAGAAGCCGGCGACTGATCTGCCTCACCTGGGAAGAGCACAATGATGGTGCCAACTTGGGCCAGTGAAGCAACGTCCTCCACAACTAGACTGAAGAACAAAACGACAGCAACTTGTCTGTTCCCCTTCCTCCAATTCCCCAGCACTGTTCCCATACCCCAATTCCCCAATAAAAATCTTTAAAAAAAAAACAAAACAAAACCAAAAACCTGCCTCAAATCTTTGTTTGGCATGAAGCTGAGGTTTCCAGCATTTTGGCTGTTTTTATAAGCGCTCAAATTCACTGTTGTTTTCAGGCTCTAATTGCCTTCTCAAACTCCCTTCTGTGTAGACTAAGAACTCAGGATTTACCTCTTGGCTCCTAATGCCTTTCTCACCCTGGACGATGCAGTTTCTGACAAGCATCCATGTTGCTGGAAGGCTGCCTCCCAGGACGCGGAAGCTCTATTACTGTTTCAGAGGTGAAGCAGCTGCAGAGCTTCTTCCAGGAAAAGAAGGAAGAAGGAGAAGGAGAAAGAGAAGAAGCATTTCCACCTGCAGATGCTCCTCCTGCTGCTGAGGCCCTTGCTGCTGTCTGGGCAAGAGCACACATTAGGTTTGAAATCTTCCAGAACGAAATATCCATTTGCCCCTCTAAACCCGTAGAGGACGTGCAACACCACAGAAATGTGTTCAGAGGTTGCTTCATCCATCTGTGAGGCACACCTGTGCCAAAACCTTGCTTTACTACATTTGACATTGGAGAATGGAGGCCCACTGGAGGCACTGTGGGGTGTACATTCAGGCTCTCCAGGCTGCATCTGGGAACTATTTTGGAAGAGCCAAAGCACCTGGGCCCCATTTCCAGCGTGGCTGGTAGAAACATTTCTGCAGTACAATTTGCCTTTAGAAAATATTTCACAGGGACTTGATACATTTATAAAGCTTTTTTGTGTTTGGAAACCATAACTAGTGATACTGTCTACTATCTCATTTAACACCTTTCATATAAAACCCAAATAAAAATCTTTTGCATGAGATTCTTGCCAGAAAACATTTGTCTCTATAGATAAAATTCTGGTGTGAAGAGAAAGATTACATAATCCATCAACACTTTCCTCCAAGCCTTCAGTACCAGATAGCTTAAACTCATTGTCCAGATGTTCTCATCTGCTCATCAGGTGCCTGACACATATTCTCTTTCAGCTTTTTTTTT
>NW_017731626.1:749431-750913 GCF_001890085.2 Hipposideros armiger | reverse complement strand
ATTTGGTACAATTGTAGAAATATGAATAAAAACTGAATATTAGATTATATGGAATATTATTTTCTTAGAAGTGATTATGATATTGTGATGATGTAGAAAAACGTTCTTATTCTTAGATGCATGGTGAAATATTTAGTGATGAACTGTGATGAAGGGCTGCAACTTAATTTAAGTGACTTAACAAAACAAAGTATATATTTTTTCCTCCTGTATGTCCTCTGTAGAAGAATAGATAGCTAGATATCAACAGAGACAAAAAAATAAATCAAATATGGCAAAATGTTAACAATTGGTGAATTTGGGTGTTAATTCAATTTTATATTTTCTATAGACTTGAATTTTTTCAAAATAAAAAGTTAGGAGAAAATGCCTGGCTATAGAACAAAAGACCCAGAAGAGTCCTTGGATTTTTATCTTCTAAATCTTTCATTTTGTAAATTGTAAAATTAAAACCCAAAGAGATTAAGTAGCTTTCTCAAGGCTGCAGAGTTAACAAACAAGAGAGCTTCGCCTCTGGTGTTATTTCTACTAGTCTTTGCTGTCTCTCATGAAAATTAACCTCATTTTTATGGCATGTAAAATGCTTTTTAATCTCTCCTAATATCACATGGACTTTGCCATATCAAAATGACTCGGGGGAGACTGGGCACCTGCCAGGCCTTGACATTGGTCCCTATCTCCTCAGGGCCATGGTTTCTCCTACTTATTTGACCTTTGCATCCATCTGGATTACAGGGTGCCTTGGCTCCCTCTGTATTCCTTCTCACTCAGTCCCCATCTCAACAACCAGGGCTTCACTGTCGCCTTGTTTTATTAACTTGGTGCCGCTCTTAGTAACCTGTCCATGGCATTTTCCTTAATATTCTTTGGCTGATTTTTAAAAAAGCTTCTTTGCATTATTGAAACACTTCATAACGTAACCAAGTCAACATAATCATACCTTGACCAGGCTAACGGGAAACCACAGTTTGAAACAAAAGGCTACATACTAGATACCCTCGGGGCAGTAACATCCCCCAATCTCCAAAGGGGCAGCTGGAAACACACCAATTTATAAATTAAACCACCAGGCTGAGCTTGCCCAAGAACATTGTGCAGGTAGTGAAACAATAAAGAAATAAACATGTTGCCCAATCAGCCCTTTTTACCCCAAAGGAAAGGAGACAGTGGTGGAGAGATTCTGTGGAAATCAAGCATAAAGCCCTGGGCTTAAAAGCCTACCTGGTAGAGAAGTGAAAACAACTCAAGGATCTTTTCAGAAGTTGGGATTGAACTATTCTGCTAGTTCCTTCCCATCCTCTTGACCTCACCTTTCTTTCTTTCTTTTCATTTTAACATTGCATTTTCTTTTACCTGTTCAGATGTGCCAGCAATTTATTTACCTTCTTTGACTGGAACAAAATAATTTTTTATTCTTAACATGCATTAAAAGTTTGGTATAAAAAATTCTAGGCACTTAACCCCTCTCTCCCCACCTGGTTG
>NW_017731626.1:745926-748999 GCF_001890085.2 Hipposideros armiger | reverse complement strand
AGGGCAGTCCCCATGGGGAGTAGCTGGCTCAGTGGGCTGGCATTTCTAGCAGCTGAGATTCATTCTTTAGTCCTGAAGGGGAACCTGGGAAGCACAGCACAGCATCCGCTATGTGGGGTGAGTCATTGCACCCCTCTGAGCCTCAGTTTCCACAACTACAAAGTGGAGAAATTGGCTCACTTGGTCTCTAAGTCTATTCCCAACTTGCAAATCTTCCGTTATAGTGTCAGGTACTTATTGGTTCTTGTTTCCTGAAGTCTTAGTTCATAAATATGCCTTTGAAAATAACTGGTGATTCATGAAAAAGGACGAGGAAGATCTTTATGAATGGATTTGGAATAACTTTTAGAATATATTGTTAAGTGAAAGAAACAAGTGTATAGTAGGACACCCTTCGCCCAGAAAGAAGGAAAATGTGTGTATGTGTGTGTGTGTGTGTGTGTGTGTGTGTGTGTATGTGTGTGTGTGTGTGTGTGGGGGGTGAATGTGTATGTATGTTGCAAAAAGAAGCACAGGAAGGATAAACCAGAAGTTAATAAAACCTACAACGGAGAGGGGTGGGACTAGGGTTTGGGGAATGGATATGGGTGCATGTGAATGTCTTATATACTTGGAAAATTTAATTAAATTAAAAGAGATGGAAAGAAGCAAATTCTAGTTGAAGTATAATTTTAAAAAAATGAATCTAGCTATATTGTATAGATAAAATAACTACATAGAGAAAAGAATTGATTCAAGTAAACTTTGATATCAGGACTCTAGCTGACTACACCTTAGTGGATATATTCTCTAAGAACAAAAATAATTTCAATGGCATTTAAAGCTTTATTATGTTTATTGGTTATTAGTAATGTTAGTGTTATAATTTTGAAACCATATATAAATATTCTAGGATAAAGCCAATAAGTAGATATAGTAATATTTGGAATTAGACTTTACTGTAAAAGAATGTAAATAAAAGGAGAAGATAAAAGAAGTTTAAATAAACAGTTTATATTAAATTTGAATGTAAAATTCTTGAATATATGTATTTCCTAGTTTTGCCCACCTGAAAGGATTTACAAGTAATGACGCTTAGGTGCAATGAGTACCCGTCCTGCCCAGGTCTTGATGTGATTATCATTTTCCATTAAAAAAAAACAAGATTCTTTGGAGAATGGCTGAATCCAGGACTGGGGAAGGAAAATATAAAACAAATCAGAAATAGTTTATAGTGCTAGACAACAAGAAAAACTCACAAACCAATGTTTTCTTATAAAAAGGGCACAGGATCCATCTTAAAGCGGCTCCCTCTAGCCAAATTTGGGACCATTTGGACATCAAAAAGAATAAAGTATGTGAATATAACACATTAAATAAAAAAGAAATTCATGAGACCATAGTAATATGAGGGAGAGGGAGAAGGGAAGGTAGAAAAGAGAAAGAGATGGGAACAGGGAGAGAGAGATGGAGAGACNCTGTAAAAGGGCCCAAGTCCTTGGCAGAAGTCAGTATACAGGTATAAACTAAACTTGAAACTAATTCCTCAGATTGTGGAAGAAATGGTTGTTTCAAATTTGCAATAATTTTCTCACATAGCTACATTCAAACATTTTTTTAAAGATTGCAAGTTGAAATACAAAGACCCAGAAATGCAGACTGGGATTGATTTCTACTTTTTTGATAGGAGACTTGCCCTAGGTGAGTGGGGTGGCACAGTGCAGAGGGCCCAGCAGCAGTGGGCATGTCCAGAGGGCAGGGGTGCCAGCAGGTGCATCTTAAGGAACTGTTTTCTGTGGCAAGACCTTGGCTGTATTTCTGCTGCCATGGGCTTAGCCCACTTTCCTGTTGTGGCTCTTCTGTTTCCTGGCCAATTCTGTGAGCTTGGTACGTTGGTGCCTGGGACCACGTGTGTAGATTTCCTTTCTGCTTAAGTTAATCATATTGAGTTTCTATTGCTTGCAACCAAGAACTCTGACTTACCTATTCAGCAAATTAATTAGTTCAGTGATTCACTTACTCAATCAGCATTCCCTGAGCAAAATACCCGTGTGAAGTAGGTATTATATTTCTTCATTTCATGGATGCAGAAATTGAAGCTCATGGAATTTAAGTTTTGAAAATTAATATTATAAGCCAGTGTTTGGTGTTTAAAGCAGCGTTTTCCCTGTCTTCATGATCTCCCTGCAGGCAGCACAGTCAACATTTCATCTCAAATTCTGCAGGCTTTTGAAGTCTCGTTACTGGGAGAATGCCCACAATCAAGACCCCAGTGTGACCTATCGGGTTAGAGTTGTGCCCTTTGTCCAGGAAGACCCGGATGTATGGCCAAAAGACACTTCATCGGTAAGAACTTATAGGCCCTGGTGAGGGGAGAATTTTGGTGGGACCTTTTCTGAACAGCACCACTGGGAGGGAAGGGAAGGATTGGAGTTATAAAGTTGGCCCTTATAAATCATATGTTCTGCCTGTCATTTCAGCAAACTACTCTAACTAGAATTCCCAGAGAAAGGATTTGCAAATTAATTCTACTAAAACAAAGGTAGAAATTCTTTTTTTTAACCACCCAGGATATTGTATTTTATTATTATCATAAATTAAATATTTAAAACATAAAAATTATATAGTATAATATAATAAACACATTGGACAGGTATCCAATATACAGAGTTAGAAATATCAACCTCATAGAGTATGACTAAATAACTTAATACATATAAAGTGTGTAGAACAGTGCCTGAGCCGTAGTAAATACTGAATAAATACTAATTAATATAATATCTTCATTTGCAGTATTTTCTTTTGGTGTTTTTAAGAAGAAATCTGACATTACTGTTACAGTGAATGTTTCTTCCATAAACTTCCTAAATCCATGTTTTTATAAATTATTACATATGTGTATGTATTTTCATAAATAATACTAAATGCTTTGAAGTTTTAAACTTACATAAATGACATAATACTGAAACATAATTCTGTATTTTTTAAAATCGTATAATTCTTTTTGCTATCTACACAGGTTGAGATGGATAGAAAGATAAATAATAGATACATAGATGATAAATAGAGAGACAGTGTATTTGTTTTATGAACT
>NW_017731626.1:725116-737651 GCF_001890085.2 Hipposideros armiger | reverse complement strand
CTCTGTGAGTGAAGAAGCCATCTTGGATGTCCTGCTCATGGGCCTCCAGCCCCAACTGCCAACCACTGCAACTGCAAAAAAACATTCTACGCAAACACAACAGAATAGCATCCAGCTGAGCCCAACCAAGACACAGAATCTGGAGAGATAAGATGAAAGTTTTGTTAAGGTGCTAAGTTGGAGTAGTTTGTTATACAATAAGTCCCCGACTTAAGAATGAGTTCCATTCCGGGAGAACGTTCGTAAGTCGGATTCGTTTGTAAGTCTGACAAAGTGAGTCTTGTATACCTTTGACACAAATATACAATGTAAAGCATCAAAAAACTAAACACATACAAAAATACTGTAAATAAACTATTTTTACTTTTACAGTTACCTTAAAATGGTGGAACAGTACAGTACAACTGGCATACAGGGGGTTGCATGGAGTGAACTGACAAGAAGGGTTACTAAACTGGAGGAGGGAGGGCAGGTGGGAGATGGTGGAGCTGCTTTTCCTCTTGCTTCCGGACATCCTGGGCTCTGATTGAGCACTGCACTACTGTACACTATCGCACTGTACAGTAAGCACACAGCAGCACAACTGTGACAATGTCTGGCAGACACGTGAGCTACTTCCACGATTTGTTCACTCTACCAGTGTTCATAATGCGAGGTCCATTCTTAACTGTGAAAGTTCGCAACTCGAATGTTCGTAAGTCAGGGTCTTACTGTACAGCAATAGATAACTTGAAACAATACACTTAAAACATATTCCCAGTACCCAAATTGATCTGTCTCATGCTGAAGATGGAAGGAACAGTGCTTCTGTTTATCCTGACTATTAACACTGCCCTGGATTTATTGACATTTAGCAATCATATCATCAGATGGAATGCACAGCTAGCTATAAATCCCTGGCATGTGTCATAGAATGGCTGGCTACTTCTCTCCAATGTCTCCCTAAATGGTGTTATGGACTTGAATAAAGTGTATTTATATATATATATACAAATTTTTTTTGATAATTTTCATCTTGTCTGTTGTGACATTATTCCAGCTTGATGAGATTTTTAGAACATATTTGAGTTCCATCGTCTAGTATAATAATTATCCCTTGTGTTCTCTGCAGTTTGGCAAACATGTCNCACACACCCATATTACAAATCACCAATAAAACATTCCACAGTAATGACCAGAGTATGCACTTGACCTCCAACCTCCCATCTGCACTCTCCTGGATCCCAATTCAAAGCACAGCCCTCCCTGAATAAAGCACAGCATGATGTGTTCCCAGCTCCACCATGTTACTTACATGAAGACCTCCAACCCCCATCCTGCCAAAGCAGTGAAAAGTCTGGGACTCAGGTCTCGAGCTGGATTCATGGCACAGCCACTGTTCAATCCCAAAGAGGAAGAAATGACAATAATTACGAAGCCAATGATAATGGGCTCTAGGCCTTTGGGAACTCCCAAGTTTCTGGAGTCAAAGATGGCAAAGACAAACATGAGGAGGAACATGGTGGCCACGACCTGGGGAAGGAGAAATGTGCAAAGAGTTTAGCTTATATCCTGCCCACTTGCCCATCTCAAAATTCACCCCTTCTTGTTAAAAACAAATTTAGTAATAACTACATACTGGTTGAACACACTGTGCCAGGTGCTTTTATCACAGCAAGCTTAGATATGGATGGTAATATCATTCTTTACAGATTGGTTACCTGCCCAAGGTCACACACTTAGCAGCAATCAGATGTGGGCCCAGAGCTCAGCTCTAGAGACTATTATCTTTACTACACTATCCTGCTAAATTACTACCCAGCTAAAGTGAAACACAAACTGCAGGCTGGAAAAATGAACAAAGAGGTTCATTCAAATTAGTGAGACAAACAATGTGAGACCTCAATAGGTAAATGGGCAAAGGAAATGAACTGAAAATTCATAAAAAAAGAGTAAAATTAAGAAACAAGTGGGAAAAACTGATATGTAATGAAAAAATGCAAACAATACCAAATGTTAGGGAAATAATACCAGCTCTCTCTAGCTTTTCTAGCAGAACTAAACATGTACCACACTTTCAAAAAGAAATTCAGCAGTAATTTAGCAATACGTATTTTTAAAAACCCCACAAATTTATTCATTCAATTTGACCCCATTGGATATTTGAGAACCATACCATGGATATAAGTTAAACTGTATTTTCTCTTCTTTATGGTGTTCTCAAATACATTTTCTCTAGTTTACTTTACTGTAAGAATATTATATGTAATATATATATAACATAAAATATGTTAATCAACTATTTATGTTATTGGTAAGGCTTCTAGTCAACAGTGGGTTATTAGTAGTTTAGTTTCGAGGGAGTCAAAATTTATACATGGATTTTTGACTGCACAGGGGTTGGTCTCCCTAACCCCCACATTGTTCAAGTGTCAATTGTATTTGTAGTACTAAGAAACTGGAAGCCACCTAAGTACATATCAATAGGGGAAGGAGTAACTATGTGATGGAGTGCCCACTTTATAGTCTATTATATAGCCATTAAAAACAGTAAATATAAATAAGGGGTAACATTTAAAAATGCTTATAATATTAAGTAAAAATTATATGTGCATTATATTTTACATTTAAAAACATGCCTAAAAGGAAAATTGTTATATACAAACAGTGATAACAAGCATTCTGAAGTGGGGCTTATTGCTTGTGTTTTCCCCACTCTCTGTTTTCTAAACTTTCCAAACTATTATTTTACTTTAACAGAGAAATGATAGTGACTATTTGCTGAACACTTATGTGCCAGGCACTTGGTATGTTTTATCTCATTAGAACCTCAGAATAACCTGTGAGATAAATCCTATTATTTTTCTCAGTTTACAGGTGAGGAAACTTAGGTAGGAAGAGGTTAAAAAACTTGCCCAAGAGCCCACAGGTCCTGTGCAGAAGCATCAGGATGAAAACCAGGCAACTGATTTATGCAGCGGTTCTCAACCTTCCTAATGCCACGACCCCTTAATATAGTTCCTCATGTTGTGGTGACCCCCAACCATAAAATTATTTTCGTTGCTACTCTATAACTGTAATTTTGCTACTGTTATGAATCGTAATGTANAAGGTTTGGGGTTAGCGAGTTCCGCATCTCCATCCCTCCTACCAGTCTTGACGTGGCTTTTTCTTTAGTTATAAAACTTCTATTCAGCCAGACTTCAGATGGTTCTCCAGGTTGATTGTTCTATAATTTAGTTGTAATTTTAATTTCTTCACAGAAGGAAGTAGGTACAGTGTTTACCTATTCTGCCATCTTGGATCTCCTCCTCACCCGATCCATTTTTTTTTAGCTGGTCCTGAGTTAAATCATGGCGAGCCCTTCTTTTACTGATTTCTGAGTATTTGAGAGATGACTTTATTGTAAGGCCAGTCAGAAACCTATTAGATGCCTTTCTTTCAGCAGAATGTCAATATTTGATGATAACTGAGTGGGATCCAGGTCATTGGTGACTCTCTGAGTACTCTAAAAGTCAATTTAAGGCTAGAACAGATCTAATAAGAATGGAGAGAGGTAGTGTTGGGTTATACTTCACAAGACAGTCATTTTTAATCCACTTTAATGATCCAAGCAAATGATACTGGTTATAATTCTCTGGCTCTCTGTGGCATCGAGGTGCCCTTAAATGTCACTCAAAAGCCACCTAAGACTTCTGCCATTTTTTAATCTTTTAAAAGTAAAAAATATTATTAAAATATTTTTTTTGGAAGAGGTGGAGAAATAAACCTCACCACAATTCCACCTCCTGGAGACAATCTCTTAAAATTTTGGAGTGTATCTGAGCTAGCTTCTTTCTACCCTCCTATCCTCCCCACCCCACTTCCTTTCTGTCTTCCCCCTTTTCTTTCTCTCTTGGGACCTCAAGGATAGAGAGTTGAGATATTTATACTTCTTAGTCATGGCACTTCTCAACATTTGCATGTCCTNTATTTTTAGTTATAGGACTTCTGTTTGGCTAGGCTTCAGATGGTTCTCAAGGTTGATTGTCCTGTATTTTAGTTGTAATTTTAATGTGTTTATCAAAGGACACAAGCAGAGTGTTTATTTGCTCCACCATCTTGGATCTCCCTTCCCAGCACTCTGTTCTTACGGCAACCTTTCCCACACCTCCAAATCATGATGAAAGTTTCTGTGAGAGGCACATAGGTTTTTAAAGAACTAGGAGCCTTCTCTTCAGGTAAGCACATAAAGTGGATATAAGCCACCTTATTTGACCCATCATTTTATTTCTGCCATCACTATTTTATGGTGAATCTCTCATGGTCATTTAACAGATTAGAGTCCAAGATATCTGCCAGGACATGTTCTCCTTTCCCTGGATGGACTCTTCTTTTTCTATGAGAGATAAATACCTTGTGCTAGGGTGACAAGTCATAAATGAAGCAGCTCAGATGGGGTTCCCTGCCTAGCCCAGTCTTACATGTACACAAGGTCATTTGCACACTATGATTTTGGGGATGCCAGGAAAATGTCTGTGTTAATTGCTTAACGTACCTTCATCAGGAATTCATTCCTTTGGGTAACCTTTAAAAAGAAAATTAACACTAACGTTGGATCCTTCATCTATCAAGTCATTAACATCTTAATGGGAATTTGTGAAGAGAACATGGATGGGAAGCATTCTAATATTTAAGTGAAAAACAAGAGTCATTCAGGGTCTCTTGACTCTTGCTCTTGTTGGAACTTTTGGTGTCCTACTCCTTGGTCATCCTCACTGTTTTCCATGCAGGGGCAAGTGAGGATCTGAGAATAAGGTAGTTCTGGCTTTATCTGAGGCTGTGGATCCAAGATAGAATATCTACTGAGATACTTACCTTAGATACAGAACCTTGAAAGAATGGAACATTTTGGAGACCTGCTGTCCCTCAAAGGTTTTCTTGAGAACTTTTTGGTTGAGGATTACCAGCCAGCCAAGCTCTTACCTAAGTGGTTTCTACCACTGCTGTCTCTGCCCCCCTCTACTCTCTATTTTTTAACCCATTTTATATAATGATATCTGATTAATTTTGCTAAATTTGAGTTCTAAACATGTCAAAAACTCCTGCCCTAAATCCTTTGCTGCTCCCCATAACTTACAGAATAAGGAGCAGCAAAACCCTCAAATTTTCATTCTGGGGGTTTAGGACTTTTATGATCTGCCACCAATTGCCCTTTTCAACCTTCTTCATGCACCCCTCCAGCTAGACTGGATCACTTGTTATTTTTAACATTCTGTCTTTGGATCCTCTCCACCTGAAATATCTTCTCTGTTCCCCATTTAAGCATGTCCATATATTACAAAATGCCCCTCCTCTTCCACCCCCATGATTCCTAAGTTTGGAGCTGCAAACCTTCAATTCCTGGAGTTCATTAGTCAAATCTCTTTTATGTTAGCTTCAACTTGTGTAAGAGGCTATGCTAACCCCTCTGAAATAGAACATGTAACACTGTGAAGAACAGCAACTTGGTCTTAACCATCTTTAGTACACAGCCTTGAATAAGAGATTAGGTAGCTGCATGGATGAATAAATGAATTCATGAAGGGAAAAACCCTGATGCTAACAAGGGATATGGCGCTCAGAGTTTGGCATTAGGTGATTCAGCATTCTCTCACAGACATGGCCGCCTACCATATACTTAGCAAATCAGAAAATAGGTAAGATCTCTATCTGTTTTAAAGCCCCCCTTACTCATAGAGCTTTGGGGGAATCACCAAGCAGGGCTCAAAGGGAGGACAGATCACCTTGGGGCATCTTTGTTCTAGGGGGTCTGTGTGAAACTAACGGAGGTGACTTGGTGGTGGGGGCAGTGGTCTCCCAGAGTGAAATTCAGGAACTTGGGATTAAAGGAAACCCATGGGCTAATTCTGGGCCCTGGGAATAAGGAGATTGTTAAGATTTATGTTTTGATTCTCCACTGGAAGAACACAGAGGACCTTTTTAAGCTGAGGACATTTTGTTCAGCCTTCTCATGCTCTGGTGGTGANTGGCACTATACATAGTTATTACCATATCATTGACTATATTTCCTATGCTTTACTTTACATCCCCATGACTATTTTGTAACTATGAGTTTGTGCTTCTTAATCCCTTCACCTTTTTCACCCTGCCCCCAACCCCCTCCTATCTATCACTCCAACAAATCTAGTATCCATTTGCATCATACGTAGTTATTTCAATATTATTGACTATATTCCTTATGCTATACCCTACATCCCCATGATTACTGTGTAACAACCAATTTGTATATCTTAATCCTTTCCCCTTTTTCACTAACTCCCAAAGCACCTCTCATCTGGCAACCATCAATATGTTTCTCTGTATCTGTGAGTTTGTTTCTGTTTTGTTTATTTTGTTTTTTAGATTTCACATATAAGTGAAAAGACATATTGTATCTGTCTTTCTCTTACACTCCACATGGCATAGTATCTTCCAGGTCCATCTATGTGCCACAGATGGCAAGAAGCCATTCCCTTCCCCAGCCGAGCAATATTCCATTGTATATGTGTACTGCCTCCTCTTTATCCATTTTTCCATTGACAGACACCCGGGCTGCCTCCACATCTTGGCTATTGTAAACAATGCTGCAACGAACATATGGATGCACACGTCCCCTTGAAGTAGCGTTCGGGTTTCTTTGGATAAATATCCTGCAGTTGGATTACTGGGTCCTTCTTTATCTTTTGTTATAGCCTTTGTTTTAAAGTCTTTTTTGTCTGGTATAAGTATTGCTACCCCAGCTTTTTTTTTTGTTATTGTTTTTTTCATTTCCATTTTCATGAAATATCTTTTCCATTCCTTTACTTTCTGTCTGTGTATGTCTTTCAATCTGAAGTAAGTTGCTTGTAGGCAGCATATGTAAGAGTCTTGTTTCCTTATCCATTCAACCCTCCTGCGCGTATGTCTTTTGAGTGGAGCATTTAATCCATTTACATTGAGAGTAATTGTTGATAGGTATGTAGTTATTGCCATTTTATCATTCATAATTCTGATCTTTCTAATTTTCTGTCTTAAAGAAATTCATCTAACATACTGTGTAATACTGGTTTGGTGGTGATGAATTCCTTTAGCCTTTTCTTGCCTGGGAAGCTCTTAATCTATCCTTCGATTTTCTTTTTTTTTGTTTTTTGCCTTTTAATTGTTTTTATTACTCAAAAAAAGCTTCATTATTTTAAAAATTTAGCTTTCTGACTCTGTGCTTGCACCTGCAACACTTGCACGATTATTTTCTGCTCCTTGATAATGAAACACGCTTGATCCTGTCACAGACACAGTTAGCACACATGAATCCATCATAGGCCCTGCTGACATGTTTTTTTCATTTTAGACAACCTCATTAGAACTTTAGGTCTCACAGCACGAACTCCACGAAGTCGGCCTGGGCACATGCCACATGTAGATTTTGGTGCTTTCCCAACCTTCTTGGTATAAAGGTAAACAATTCTATTACCAGGGCTTCAGGACAGCCTAGTTTTATTAGAAGCTGTATTGTAGGACAGCCTCTGATGGTATGTCAAATGCTGGACCATTCTGAACGCCTGTAGATAACATTCCCAGAAGAGCTGTCCTTCGATTTGAAATGATAGCTTTGATGGGTAGTATATTCTTGGTGGTAGGTCCTTGCTTTTCATCACTTTAAATNCTGGCCAAGGTTCTCAGCCAGTTACTGGTCTTCTGAAAGGTGTAGGATGCATTAGACAATGTTCAACTTTCCACGTGACCTTAGGCAACTCCTTTGACTTTCCTGAGGTTTTGTTTTCTTATCTGAAAAGTGGGCAGCATAGTGTTTACCTCAGATAGTCACTGTGAGGACTAAATTAGATAATATGGTGAAAGTGCTTTGTGGATTGTAAAACCCAAGTATTTTATCTTTCCAGAGACCTTCCACTCTGAAGATTATACTATACTAGGAGCCAGTGGCTTTCAGTTTTGGCTTCTAGGGCATGTACAGAATAATGGATGAATGCAATCATTGACTTGTCATTTGTCTGTCCTCGAGTGGGCAATTAGGAAAACACATTTGAGCTAAAAAATATAGAGTGATGTATTTTTCATGACTGAGGTCATGATTATATTTTAGGTTATTATATGCCAAAGACCAGGAAATTAATTGGTGCCCTCTAAAAACATGAAGAGCAAGACATTAATCTGATAAATGGTTTCCATTAAAAAAAATTCCATTTGGTTTCCCAAATTTATCTTGTTTCCTGAGGTTTCTGAATGCCACAATGTCCTTCTGTGCTTACCAGCTGCATTCTACTGCTTTTTACATCCCTAGGTTTAGAGAATATCAATATTTACGCAATTAGAGTAGCACAACATAACTAGAGAGTTAACCCATTAGTTCCACGAATATGTTAACTGAAACTGCTGTTTTGTCTTACAATTTAGTTTTGATTGATACTCAGAATGTAACCTTTGTGGGTTTGAAAATAAGGCTTTTGGTGATACTATTTCATATAGGTAATGCAGCTGAGACCATCCAAATAAGTCGATGGTCAAGGTTCCAAGTTATTAGTGCTTACCCAGTAATAAATTTCCATCAAAGGATGAAATAAACAGGGCAAGAGAGACGCTGTTTAAGGAGAGAGTCCTGCTATTCTGGGGGAAAACTGATAGAAGAGAGGTCAGTGTTTTCAAAACTTCACTCAGATGCTTTTCCAAATAGGTGTCCCACATGGCTGGCAGAGAAATCTGGGCAGATCCACCCCAGTCTTATGAAAACAAAGACTCCTGGATGCCATCTTTCCTGAAGAGAACACCAGCTCGACCAATCGTGAATCCAGAACTGAACACATGACTACATTACCACACTAAGTTCGTATTTCTCTGGTTTGTCCTCAGATTGTTCTGCCTTGATGTCTGGCTCAGGCTTTGAGTGGTGCATTTCAATGACAAGAATATAGATGAGACCTCCAATGGCAGCACCAAGCAAAGGGCCCACTACAGGAATCCACCAAAAGTTATTTCCAACTCTGAAATCAAACAAAAAATTAGTGATACACTACTTGGCCTTCTTCCTGGTATTACTGCTAGTCAGTCACTGACCAGTTAGTCTTTCTCATGCTCATGGCTCCATTTTAACTCAGCAAGAGCTAAGTATAAGGGAACTCACCATAGCTTGGAAACCATTATCTTATGTTTTTCAATACATCTGATTTCAGATGATTCATTCCATTATCCTATTAGTACCTGTGAGAAAATATGTCCCATTTCTTTTCCTTTTAGAAAATATCATCCCTGAACTCATGGTCAAAATTGAGGGCATCTAGGAAAAGTTCATGTTGATTATACAGGAATTGCCTTTCCCTCCTCCTGAAATAATGAGTCCTGAGGATTACGAATGGCAAAATGTGGAGAGATTCCTGGACATCATTGGTCTCTGAGGGCAATGACAAGATAAAAATCAGTAAATGTTTGTCAGTGAATGAATGAATTAAAAAATCAAAGGTGGAATATGAACTATCTACTAAATATAATTTAATTCAGTGCTTGTTTTTTGAGGTCACAGCTTAAAGTTACTCTCCGATAAGGCTATTGTGCTGCAATTCTCTCTCCCCTCCAGAAATTCTCAACATTAGTACATTATGTTAAAGGTATAGTTCTAGGAGAAAGCAACTGCCTTTGTGAATTGTCAACTTTTTTGGAAGCTAGAAATCCATTTAAATAGCTCAGTAGAAAGTACCATGAATGCTCAGAAGCAAGCAAAACTATACAATATATATTGTTGAGGATATATACATTTGAGATAAAATTTTTAAAAAGCAAGGGAATGAACAAAAAAAATGTTCAGGACACAATACGGAGGAGGCAGAGGAAACAGGAGTTGCACACTGACACTCGTGAGGGTTTCATAGTGTTCTATTTAAGGGAAGGGTTCGTGGCTGTGATTTTTATTATTATGCTTAATTATGACACATGTTCCACAGGGCCTTTTGTTTGTATCAAATGTTGACAAGAAAGGATAGGAAAGGAAATAAGCACAAAACGAGAAGCCTGTCCTAGGATTCATGAGACCTAGTTCTCAGGATTGTCTAGGAGGTCTTTGGGCAAGTTTCCCCCACCTCCCACTCTGAGCTTCGTTTTTCCATCTGCACAGCTTCACATGATCATCCAAACACCCTTCTTGGTTCATAAAGCTTAGGTCATAAATGCAGGCTGGAAGGAAGAGCACTGGCATTGAGCACAGCAGCCACCAGGTGTCACTCTTACTGCATGGGAGAGAGGACCCAGAGTCTGCTGTCCTTGAGAGTTTACGCACATAAGTGGGTGGGATTGACCCTCAGGCTGCTTGTCTGTGAGCTTTGGCCACGTCCAGTTTATGGGCTGCTGTGCGGGGTCTTACCCCACTGAGTGGGATTCACCCCAGGAGGCTCTTGTGCCTGTTGAGACAGCCCTTTGTGTGTGCTGCTTGTGGGGCTAATTGGATGATGCTCTGCTGTGGTCTGAAGCCAACCTCCAAGTACGTTGGTTCTGGGGCCTCTTGGGAGAGGCCCCGGTGCAGGCCCAGGTCACCCGCTTGCCTGTCACCAGCTAGGGGCTACCTGGTAGGAGCTACAAAGTGATCCACAGTTGTTCACTGCGTGTGCTAAACCTGAAGGCATGTGGGATGGGCCACACTGTGAACCAAGGACATCTGCCACCAGTACCAAACCTGGGGCAGCTCCGCAAAAGGCCAAGATACCCTGAGGCCTGTTGCTACCTGCTGGCTCCCTTAAAGTTCAGCTGCTGACAGAGCCTCGTGAGGTACATAAGTTGGGTGAGGCAGGGTCTCAGAGAGTCACTAGAGTGGAAAGAGTTGTGGTCATCTGGTTAATGTAAATTCTGGTTTGGTGCCAGTGCTGAGCCTGGAGTGACTCAGCAAAAGTCTCAGAACACAGAGGGCCGGCAGAGTGGCTCAGTGTGAGCTCTGAGCAACCAGTGGTTCGATTCCCGGTGTGAGCTGAGCTGCCAACAGCTGCCAACCGGTGGCAGGATGGCTCAACTAAAAAAAAAAAAAAAAAAANAATGAAACTCCTATCCCCTTCTCCACTCTTTCTATAGCAGCTCTGGTTTACTTGTGGGTTACAACGTAAGTTTTTATTTTAACTATAGGTTCTGTGGCTAAATAAAACTTGTAAGCCATTCTGTATAACTAAAAGTTGTAATTCTTTTTCCTGATGATATTTTTGAGCACTGACATAACTTTAAATGAGACAAGTGTGTGTATGTATGAAAGTAATTTAAAGGAAATAACCCATCTTAAGGATCAGATTTTAATATATGACAGTTTTACTCCACTTATCCTGTTCAACCATCGAAAGTTAAGTCTGAGACTCTTATTACTGGTTAGAAGTCTTCCAACATTTGACAGGCTGAGATCTCACTGGTTGGGGTATCATAGAGAAATCCTATTTTTGGCCTTAAAATAAACACTTTTATTAAGTTTTGGGATTGACAAGGAAGGGAGGAGAATGTTGTAGTTGTAGCTCCTAAAAGATCTATTTAACAAATAGGTTAGTTGGCGCTATCTAATTGATTTCTAATTCATATCATTCAGGCTTATAGACATTCTCTTGGATAAGAACTTGACACAGGCAAACCCACTTGTGAAGTGAGAGGGAGGACTTGAGTGTGAGCACCTGGAGCAAGAGGGTTTTTCTCCCATTAAAAATACCTTCCTGGGGTTGATTTCCATAAGTGTACATTTCCTCTTTGTAATCCTAGTCATTAATCACCAAGCAGTGTGTAATGAACACCTGTGTGAATCATAGATTCTGCAATCCAACTTGAAAACTCAAATTTTAGGTTGCTTCATCCTCTAATAATTATAATCCACCCCCAGGGACTATGACTTGCTTGGCATCTGTTTTTGGCAGAACTTGAATCAGAGCTTAGGATTTCAACATCTCTCCTCACCTTTGCTTGAATCCAGGGCTTCTCAACCTCTGAACTATCAACAATTTGAGCTGAATAATTATTGTGGGGCAGGGGGCTGTCTTGGGCATCGTAGGATGTTCGGTAAGATTCTTGACCTATATCCACCAGATATGCTAGTAACACTCCCTCCCGAGTCATGACAACCAAAAATGTCTGCAGACACTACCAAATGTCCCCTTCCTAGAGTGGTGCAGGGGAAGTGAATAAAACTACCCCTTATTGGGAACTACTGTTCTCTAATCCATGAGGATCCCAAGACTGAGAATCCTACTGGGAATAACCTGGCCGCCACTAGACTTTGTTCTCAAAGAAACCTTAGACCCATGTAATTTAACCAACTCAATGTGCTCAACCCTGGCTGCACTTTAGAATCACCTGAGTTATTTACAAACAACCAACTGGGAATTAGCATTTTTTAAAAGTTCCCCAGGAGATCCCAATTGGTGGACAGGATAGTCAACCTCTGAACTAAGTACTTAGCAGTCTTAATACTTATAAGAACTCAAACAAACAAACAAACAAACAAAAAAACCAACATGATTTTATTTAAAATAAGAAATATCTAGGTAGTTTTGGAGCAAGGAAAAAATTCCATATGTCAGTAGATTATAGAACA
>NW_017731626.1:717067-720093 GCF_001890085.2 Hipposideros armiger | reverse complement strand
GTTGTGACAACCAAAACTGTCTCCAGACATTGCCAAATGCTCCTGGGGGCAAAATTGCCTCTCGTTGAGAATCATTGCTCTAGAAAATTCATTGTATTGTTAGTTTCTTAAAGATAGGAATATTGCTTGATTCTTCTTGTAACTCTCATCTCCTAGGACATGTCTGGTGCATAGCATTTATCCATTCTTTTATTCAAAAAGTTTTATTGAGACTTTATATGTGCCAGGCCCTATTCTGGTCACTGTGGATACAGCAGTGGAAAAGCTGTCAAGGTCTCTATCTTCATGATACTTGTATTCTAGCAGCTCTCAATGTTGTCTGTGGTGGTGATAGAAATGGTGCCAGTTATTTTAATAGCTTGTTTCTCCTACTTGTGAAGACAAGACAAACTCTCACTTAAATAAAATCATCACGTGGGTATGACTGTGCAGGTCAGCATTTAGGGACACTCAAGTCTTTTGTTCTCACAGCAAACATTAAACTAATATTTGTTCCCACGTGTTTTTCCTTCTTCTCTTTCTCTGTGTTAGAGCCCTGTTTCCTGATGAACCAAAGTTAAGTTCCTTTCCCATAGAGAGATGTGATGATTGCATGGGAATGAGACACTGTGACTTTATGGGGGAAAAGTGAGAAGGAATTAAAGGGCAAAGTTTGTCCTGAGAGCCTGGTACTAACAGTTGGCATATTTCCTCAGCACATTCTGAAGTAGAAAGTATGGGGTCTTGCCATTTCTTGTGCACAGGCTGTCTTTTATCTCTGTTCTTTCAGGAATTTCTTATTCATACCTCAAGACCCAACTCATCTCTTGTTTCATCAGTGGTGCTTTTCCCAACTTCCTCAGGCAGAGCTTGTTATTCCCTTATCTGTGTTTCCTTTGCACTTTGTTTTAGGGGTTGCCAGAGCGCTTGTTACATTGCGCAAGGAAAGTGACTTAGCTGATTTTGAAATTTCCTTGCTTAGCTCAAAGACCACAGCATACATAATGTTCAATGAAGATCTTTTGAATGAATGAATCAAGCATAGCTAGTATGGTTCACTAGAAAAAGCCCTGTAATAGTATAGGAAGACATGAATTCTAGTCCTAACTTTGTCACAAAGTGAATCTGTAGATAAGTTATACAATCAAAATATTCACNTATTTACATTACGATTCATAACAGTAGCAAAATTACAGTTATAGAGTAGCAACAAAAATAATTTTATGGTTGGGGGGTCACCACAACACGAGGAACTGTATTAAGGGGTTGTGGCATTAGGAAGGTTGAGAACTGCTGCTCTAGAGCCTGAACTGGGTGGAGCACTGTCCAGACAGCCTCCAACCTGTGATCACACAGACTTCCTTCATAGTCTTATTCCAGAGGTCAGTGGTTCAGCAACAAAGTATCTATTTCCAGCCCCTGGCCCCAGGCTAAGAATAGGCTCTGGCATGGGCAGCGCATGGCCTGCTCTTCTTGATCCCTGGAGGTCTGTTTGTTTGTTTTTTATATCATTTATTAGATCAGAATCTTATTCTCAGAATATCATTAGATGAGATTGGCCAGCTGAGGGCCATCAGAACTCTCTTTTGGCAGAGGTGATTTTCTTTATGCAAAAGTTGCATAAAGCCTTTATTTTTTTTATTAGCCTTTTTTATTAGCCTTTATTTCCAAACGTGTGAAATCTTTGGGTAAAAAGTATGAATGAATGAATGAATGAATGAATGAATGAATGAATGGGAAGCATCAAACAAAATTATAGGAGCTTAGAAATTTTTAGGTTTCACTTACCTTAATCAGCCACAGTGTCTCACAGAGGACAGCACAGATGTTAAAAAATCTGTGTTTCTTTTCACAGTGCATTTTTAGCATTTAAAATATAAATATTTTGTGGGGTGTGTATTTTTTGATCTAACAGTAGTTACTGAAGATCTTTTCCACAGTTTCAAGTAAATCCGAGACTTCCTCCCTCCATAAACATAATTTTACTCTTGGCAGATGGCTACTTTTAGTAACAGTAGGCAAATGCATTTTCCTTTTGATATAAAAATGAAAATATTTTGTGAAAGCCTTACAGAAAACTCTGATACAAAGGTACAATACACAGGTAAACTAGTGCTACAAACCCCTAATGTTCTCCTTAGGAACTGGGCATCAGAGTAAATCACCTGTCTTCAACCTTCACAGAGTCCACATTGTTACTCACCAGAGTTAAAGGATGGTCTCACTGGAAATGTGAACTGTAACTGGATATTTAATTATATTAAGAAGTTATTGATAATTATTTTTATNCTCTCCCCACCTGGTTGTTGTGTACAATGAACCTCTTTTCAATGAATATTTAATGAAGGTAGCTGTTAAATAAAAATGAATGTTATATATAACATTGCAACATGTTATTCTCTACCTTGTAAAGAGAAAATATGGAAGAGTGGAATGTATAATGTAGAGTCAAGCTGGGAGACTGTGGCAAATTAAATGGCTCAAGCATGAAGCAGGCAGAAAAATCTGAAGGCATCAAGGAGAGTTGGAGGGTATTTTAGATATTGCAAAATTATCCCTGGAGGCTCACTGTGTTTGCTGAGTAAGGTCCTTAAAAAAACAACCCTGTGAGTTTATATAATTGGCACATTCCTTCCAAATGAGAGACATAATTTCTTCTCCTGAATTTATTGGGCTGAGTTTCCCAATTCCAGAATGTTGTGTGTCTGCATATGGAGCTCTAAAATTAGCTTTAAAAGCAGGCATAACAAGCTGCTGGCCTGGATTTTATTTGGTCTGTGCAGTATTTTTAAAATCAGAAATTTGCACATAAAAACTCAGACATCCAGCTTCTCTTGACATATCGGAAGATCTGGCAACACTGGGCTCGAATTTCCTCTTGGTAAATGTCTAGTGTCTCCCATGGCCATGAACTCTGTGGTTTGCCACAATCTCTAGAAGTCCTCGTTATCATATATTCAGACAGATTTATTTAAATGGCTGGCTCCTGGGAGCATCTGAGCTTGAGACCTATGTTATCTAGCTCCAATTCATTTAGATAAAACAAT
>NW_017731626.1:707543-712702 GCF_001890085.2 Hipposideros armiger | reverse complement strand
TTTGTTTGTTTGTTTGTTTTGCTTGCTATCTCTTCGTTGAAGTTCTCACTAAGTTCCTTGAGCATCCTTATAACCATTGTTTTGAATTTTGTCTCTGGTAGGTTACTTGCCTCCATTTCATTTAGTTCTTTTTCTGGGATTTTTCTCCTATTCTTTCATTTGGGACTCATTTCTTTGTTTACTCATTTTTGCTCCCTCTCTGTTTGTTTCTATGTATTGAGTAGATCTGCTAAGTCCCCTAGTCTTGGCTGCATGGACTTATGTAGTAGGTGCCCTGTGGGGCACAGTGGCACAGTCTCCCTGGTTACCTGCACTGGGTGCTAGAGGAATGTCCCTTGTGTGAGTTGTGTGTGTCTGCCTGTTATAGTTGAGCCTCGGTTGCTATTGGCAGGTCAGTGGGTGGGATTCATCCTCAGGCTGATTGGCTGTGGGGTTTGGCCACATCCACAGCGTATGGACTGCTGTGGGGGATGCTTACCCCATTGAGTGGTATTTGCCCTAGTGGGCTCTGGTGCCTGTTGAGACTGCTCTTTGGGTATGCCACTTGTGGGGCTAATTGGGCAGTGCTCTGCTGTGGTCTGAAGCCAACCTCCAACTATGTTGGTTTTTGGCCCTTTTGCAAGGGGCTCCAGTGCAGGCCCAGGTCACCCACTGTCTGTGACCAGTTGGGGGCTACCTAGTAAGAGCTACGAAGTGATTTGTGGTTGTTCACTGTCTCTGCTAACCCTGGAGGCGTGTGGGAGGGACCACACTGCAAACCCAGGATGGTTGCCAACAGCACCAGGCCTGGGGTAGCTCTGCAAAATACCAGGACACCCTGAGGCCTGCTGCCACCTGCTGACTCCCTTAAGGTTCAGCCCCTGATAAAGCCTGGTGCAATACACAAGTTGAGTGTGGCAGGGTCTCAGGGATTCACTAGAGTGGGAAGAGTTGTGGTCATCAGTTTAATGTAAATTCTGGTTTGGTGCCAGTGCTGAGCATGAAGATACTCAGNAGAGAAATTGCCTTGCTGACGTCAAGGAATATCTGGTCTCTAGATTTTTCCCTGAACTTTCTGGGTAAAATTTTCCAATAAAGTGGTTTAAATTTAGTCTGACACAACTGGCTGTGGCTGCCAATCACCTCATATAGTCGGTCTCCTAGTGAACACTTTATTTCCTACACAAATCATGAACAATTTGTTTTAGAATTTGAAGAGCACAGGCTTGGCAGTCAAACACACCTGGGGAGAAATCCTGGATATTTTTATTGTGAACTAATAAGGCAAGTTACTCAACTTCTCTGACCCTCAGTTTCTTCATCTGTAAAATGAGAATAATAACACTTTCTTCATGGGTTTGATATGACAATTAAAATGAGATAATGTATGGAAAGCACATAGCACCATGCCCGGCATGTAATAATGTTGGGTTTCATTATTGTTATTGTTTTATTATTGTAATGATAAGTTGTTATTCAATCTGTAGTTTCTAAATTTGACCTCTTTTCACTTTTCTGAAAATTTGAATAACACATGCCTATCCCTAGTCTTATGGAACTGTGTTGAAGAATATAGCAAAAATAAAAATAGCGCTGCTTTCTATCTGCCATCTGTCAACATTAACCATATGCCCAAAGCTGTGGGCCTATCCCTTTTCTTGTTCTTCATGTTCAAAATATTGATTAAAATGTACCCCCCACCCCCACGCCTACCTTATACCTTTTGTAGCCCTAGCATGTTTTGCATGGCTCAATTCACTTGGGCTCCAGCTGCCATCAGACAGACCCATTGGGGACATTCTGTATGTTCCTGCCATAGTTTGCATTGGTCTGTCATCACCAGGAGTGGGTTGAGTGAGACCTAGACATCATTTAGCTCTGCCAGGATGGGGTAGGAAACCAGTCAATATTAAGAAGTCTGTGGCATCTATGGTTAAGGAGCAGGACGTGGAGAAGCAGGAAAGCACCCTAATCATGGGGGAACTAGGACACCAGGAGGGGAGATGGAATAAAATTATAGTAGCAAGCACCTGGGTACCAAGTCGTGGAACCAGGCACAAGCCTAACATAGTGAGATGCCAGAAAGTACCAAACCCAGGGTTTCTTATATCTGATGGTACCAGATTTGGGGTCTGAGTTTAATCTATAAGTAATATTAGGTGGCCCCACCAGTGGGGTTACTGTGCTGTCCCAGCAGAGAGCCAAGCAAAGCACTAAGATATCGTCCAAGAGAATTTCCAAGATTCCTGACACTTGCTCATCCCATCCAGTTCTTTTTTAAAAAAAAGATGTTTATTAAAATATAACTAACATACAATATTATATTAGTTTCAGGGGAACACCATAGTTAGTCAACCTTTATTTGCCTAAAGAAGTGATCACCGTAAGTCCAGCAACCATCTGACACCATACCACAGTATCACAATATTATTGACTGTATTTGCCATGGTGTACATTATATCCCCATGTCTTATTTGTTTTATACCTGGAAATTCAAACCTCTTATTTTCCTTCCCCTTTCCCCCCCTTTTTATATTTTTCCATTACAGTTGACATTCAATANGACCCACAGGTTGAGAACCACTGTTTCAAACTCTTCATTGTATCATCTGCTTCCCAAAATAACAATATTACAAGAATTTGCATTCAGAGAGACTTGTTCTCACAAGAGCTCTCTTCTCTGCAAAACCTTTCTCCTCTCTCCCAGGCAGAGTAGAAGCTTCCGCCTCTGGACTCTCATTGCATTCCTAGTACTTCTACCACCGCCATTATCACCCTGCAAGAGAGTGACCTGTTTAGCTGTCAGAGTACCAGGCCCTGAACTCTGTGAAGAAGGAGCAGCATGGAACTGTACCTGGTTCAGTAGGTGTCAGTAATAATTTATTAACTGAAAGAGTGATTGTTTCTTAATTAGATTATAGAATATGCTTGAACAATAGTCAGAGCTAAATGATTTGATAATCTTGAGATAAGGTGACTCAGAAGTGCCTTGGAGCCAGCTTACTCTTCAGAGGGGAACGAAGGGGTGAGCATTGCCAGAGGACTCAGTGGAAAGGGGTTGTCTCTGCACAGAAGTAAACAGACTGGTGGCATCACTTTGTTCCTCACTTGCTCAGAACAGACCAAGGGTTCAGGGAGGTGGCTGTGGGTCCAAATCACAAGGAACAAAGACATTGTTCTTTTCAGTTCAAGCCAGGGTTTGAGAGAGTAAGTCAGCATCCTTTCTCTTTTGCCTCCAATAGAAAGGACCTGAATTCAAGGGAGAAATCTCTAAAGCTCCTTCAGCCGTTCTTGACTCCAATCCCATCTTCTTCATTATAAGATAAATTGGGCCTGACTGAATGGGAAAACAGGATCCCTGAGAAACCCTGTAGCTCTTACCCATCCCCAACATCCATTCTGGGGCCTTTATTGACTCAGCTAAATGCGCTAGTCAATGTGTATTAAAGCTTACCAGTTCCTGCCCTCCCTGTCCTTCCTAACCTGCCTGGGAGAATAGACTTCTGGCACGTTGAAGCTAGAAGGAATCACCTGGTCAGTCTCTCTCTGTCAATGGAGACTGGTGCTCAGAGAGCTAAGGGACCCCTACTATCTTGCCTTCAGGGATCTATTTCTTCCCTCTCCCTCCACCCTTCTCTCCTTATATCTTTTTCTGTATTGCTGTCCCAAGTTTATGAAACAGTACCCTCCTGCCCCTTTCCTTCAGATGCCATTAGTTTTCTCTAGTTTCCACCTAGCTAATCTAGTCTCAAGCTGGAAAAGATCTAAAGGGTAACATGTCCCACACTGCCCACCATCTGGTCTTTGCATATCCTCGAGGATTCCCCTTTCCCTACTCTCCACCACTAGAGGTGACCCAGACAAGCCTCTAACACCTCTAGTGACTGTTGTCCTGGGGCCACAGGATCTATATTTAGCCCAGCTCTGACTGCTAGAAAAGGCTTCCTTTTATTGACTGTAATTTTATCTCACCATAATTTCATTCATGTATGAAATCATCCATTCATTTAACAAATATTTATTGAGCACCTATTATGTAACCAGGCATTGTACTTCCAACAAATCTCCATGGAGGGTATACATACCAAGCCTAACCTCTTCAGCACTTAACAGCCACAACCCTTCAGATCTTTGAAAGCTGCTATCACATCCCATCATGTACACCTTCCCCACCCTCCTAACAGGCCTTATCTAGACCAAACATCCCCATTCTCCACTCATTGCTGTGTGACATCATTACCCTTTTAGTTCCTCTCCTTTGGAAGCATGCCCACTTGAAGTGTGACATTTGGGGATGAGTCTAATACTCCCAGTAGAGAGTACAGTAAGACCCTCAACCACTTCATTTGAATACTATGCTATTATTGCAGCTTATGATAACATTCCTTTTTCTGGCACTACATCTCTCTGTATCTTTATCACGGAAACTTTTCCTATAGTCTTCGTTCATCTAGACTCTGTTCCAAGTTACTCACTTGATCCCTGAAGTCCAGTTTCCTGTCTATTATACGCAGTTTCACATTGTTCCATTTGTTGTTACATGATCATTTTTAACCAGGTTCTAAATTTCCTGGGCATATACTGTTTACAATGCATTTCCCTCATATTATTCATTCTAGCCTTACAGGTAATCTAATAAGTGCTAATATTATCCCCATTTTACAAATGAGCAACCTGAGATTCAAAAAGTTCAGCAATTTGCTGACGTTGCACAGGGAGTTGGGCAGAGCAATTATTTTGCTTCAGGTGCTCAGATTCCAAGTCTCAGATCTTGACAGCTCACATTTCCTTGAGTCTCTGAAGCTCCAGACACAGGGCTGATCACATAGTGAGTGTGCAATAAGGACTTGTTGCTTGTTTGGTTTACTGGCCAAAATGGAAAGGAATGGGCTGAGGGCATGAGGACATAAAATTTTCACCCATCCATTGAATGGAAGTGGGCAGAGTTGGCAAATTGGAAGATCCATTTTATCCACATGCCCATTCTAACCTGCCCTACTGTATAAGTCCTCAACATAAGAGAAGAACTTAGAGTGACTGGAGAATTATTCTCTCCCTCCCTCCCTCCCTCCCTCCCTCTCTCCCTTCCCCCTTCCTTCCTTCCTTCCTTCCTTCCTTCCTTCCTTCCTTCCTTCCTTCCTTTCTTCTTTCCTTCCTTCCTTCCTTCCTTCCTTCCTTCC
>NW_017731626.1:628430-707518 GCF_001890085.2 Hipposideros armiger | reverse complement strand
TTCCTTCCTTCCTTCCTTCCTTCCTTCCTTCCTTCCTTCCTTCCTTCCAGTGCCCTGACCAACCCAACCAGCAGCCTTCTTGGGGTACATTAAGGGAGGAAGAGTCTGTCAAACTGGCAGTGTTGATCCTGCCACAAACTGACCAGAATAGTCGTGCTATTGGCTATACCACAGATTCTTGGATGCAGCTTGTTTAAATGTCAATACGGTAGAAACACTTTGATGAGTCTACTACCTTGAGCATTTAGATAAACCTATGCACATAGGGAGACACAGAGGATCTGTGATACCACCCTAAGGCTCAACTACCACAATTCACAGTCCTTGAATTGAGACTGAAACGTCTTGTCTTGTGGTTTCCACGTTTAGATCATGTGCACAAAAGAGACATAAGAGTGAAGCAAACCCCATTTGCCCCTGCAGGGGTTGAAATGTCCAGCCATCTACTTTTTCTGGACCTCAACTGATATGAAACAAGTGTATGCATTAAAGAGGAAGTAGAACACTCTTTTAATGGTATCAAATTCGACCAAGGCAAAGCTTTGTCAAGAAAAAGCTTGGGTGTTGCCTAGTGACCTCTGTGACTTTGGAAACATGCAGCCTTTCCTTTCTGATAGGCCAATGGGGCTTCCATACAGTTATGAAATCATGTCTTTTCATCAAAGTTAGGTCTTTGTTGAATGTTCACTTACTTGGTCTGCAAATGCATTCTCCAGAGATAGATATGGAGCAGGGTAGGTTGCGAAAATATGTGCTGTTGCATTTTCTCCCACAGTGAGCAGTTTTCCACCAGCAAAGGACATGAGTCCATCTGTGGAAGACAGAGGTGTTGCATGTGAGTGTTCTCTGAACAGGGGTGAGGGAGGCCTACACCAGGTCTTGGGCTAACCAGCTGCAGTCAGACACTCACGTGCATTTTAGCAGATCCATATTGTGTGCCTTTCTTCACTTCAGAGTATGATAGTTTTACAGCTGCCCAGAGAAGTCCCAGCATGGCGGGTCAAGAGTAGAAAGCCCTGGCTGCCCTCAATGGTTCATTCTAAACTTGAGCCAAATCCTTAGCTAGTGGGTCCTGTTGGAATTTTTGAGATTCACCAAAAGCCAAAGTAGAACTTGGACCTACTCTAGGCAGAATTCCTAATTCTCAGAGGTTTCTCAGTAGCCCCTAATACCAGTGCACAATTGGAGGGCATTGTGGTACAGTGTGGAAGTTGCCCTTGAGACAAGCAGTGCCCACACAGCCTGTGCTGACCCCAGGTCTCCTACCACAGTTCAATTCCCTCATTTTTCCAGGAGGAAAACTGACACTAATAAGGTCAGGTGACTTATTTAAGTCACACGGCTACTTATTTAGGTCACACAGAACTGGAGTCTGGATCTTCGATCGTCAGCACTGTGTTTGTCCCCTAGGACTGCTGCCGAACAGAAGCCCTGGCTGTTGGACAGAAGAGGGCAGAGGTTCCCCACCCAGCCCATTTCTCTACTGTGTCCCTTCCTTCAAAGACTTTGCTCCAGATTCTTTCTCTAAATACTTACTGGTCACACCCTTTGTCACCAATCAGCACCTCCTCTCCCAGCCAAATCAGAGAAAGCCATGGAGAAGCCACCTGCCTATTGCTTATTTTGTACGTGTTTACCTTGTAGCACTGGTTGGGCCTAAATCTATCTAGGCTTCCTTTAAGTTCTGTCTCCCTTGTAGTTGTGACTATTTTCATTAAGAGACTTCATGAATTTGCCCTAATGATAATGTTGGCCCCATTATTTAGAACTTAAAACTCTTAGAATTCCCTGTCAATTGTATATGCTTCCTGTTCTTGCCTTATTTCACCTCTTCCTACCAAGTAGCTCAGACTTTCAAATTATGCCCAGTTCTCCCTAACCTCTAGACTCAGGGGTCTTACTCACCATAGTAGATACCAAAGAGGGCTGCAGCTCCTGCAAAGGCTCCCAAGAACTGGGCTCCCACATAAAAAGGCAATTTGTACCATTGCATCCGTCCAAAGAGACACATTGCAAAAGACACAGCTGGATTGATATGGCCACCTGCAAAGAAGATAAGATAATTAGGAATGTGAGAGGGCAGGTTAGAGAGAATTATTATGAAGAAAACCTTCTCTAGAGACCTCAGGCAGAACTCAGTCTTCCAGGTAGAGAACTATATATGAGGACACAGAATCTTGTGTGTATGTGTATGTGTGTGTGTATTGTGTGTGAGAGAGAGAGAAAGAGAGAAGGAGGGAGGGAGGGGAGGAGGGAGAGAGAGAGAGAGAGACAGAGAGGGAGAGAGAGGGAGCATTTGAGTGGGGAGGAAGGGAGGACTAATAATCCTCATGACATCATTAGACACTGAAAAATGAGTGAGCTATAGAAAGAAATTTGTACTCAAGTGTTTCATTATCTATCTATCATCTATCTATCTATCTATCTATCTATCTATCTATCATCTATTAACCTACTGGGCTTTCTCTATTTATAAAGCAATAACCTCAAAGAGATTGATGTAAACTGTTAACTTCAATATATTTTTTTAAAGTTAATACACAATATACTTACAAGGTTTAAATCTATCTATATCTAGCCATTCCTCAGTCCATGTCCAGAGGATATAAAAGCAATCTTAGGACTGAAAAGAAACATCTCCTTAAGGGAAATGAACCTTTGGTTGGTGGGCTATGCCTCTTACTGAGGTAAGGGATTTAGTTTATTTTGAGTCAATCACAGTGTCTGAATGGATTCTCTGCAGTTCCCTTGCATAAAGAATATATTTCTCTCTCATACAGAAATGAAGCAACACTTCCATCACCCCAACCTAAATTATGGGTAGAGAAATCAGCCTCCTTATTCTCATCTAGCCACAAGATCAGATAGAGAGTTTGCTCTGTAGTAAGTCACTAAGATGCCCAACTGGTTTTGCTAGTACCAACATTTAGAACACTTGCCAGATGCTATCATAGGGATATTATATGCACTTGATCTGCATAAGAACACAGTGAGATGGGCACTACTCCAGTTAACTGGTGGGGAAACTGAGGCACAGAACTAAAGTAATTTTCTTAAGGCCCCATGGTTAAAGTAGTGGAACTAGAATTCAAATCCAGGCTTATCTGAACTCTTAGAATTTATGTTCTACATTATACCACTTCCAGAACTTGTTCATCAAGTTTATAATGGCTTCTCTGCCTTAGTGGACAGGAGAAAAAAAAGAATTTCAAAAATCATCTTTGAATCTATGGGCTCACTTCCTAGGCACAAAAGATGTTCATTTGAAGAGTATAGATGACATTTTGTGTAGAGAGGGAATTAGAGTTACTGTCAATGTGACCACACTGAAATGTGGGCGTTTAGGTTGTAGAAATAGTTGTAAACAAAAGTGATGACGATACTTCAACATTTTACCCTCCACAGAACCTACAGTTGAGCTTGTTTTTGGAAGCTCTCCCCTCTGAAAAAAATTACGCTTTTCCTGAGCCTCTAAGCCAAAGTAGGTTTGCAGCAGGGAGGGGTTCTGGCTGCTGGTAAACCACAAGGGTCCTTTCTACACCTGCCCCTGCCACTCAGGGGCTAATATGAGCAAGAAAATGCTGATATATCAAAGCACAGATGATTTCCTGAAGACTTAAAAACACGTTAACTTTTACTTTTAAGTCCAATAGTCACAATTCTGAAGACTGGTAGCACCGTGTACTAAGAAAACTTAAAACAGGTTCTGAGCAGGGAGCACATAGGGCAGTAGAAAGTTCCTGAAGCTGGTCTTGTTCCTCTTCTCCCAAAGGCCAGTTGAAGAGTAGCTGCCACCCAGCCAGCTGGGAGGGACCCATTGTGAAAGGACAAGGGGTCATAAGAAATGAGTCTACCAATGGGAGAAATATTTAGCAAACTCCTCTTCTAAAATAAAACTTCGTATAGGTAAGTTTATGCTTTTTCACACCTCATAACCACCCCGAGGCAGGAACTATTATTCACTTTGGACTTCACATTTGATAGGTATTCAAGGTATGGAAGTTGAAGAAAGAAAGAGTCAGAGGCCTTTCTCCATATAGCTCAGGTCACAGAGGTCTACAGAGGGAAAGTTGTTTGGTGGTCAGAGAGGGTGTGTCTGGGACGGTGCTTGGCAAAGCCCTGAGGAAAATTTCTCCTTGCAGAGATCAGTGGTCACTCCGGCTTACCCGAAGGATGAGGCAGAGCAGTGTGCTGGAAAGGACATGAGTGCTAGAGTCAGAGAGTGCTGCACTCAAAGTTTGGCCCTGCAAAGGTTGTCGTGATGATCAGATTATTCCCATTAAGAGCCCGGAGGGGCAGCCAGAGCCCATGAGGCCTGAGATGAAAGTCTCATGTGAACAGGCTGAACTCTTTCAAGGTTTTCTAGACAAGTCCCCTCCTCCATCCACCCACAGGCAATTCCACAATAGAGGTAGCCTTAATATTTTATTTGTTATTAAGCAAAACTATTTTGCTTTTTTGTTGCATTTATATTACTTATAAAATGCTGCATCAGAAACAACCACCATAGCCTAGGTAAAAACAGGCAACATAACACTCAGTGGGGGACACTACATCATGAGGGCATTATGAGCTCTCTGATTGGCTGGATTGGGTTGCCAGACCACTGGCATGTTCACAAGGGGAGCGGGGCGTAATAATTTTATTGCAGTAAGGTAATGTTTTGTATTTCAAAACCAGATGTCAGCTTACCTTACCAGTCTGTGACCACAAAATGGGATCCTATTTGTTTTTGCCCAATATATGTTGATTATTTTTTGAATTCTCATAGAAGGCCTCACAGGTACCCACAAATCGGTAATATTGGCTGTAGCCACCATGAGAAAGTCACCTCCCACACACAATCTTCCTCTCCTATTCCTGCAGCTGCTGAAGCCAACACTGAGTCTGCGTGGATGTCATTGGTGGGCCAGTGTGTTGTCTGTGCACGTTCCCAAGGCCACCAGCTTTCAGGGAGCCTGAATAGCGCTAGGTTCCATACAGAGACGGGGAGATAAGTTCCCTTTCCAATCCAGTGCTACCTTTTATCAGCCAGGCTCAGAAACTGTTCTACTTGTATTTTTGGGACCTTGCAGTCTCCCATAAAAAAATTTGGCTGCCTCCAACCCTCACGCAGAAACAACTCTAGTGAAAATAGTCCCATCGGCTCTGGCTTTCACCCCTCTGAGCACAGGGGCTTAACCCTCCTCCAGGGGCCAGCCAGATGGGAAGACTCCATGCCAACCTTCACTCGCTCTTCCCCTTCTGGCTGGCCCCTGCTCTTTTCCCTCCTATGGTGACTGCCAAAATCCCCAAGTATATCAATGGATACAAACAGACATGGACAGTGGAGGTGAAGGGTGGTAGCTATATTGGTAGGGTCTGGAACCAATTAATCCTGAGCAAATATTTGATGATGTTCAGTTCAGGGTGTCATGCAAGCAAAATACTCCCAACCACATCTCCATCTTAGAAAGAAAGGAAAGAAGGAAGGAAGAGAGGGAGGGAGGAAGGAAGGAAGGAACTAGTTGAAAATGTGCTCACATTTCTATTGCACGGTTTGTGGAAACCAAACTTGTATGGATGTAGTGGGAGCATGTAGGCGGCATCAGTGGAGCATCCTGTGTGCTTCTTTTAATTCAGGAGTGTGTCCTGTGTCTGGTGTTGAGTCCTGCACTGTAATAAAGCCTTGGCACATTCAGGGTGACCCCCTGGTTGTCCTTAGGTAGGCCATATGGTGCTGGGATCAGAGCAAAGGCTTGGCAAGAGTTTGAACAGAAACACTGGTCATGCTACACAAATTACATGTATAGGATTCGGTAACCTGGACTGTCCCAGGATCTGCGTCTGACTGTGATATGGAAAGGGTGCCAGCCAGCAAATGACTGTTCCAGGTACCTAGCCCAAGGAAGCCAAGGGAGCCTAAGCCATCATTCTCCAATTCTCCCAAGGCAGCACTTGTCACCAGCCAGCTGGCTGAACTGCAGGCCTTGCCTGTAACACCTTTCCCATCACAGACCACTATAAATGTAGTGTAATAATGGGGACTTGAGCTTTGCTGTCACGTAGACCTGGGTCAAATCTTTAGTCGGCCTCTTTACCAGCTGTGGGACTTCCAGCAATTTATTTAATCCCTCAGCGCTGTAGTTTTCTCTGTAGAGTGGAGACACCAATACCTGCCTCAGTCCTGCTGCAGAGGAGAGAGGAGCTAAAGCATGTACAGCAGCCAGCACACCGCCCAGCATCCCCTGCTCCCTCTCCTCCCTTATCACCAATAGCCTCGTCTTGGTGGTCTGAGCGCCCAGAGCAGGCTGCTGAAAGAGTCCCAGAGACTTTGGGAACTGGATCATTTTCACAATCCCTTCCTAAATTCCCAGGCTGCATTAAACATCATTTCATTTTGCTTCTTGAGCCTTGAGAATGGTGTCTAATCTGCCCACCACTTGGGGCAGAATTAGACTAAGTCCTTATGGATCAGAACTGTACTTCCATGAAAGCACCAGCCATTTTGTAAATGACCTAGACTATCTCTGACTGTTGTGGGTAAAGGTCCAGGAACTTGCCTCTGTTGGAGTGGCAGTCTTCACTGGGCTATTCACAGGGTATCTGGGAAGTGATTTGCAAGCATGGGTAGAGCAAGTAAAAGATTGTATTGACAGATGAGGAATATGATTCAGTGGCCAGATTTAGGAATTGGTCTGTTCTGAGTTCTAAGCCCTATCTCTGTCTCTTGCTAAATGTTGCCTTGGCACGAGTCACTTGCTATTTGCTGGCCATTTTAATTTTATCATCTCTAAAAATAGAATCAAATACATATTCTTGCAGGATTGCTGAGATCTGAATAAATGAAGGTATATAAAGCACCCAGCACTGTGCTAGCACATTGAAAGGGTTGATAGTAGGTATAATTATTTTAATGACTTACCAGAGACACCTCCAGTCACATAGATGGCCATTACAACTGCCATTGCAAATCCAACATTGATAGTGACAATTCCCCCAAAGTGTCCTCGACTGAGGGTAGCTTGGGCAACACAGCCACATCCAAGGACCTGGAATGAGAAGAAACTCAACAAGTAAGGGAGATGGCCACTGTCAAAGACAATGGAAAATCACACTAACAAGAAGTACTTTTTAAGCAAACTCATGGATTGAGCTGCCACAGGCTTCACAGAATCTCCTTTCCTTGAAATTTCTCCCAACTAAACCCAATCTATCCATAACACTGAGCTAAAATCCTACCTTTTTGTGGAACTTTCTCTTACAACTTAAGGTCTCAAGGGCTCTTCTGTTTTTTCTACCATTTCCTTACAATGTCATTTCATTATATTCCGTTTTGCCTTATGACACCCCACTAAGACTATAATGTCTACTGGGGCAGCTGGGTCTTCTTTATATTCTTATATTCTTCCATGCTCAAATAATATTCGATGAAAGATATTAAAATATCAACACAAACAGAAAACAAGCAAACACAGTGCAAATGCCTTTTCAAGAGAAAAAGTTAGTTTTGGGAGAAACTGTGAAAAGTGGGATGTGTCATTTCTAAGAAATATCAGTTGGAAATGCTGGGAAGTTCCCAAATGAGCCACGACCCCTATGACAAGCTAATTACTGAACACAATGTAAAACCTAATGTGATTAAGGGATTATAGCAAACCTAGCTGATGGGGATGGTGAGAGAGAAAAATAAGCCCACAGGTTTAATTTCATTTGACCCTTCTCAAATCTATTACTTACTTTAAAGTGCAGATTAAGATGTCCCTAGCACAGCACCCATTACATAACAGGCACTCAATAAATATTTATTCAGTGAGTATGTAAATACTGAGCCCTTCAGAAAAGAAGTACTTGATGAATGTTAGGAATTCCTTAGAAAAGTGTTTGTAAATGTATGTAACCTGGGGCCAGAGATCACCAAGGAACCTTGTAATTGTTGCAAGGGGTCTGTGATTCTATGTGCATATCAAACAATGTCCAAAGAAGGAAAAAATAACGTGCCTTGTGTCTACCTTTTGTGGTTCAGTGTTTTCATAATTAAGAATGGTTCCTATCCTATAGAGCTCTTGAAAAATTTTCAAGTTAGAAGAAGCTCCTTGGGAAACAATGTCATGGATTTTGGAGTAAAGGCTGTATGAAATGCTTGCTATCTTTACTCATCTGATTAGAGTAGTGTGAATAAAGGAAAACAAACTCCAGCTGCCATCTATTTGGTGTGTTATTCGTGCCAGGCTCCATGCTAAGTGCATTTCCTGTATTACTTCCTCATTGTCCAATTCTTAACTTATGATCACCCTGGCAGGGAAGTATCATTATCTTTATTTTGTGGATGAGGAAATTGAGGCTGAGAAAAGCCAAGCAATTTGCACAATGTTACACAATAAGAATAATAGTGACAGAATCAGGATTTGATCCCATGTCTGTCTTAGAGGCCTGTGCTCTTAACCATGACACATTGGATGGAGCAAGATGTCAACAGAAGAAACCAATTCCCCCAAGAATTCATGGAAATATGCAGGGAGAACATTGGGGTTCCACAGGATGTAGGATGGAGGTACCAGTATCCTATCTACATATTGAAAGTGAAGGGCTGTCTGGGAATGTTGAAGGACTTGGATATGCTAGGCAGCAGCCTTGTATTACCAATCTACCCAGCATCAAAGGCCTCGTTGGAAACTAGATACGTCAGTCTGAGGAGAAAGGACTGAGGCTGAAGCCCACTTAGGAGCCACCTTATAGGCTCTGGTCATTGTGCCAGGACAAGTGGCTTTACTGGTGACAACACTTGTTCAAAAATATACCCAACAACTTGTGCTATTTCACCAAAGCTTCCAATGACCTAGAGAAAAGTCCTTTTCAGCCCTATTTCCCTTCTTCTCCCAGAGATCAATGAGACATGTTAGTGATTAGTGCACGTTTTTCATTTCATGTAAAATCTATTAATTGATTTCTATTTTCTTCATTTCTGGCTGTCTTTGCATAGACAACTTCCACTAGATGACCAAGTGCTCGCCAGAGGAAAACCAGACCTGAAGGCAAAGGAAAACCCTTTCTGCTCTTGTTCTTTCTTATTATTCCCTTTCCTCACAGTGTCTCTCAACTCTGTGGTCCTCAGCAGAAGGTACACTCATCTCCCCATTGCTGACCAAACAAACCTGCCTAGTCTGGGATGAGTAGGCTGAGATAATGGTGGGACGGGCCTTTTTCATACTGATGAACCACACCCACGAGCCACATAGATTTCCTGTGACACTGGCCAGCATTTGGGAGGCTTATCAGGACTCATATCTTTTTGTTTGTTTGTTTGTTTGTTTCAGATGTACAAAACAATGGAATAGTTAGACATTTCACTCCTCTGCAAAGTGATAACATCCCTCCCCCAATCTACTACCCCTCTGACATCTTATATAGCTGTTACAATGCCATTGACACTATTCCCTATGCTGTACTCCATATCCCGTGACTCATTTCTATTCTTAACACTAAGACCTAAGAAGTCAAGCAGTTGCCCCACCCCTGTCTGCCTCTTTAGTAACTTTAACTGAACCAGAGTCAAAGAAGTAATCTCAGTGGTCATTCTAAAATGCCCAATACCTCCAAAGCTCACCCCACTAGTATTTTTTTATGATTGTTCTTTTTTTTTACCCCTGAAGGCAGTAAAATTTTGACATTAATTTTCTACTTTTAAATGCATTGAGTTCTGTATCATATTTGAGGAATTGTCCAAAGACTTAATGCTTAAAATTGGAAAGTTAAAGTAAGGCTTTTCTTTTATTTCCACGTTTTTATTTTTTTTAATTAGTTTCAGGTATACAAAACAACATAATGATTAGACATTTACACCACTCACAAAATGATAACCCACCTAGTCTACTACCCAGCTGACACCATGCATAGCTATTACAATACCATTGACTATATCTCCTATGCTGTACTTTTACATCCTGTGACTATATATATTTAATTATAGTTGACATTCAGTATTATTTTATATTAGTTTCAGGCATACAGTGCAATGGTTAGGCATTTATATAATCTATGAAGTGATGCCCCCAAAAATTCCAGTTCCCATATGACACCCTACAGTCTTTACAATATTATTGATTATATTCTCCATACTGTATTTCACAACCCCGAGACTATTTTGCGACTATCCATTTATACTTTCTAATCCCTCACCTGTCTCACCTATTCCCTACCCCCTTCCCATCTAGTAACTGTCAGTTTATTCTCTATATTTGTGAGTCTATTTGTTTTGTTTGATCGCTTATTCTGTTCTTTAGATTCTATATACAAACTGAGATCATGTGGCATTTGTCTTTGTCAGTCTGACTTATTTCATTTAGCATAATATCCTCTAGGTCCAAACATGTTGTTGCAAATCGTGAGCTTTCATTTTTTTTAATGAAAGAGTAATACTCCCTTGTATAAATATACCACAATTTCTTTATCCAATCAGCTATTCATGGGCATTTTGGTTGTTTCTATATCTTGGCTATTGTGAATAGCACTGCAGTAAACATAGGGGTGCATATATTTTTCAAATTATTGTTTTGGATTTCTTTGGATAAATACCCAGGAGTAGAATTGCTGGATCATATGGTAGTTCCATTTTTAATTTTTTGAGGAAACTCCATAGTATTTTCTATAGTGGCTGCACCAGTTTGCAATCCCAACAACAGTGCACCAGGGTTCCCCTTTCTCCACATCCTCACCAGTACTTGTTGTTTGTTGATTTATTGATAATAGCCATTCTGACAGGAGTGAGGTGGTATCTCATTGTGGTTTTTATTTGCATTTCTCTGATAATTAGTGACGGTGAGCATATTTTCATATGTCTATTGGCCATCTGTATGTCCTCTTTGGAGAAATGTCTGTTAAGGTATTCTGCCCATTTTTTAATTGGATTGTTTGTTTTTGTGGTGTTGAGTTGTATGATATATATATATATATATATATATATGTATATATATATGATATTATTAACCCCTTATCAGATGTATCATTGGCAAATATCTTCTCCCATTAAGTAGGATGTCTTTTTGTTTTGTTGATGGTTTCCTTTGCTGTGAAAAAACTTTTTAGTTTGATGTAGTCCCATTGTTTTGTTTGTTTGTTTGTTTTCCTTGCAACAAGGATATATTAGTAAAAATATTACTAAGGGTAATGTCTGAGAGTTTACTTCCTATATTTTCTTCTAGGAGTTTATGGTTTCGGGTCTTACATTTAAGTCTCATCCATTTTGAGTTTATTCTTGTATATGGCATAAGAAGGTGGTCCAGTTTCATTTTTTTGCATGTATCTGTCCAGTTTTCCCAGAACAATTTATTGAATAAACTGTCTTTATCCCAATGTATATTCTTGCTTCCTTTATCATAGGTTAAATTACCACATAGGCATGGATTTATTTCTGGGCTCTCTATTCTGTTCCGCTGATCTATGTGTCTGTTTTTATGCCAATATCATGCTGTTTTGATTACTATAGCCTTGTCATATAATTTGGTATCAGGTAGCATGATACCTCCAGCATTCTTCTTTTTTCTCAGGATTGCCATGACTATTTGGGATCTTTTAGGGTTCCATATAAATTTTAGGATTATTTGTTCTAGTTATGTGAAAAATGCCAGTGGTATATTGATAAGGATTGTATTGAATCTATATATTGACTTGGGGTGTGTGGACATTTTAACTATTAATTCTTCCTATTCATGAACATATGTACATGTTTCCATTTATTTTTATCTTCTTCAATCTCTCTCTTCAATGTCTTAAAGTTTTCTGAGTATAGGTCTTTTACTTCATTGGTAAAATTTATTCCTAAGTATTTTATTTTTTGATGCATTGTAAATGGGATTGTTTTCTTAATATCTGATAGCTCATTATTGGTGTATAAAAATGCAACCAATTTCTAAATATTAATTTTGTATCCTCCTACTTTACTAAATTCATTTATCAGTTCTAGTAATTTTTTGGTGGAATCTTTGGGGTTCTCTCTATATAGTATCATATCATCTCCAAATAATGATATTTTTACTTCTTCCTTTCCCACTTGGGTGCCTTTTATTTCTTTTTCTTATCTGATTGCTGTGGCTAGAACGTCCAGTACTATGTTGAATAAAAGTAGTGAAAATGGGCATCTTTGTCTTCCTCATCTTAAAAGGAATGCTTTTAGCTTTTACCCATTGAGTACGATGTTAGTATGGGTTTGTCATATATGACCTTTATTATGTTGAGGTATGTTCCCTCTATTTCCACTTTGCTGAGAGTTTTTATCATAAATGGCTTCTGAATTTTGTCAAATATTTTTTCTGTGTCTGTTGATATGACCATATGGTTTTTATTTTTCATTTTGTTTATGTGGTGTATCATGTTAATTGATTTGCAGATATTGAACCAACAATGCATATCAGGAATGATTTCTACTTAATTGTGGTGTATGATATTTTTAATGTATTGCTGAATTTGGTTTGCTAATATTTTGTTGAGGATTTTTGTGTCTATGTTCATTAAGTATACAGGGCTATAGTTTTCTTTTTTTTTTTAATTTATCTGGTTTTGGAATCAGGGTAATGGTGGCCTCATAAAATGAGCTTGAGAGCCTTCTCTCCTCTTGGGTTTTTTGGAATAGTTTGAGAATGGGTGTTAATTCTTTTTTGAATGTTTGGTAAAATTCACCTGCAAAGCCATCTTGTCCAGGACTTTTGTTTGTTGGATGCTTATTGGTTACTGATTCAATTTCATTGGTAGGAATCAATCTATTCAGATTTCCTGTTTCTTCTTGATTCAGGCTTGGAAGATTGTGTGCTTCTAGGAATTTATTCATTTCTTCCAGATTGTCTAATTTGTTGGTATATAGTTGCTCATAGTATTTTCTTAAATTTTTTTGTATTTCTGTTGTGTCAGTTGTCACTTTTTAAATTTCTGATTATATTTATTTGGGCCCTCTCCCTTTTTTCTTGATGAGTCTAGTTAAAGGTTTGTCAATTTTGTTTATCTTTTTAAAAAAACAGCTCTTGGTTTCATTGATCTTTTGTATGTTTTCTTGTCTCTATTTCATTTATTTCTGCTCTGATCTTATTATTTTCTACCTTGTACTCACTTTGGGCTTGGTTTGCTGTTCTGTTTTTTAGTTTCCTTTGGTCTAAAGATAGACTGTTGTTTGAGGTTTTTCTTGTTTCTTCAAGTAGGCATGAGTTGCTATAAATTTCCCTCTTAGGACTGCTTTCACTATGTCTCATAGCTTTTTGGGTCATTTTCATTTGTCTCAAGTGTTTGTTTTTTCTTTCATATCTTTTAAAGATTAGTTTCAGGTGTGCAAAGCAATGTAATAGTTAGACATTTATACCCAGCACAAGTTTTCTTTTGATTTCTTCCTTGATCTCATTGCTGACCCATTCATCATTATTATTTTTTTTAAGATTTTTTTTTTAATTGGGGAATTGGGGAAATGGGAACAGTGCTGGGAATTGGGGGAAGGAGAACAGACAAGTTACTGTCATTTTGTTCTTCAGTCTAGCTGTGGAGGACGTTGCTTCACTGGCCCAAGTTGGCACCATCATTGCGCTCTCCCTGGGCGAGGCAGATCAGTCGCCGGCTTCTGGACGGCTGCTCATGGAGGCTGCTGGCTACATACAGTAGCCCATGGCAACCCACTGCCACAGGGGCTGCAGCCTACACCATCGCCGGCGACTCACAGCAGCCCAACTCCAGGTTGAGCTGTTGTTCAGCATCTTAGCTGTAGAGGGCAGTGTCACTGGCCTTCATATGTGGGATCCGAACTGGGGCCCTCTGGCGTCCCAAGCCAGCTCTTAACCACCGCGACACTCGGCCGGCCCCCCATTCATTAGTTAGTAGCATATTATTTAGTCTCCATGTGTTTGTATGTTTTTCTGTTTTTTTCATGTAATTGATTTCTAGTTTCATACCATTGTGGTCACAGAAGACAGTTGATATGATTTCAATTTTCTTGAATTTATTGAGACTTGTTTTGTGACCCAACATGTGGTCTATCTTGAAAAATGTTCCATGACACTTGAACAGAATATATATTCTGCTGCTTTGGAGTAAAATGCTCTAAAAATATCAATTAAGTACATCTGGTCTAGTGTGTCATTTAAGGCCACTGTTTCTGTGTTGATTTTCTATCTGGAATATTTGTCCATTGGTGTCAGTCAGGTGTTAAATTCCCCTGCTATGATTGTTTTACTGTCGATCTCTGCCTTTATGTGATTCAATACAGTAAAACCTTGGATTGCAAGTAACTCGGTTTGCGTGTGTTCTGCAAGACGAGCAAACATTTCTATTAGGTTGGTGCAAAAGTAATAATGGTTTTTGCCATTATGAGTAATGCCAAAAACCGCTACTACTTTTGCACCAACCTAATAATACATTTTAACTTGGTAAACGAGCGATGTCTTGCAATATGAGTAGTTTGTTTCTGGAACGAACTATGCTCACAAACAGAGGTATTACTGTATTTGTTTTATATATTTAGATGTTCCTATGTTAGGTGCATAAGTTTACTAGATGATGTCCTCTTGTTGGATTGATTTCTTTATTATTATGTAATGTCCTTCTTAGTCTCTTATTATAGTCTTTGTTTTGAAGTCTATTTTGTCCAATATAATTATTGATACCCCAACTATTTTCTCTTTTCCATTTGTGTGAAATATCTTTATCCCCCTCCCCCCTTACTTTCAGTCTTTGTGTGTCTTTCGATCTGAGGTGGGTCTCTTATAGACAGCATATGCATGGGTCTCATTTTCTTATCCATTCAGCTACCCCATGTCTTTTGATTGGAACATTTAATCCATTTACATTTAAAGTGACTATTGATAGGTACATATTTATTGCTATTTTATTATTCATATTTTTGATCTTCATTTTTTTTTGTTTGTTTTCTCCTTTCTTCTGCTTAATAAAGTCCTTTTAACATTTCTTGTAATACTGGCTTGGTGGTAATGAATTCCTTTAGCTTTTTGTTGCCTGGGAAGCTCTCTATCCCTCCTTCAATTTTAAATGATAGCTTTGCTGCATAGTAGTTTCTGTTGTAGGCCCTTGTTTTTCATCACTTTGAATATTTCCTTCGACTCCCTTCTGGCCTGCAAAGTTTCAGTTGAGAAATTAGCTCCCTTGTAAGTAACTAGTTGTCTTTCTCTTGCTGCTTTTTGGGTTCTCTCTTTGTCTTTAACCTTTGCAATTTTAATTATAATGTATCTTGGTGTGGGCCTGTTTGGGACTCTCTGTGCTTCCTGGGCTTGTATGTCTATTTCCTTCACCAGGTTAAGGAAGTTTTCAGTCATTATTTCTTCAAATAGGTTCTGAACCCCTGGCTTTCTCTCTTCTCCTTCTGGTACTCCTACCTAATGTGAATGTTGTTATGCTTGATGTTTTCCCACAGGTCCCTTAAATTATCTTCATGTTTTTTATTCTTCTTTCTTTTTGTTGTTCCTATTGGGTGTTTTCTGCTACCTGGTCTTCTAAATCACTGATTTGATCCTCTGCTTCATCTAATCTGCTGTTGGTTCCTTTTAGTATATTCATTTCAGTTATTGTATTCTTTATCTCTGACTGGCTCTCTTTTATGGTTTCTAGATCCTTCTTTATGCTTGCTATCTCTTTGTTGAAATTCTAAGTTCCTTAAGCATTCTTATAATCAGTGTTTTAAACTCTGTCTCTGGTAGGTTGGTTGCCTCCATTTAATTTAGTTCTATTTCTGGAAGTTTATCCCGTTCTTTTATTTGGGACATATTTGTTTCCTCATCTGGCTGCCGCTCTGTGTTTGCTTCTATGTATTAGGTAGATTTCCTATGTGTCTCAGTCTTTGCTGAGTGGCCTTATGTAGTAGGTATTCTAAATGGTCCATTGATGCAGTCTCCCTGATCTCCTGTGCATGTGTTCTAGGAGTGTCCCTTGACTGTGTTGTGTGTGTTCTCCTGTTGTAGTTGACCCTTGATTGCTTTTGGTACATCAGTGTGTGGAACTGACTCCCAGGGTGATTGACTGTGAGAAGTGGCTATGCCCACCATGTATGTGCTGCTGTTGGGGACTGACCCCTCAGAAGAGGATTCAGCACTGTGGCCTCTTGTGCCTGTTGAGAAACCCCTTTGTGCTGCTTGTGTGTGCTGCTTGTGAGGCTAACCAGATAGTGCTCTGGTGTGGTCTGAAGCTGGCCTCTGGGTGTTTTGTTTCTGTTGTCTCTTGGGAAGGGCTCCCATGCAGGCCAATTTCAGCCTTGCCGGTTACCAGCCCGTGGCTGCTTGGTGGGAGCCTCAAATCTTTATGTGGTTGGCTGCTGGCTGTGCTGGACCTGGAGGCATGTGGTGGTGGCCTCACTGTGAACTGAGGCTGGCTGCCACCAATAGTGGGCCTGAGGCAGCTTAGCAAAGGACACAGGGCCCCCTAGGCCTATTGCCACCTGCCAGCAGCCCATTAAGCCTAGCCATTGAAAGAGCCTCCTTAGGTGTGTGGGCTGGGCTGATTGCACCAGTGTTGAGAGTACCCTCAGTGATGCAGCACTGGCTGGTGTGGCAGAGTCCTAGGGAATCATGAAATATGGCCAGTGTTTTTTACAAAGTTAATGCAGATTCAGTTATTACACTAGTGCCTGACCTGTGACCGCTTCACACAGCATCCTCAGAATACCGCAACCAGCCACTGCTTGCCTCAGGCTCACAAATCCCTGAGAGCTACCTGAGAGTGGCTGCAGCACAGGTTTTGGGTCACTGTCAACCACCAAAATCTCCCTGGGCCATCGCAGGATGTCTGCTGTTGCAAAAGGACTTCACAGCTTGTGGGGCAGGGCCAGCCACCTAAGGACCCAAAATGCTCCTGGCAATGCAGCTCTACATGGGCGGAGCAGGGTTCCAGGGAGCTAAGGAATATGGTTGGCGGTGTCTACAAAGTCATTGCAGTCTTGATCCCTGCACCAATGCTGGGCCTGTGGCCACAAAAATGCCCTGAGAACACCATGGCTAGCTACCGCCCATTTCAGGCCTGCAGGTGCCCAAGAGACACTGCAGCACAGGTCTTGTGTTACGCCCACCATCAAACGTTTCCCAGGCCACCGTGGGTGGTCTGCTGCTGCAAAAATGCTTCTGCAGCCTGTGGGGCAGGGCCAGTATTCCCATAGTCAAGTGTGTCCCAGATGAGGTAACACCAGCTGTGGGGTGGGAGGGCCGGGATCCACGGCATCACCGAGGCGTTGCACATATGCAGATTCCACCTGGCCAATGTGATTCCAGACTTGGCCCTGTGGGGAGGGCTTAACACTGAAAAGATGGCACCCTCCGATAGGCCACACTTGTGTCAGGCTCCACATAGGGACAATAATGACTCCTGTCTCTCCAGCTCCTGCTAAAAGCCCCACAACTCAGTCCTTTCTAACATGTTGCTGGGCCTCCCAAGCTGCTGCCCCTCCACCAGAGATCAAGCAAGTGCCTGCAAGTGAGTGAGTCTGTGTGCAGGCTTTACAAGCCACCCTCCGCCCCACTGGCTTGGGCAGACAGAGTCCTTGCTGATTTTCACTGTCAAATGCCTTGGGAGCTCCTCTCCTTGGCACAGGATCCCTAGACTGGGGAATCCAGCATAGGGTTGGGACCCCTCCCTCTTCAGAGGGGACCTCTGCCTCTGAGGTGTCCCTCCCTGTGTTCAGCTACTATCCATGGACTTGGGGTCAGCCTACTTTGCATCTCCTCCCCTCCTATTAGTTTTTATGTGGCCTCTTCTTTACATCCTTAGTTATAGGAGTTCTGTTCAGCTAGTCTTCAGATGACTCTTGAAGGTGATTGTTCTATAATTTATTTTTAATTTTGGTGTGATCCTGAGATGCAGTAGGCATAGCGTTTCCCTAATCTGCCATCTTGGATCTCTTCTTCAATGATTATTCATTTAAAAACTTTTCTGGGAAGTTAATATCCTCCCTTAATTCATAAGTGTTAGTTTGGGGCATGTTTGCAGCAACAATGTGGCCCAAGAACATGAGTCATGTATAAATGCCCACCTTGTATATTGCTGCAGATATTCTTGGAAGACTTTGAAAAGTATTCTTTAGTAGATAATTTGTTATTAAATGATACGAACATTCAAAAAACAGAAGTCCACATTAAATAAAGCATGTCTGTGGCAACACTTGTATTTAAAATAAACTGATTTGCTTTGTGTATGTGTGTGTACCACATATGTATATACACACACAAACACACAAAACACATATATGTTTGTTATAAATACACTCATATAGCCCCCATAATAACCTGAGGGGGGAAAAAACTCTACTATTTTCATCTAAAGAAACCAGGGGAGAAAGAAATTAAGTAATTTGCCTGTGGACATGGTAGTGAAAAGATCTTGTTGAACCCAAAATTAAAATTAACATTTCTGTCCAAAGTATATTTTTCTTCACTTATATACACTAAAATGCCTTCAACTATATAAGTAATTTGTCCAGATTTGTGCTTTAGAAGTCTGTCTTTCAAAAAATCAAACTGTGGGAAACCAAGATTCCCCACCCCATGCACAAGCACATCTAATTGGGATTTGTCACTCACTCAGCCATTCCTTTTTTTCTTTCCTCCATGTATATACGCATGGTGCCTGGTCCTCTGAGAGCTCACAGACTAGTAGAAGAATTAAGATAGCTGAGAACTGGTAAGAATCATAAGGAAAGTACAGATGAAATGTGGTACTATCATGTAATGTTATAACCTAGTTATTAATCAACAGCATAAGCATTTATGCCTAGGAAAAGTGTGCATGGAGATGCAGTTTTGTAATTCAGCCTTACTGACTAAATGATGGTTATTTTGACACTTAAGTCTCCCCAAATTCTTTAATCATTTGATTAATACTTCAAAGTATTGAATCACTTGACATAATACTATTAAATCTGAAATATATTAATACCTACACATAAGTGTACAATAGATTGGCCTCATGAGAAACTTAAGGTTATATGAGATCAAAATTTCTCTTCTGAGATTGAGAAGGTCTGGGTGGCAGATGCCCTCTACAGAGGGCATCTAATTCCTCTCTAACCCCACCATGTCCACTTTGCTCATATATATTACCTGCCTGGCTGCAATAAGATTTGGGGCTATTGACTATGTTCTTAAGTCCTGGGAAGAGAAACCCATTTAGCTTTTGATGCCAGTGACTTCCTGGCCCCACAGATACCATGGTGATAACATACCTGGGCTGAGATGCAAAACTCCCAGCTCCTAGAGGAAGGATCTGGTCTACCTTCAAATGAAGGACTGACTACAAGTAAAACTTTATTTAAGATGGTAGTGATAGGGAGACCAAAAACCACATTCCCCGTTCTTGAGAAAGTAGTCACTTGGGAGTGGTTCCCCCCTCCTATTTTGCTTTTTGTAACTGGAGAGAAAGGAGAACAAATACCAATCTGTCAGTATGGCTTTCTCTGCAAACCTTAGCCTTCTAGCCTATGCTATAAGTATGCAGTACCCTAAGTCCCACACTCTACTCCATCTATCTATATACACCTATTTAGTTTATGTGGCTGTATCTATTAGAACATGTAATGATAATAGTAACAACAGCAATCACAGCTAATATTTATTGAGTGCTTTTCATAAGCTAAGCACTTTCCATGCATTAACCCATTAGTTCTCACAACAAGCCAGGTCCTCTTACTGTCTCCATTTTACACATAAGGAAACAAAGCTTAGAACGCTTAAGAGGTCAAGAGAATTTCTCATGTTCACACAGGTAGTAAGTGATAAGGCCCAAGTGTGACTACACATAATTTTGACCTCTGGATGGGTGAATGATCAAACATTTATAGCATGTAAGCCAGGCACTCTCACATACATTGCTTCCATTATTCCTCCCAATACTTAATCCCCATTTAAGAAGTGGAAGACTGGAGCCGGCCGAGTGGCGTGTTGGTTGAGTTGGCTTGGGATGCCAGTTCTGAGCAGCAGAGCCCAGGTTCGGATCCCACATGAGGGCCAGTGACACTGCCCTCTACAGCTAAGATGGTGAACAATAGCTCAACCTGGAGCTGGGCTGTAGTGAGTCGCTGGCGACGGTGTAGGCTGCAGTGAGGCTGCATTGGGCTGCCATAAGCTACCGTGAGTGGGCGGCAGCCAGTGTGAGCGGCCTGCAGCTGATATGAGCTGCCAAGAGCAGCTGTGAGCAGCCGTCCAGAGGCTGGCGACAAATCTGCCTCATCCGGGAAGAGTACAATGATAATACCAACATGGGCCAGTGAAGCAACGTCCTCCACAACTAAAGAACAAAAGGACAACAACTTGTCTGTTCCCCTTCCCTGATTCCCCAATAAAATCTTTTAAAAACAAAAAAGAAGTGGAAGACTGGATGACTGGACAAAATTCCTATAGCTCATAAGTGGTAGAACCTGATCCTGGAACCAGGTCCTGTGATTTCCTGTGTTTCTCCTGTAGCAACTGCTGCAGTCTTGGTGGGTCTGCTTGTTGCCTTTATTAGGACGGAATGTATATGTATTCATAGCTTTCCAGTCAGTTAATTTTCCAATTAAAATATAAAAGTTTCTCAGCCATAACAAAAATAGTCACAAAGAACCAAGACTGAAACCTGGACATTCTGGTTAAAAATAAAGTATTTGGTGGCGTGTAGCCTGAAAGAATATCAGGATGAGATCAATCACCCCTCAGGTACCAGCTGTACTTGAAAAGAGATGATATTAGGGCAGGCTCATAAAAAAGAGAAGAATCTGAGATTTGAGAAGCAGGTGAATGGGCAAATGGCCAACCTCAGTGTTCTGAGTAGAAAAGAGTACCAAGAACCAACTTGGGCCTCAGAAATGAAAAGTGATTAAATTCCATTATTTTTACTAGGCTGAAAAGAACAATGGTCTCCTTTTCTGACCTACACCAGGCACTCACATCCCTCAACTCATCCCAAATAATGCTAGTTTGGACAAGAATTTGATCATGATTCCAGGGCTAGAATAAGAACCTAATTAAATACTTATTTATTAAGTTGTGCATGTTCATATTAGGAAGACCACAGGTCTGAGTGTGCTGCGTATGAAGGAGGGGTTGCCAAGCTCAGTTCTGTCTTTATTCAGAGTGGCCCAACAGTGTCAAATATACCATGGGATGCTCTCATCTAGAAGATTCCCAAAGATGGAGGAGTTCTGGGAGTTGATTTGTTTTAGATTCATCCTAGTCCCTACAATTCCCAAAGTATATTCTGCAAATCGTCAGTTCTGTGAGATGCTCCTTAAAAAAAAAAAAAGAAAAAAAAAGAGATTTATGGTCAAGTAAGTCTGGGGACAGCTATATATTTTATTCCCCTGTTAGAGATTTACAGTGAACATTAAATTAAAGGCTCTGATAATTTCTGCAGTTGAGAAAACCGTTTTACTTGGTTTAACCCAGAGTTTCCCAAGCATATTTGGGAAGGATGGCATATTTTCATTCACTTAATTCTTATCTGCATTTCATGGAACTAGTGTTTTTCAGAACACATTTTGAACAACTCCCTCTAATGCTTGGCAGGACAAACTCTGCTGAGTGAGCTCTTTTGTGGAGAACAAAGGGGTGAAGAAAACGTACATGACCATGTAAAATATTTTTATTTATAAAGGGTATACAATAAAATATAAGAAATTCATCTATTTCCCACCCCAGATTTCATATTTTATTCTCTGCAGGTAACTAATATCAACACCTTCTGGTATATTCTGTCAAAAATGTGTGTGTATGTATGTGTGTGTGTGTACAAATAGAGGTATTTTATAAATATTATTTTCTGCCTGCTTTTTCAATTTGATAGCTTAGAGAGTCTTTCCATATCAGCATATAAAGAATGGCTTCCTTATGTTCAATAGCTGTATCTGAGTTCATTGCATAGATGTACCTCAGCTTCTTAACCACTCATCTGTTGATAGGGGCATAGGATTTGGGGGATGTTTTCTCCTAAGAAAGTCTAAACTTCCAAACAGAGACTAAGGCATGTGGGCTTATTCTAGCCTAAGAGAGATGAAGTCCTCAGGTCCTTTTGGTCTTGGCTGACCACCCCAGATCTGTGTCTTAGCATGACCAGTTAATTTATCAAGTTGAAGAGGGGTGGGGTGCACATTTTGCTGCCATATTTTCTCTTAAAGCATTTGTTTTGCTCGGAGGTAGCAGTCCTACCTCAGTCATGAATACAGTGTCCACAAGATGAAGGGGGTAACCTTCACTGCTGGGTTGGCTTTAGCATTTTGATCAGTTCTATTGGTTATCTCACTTTTATGAGTCTTGTCTTCCTCACAGTCCTTCACTTTATGCCATATTTTCATCACAAGGCTGTTGAGTAAAGAGGAGCCAACTTCTGCTCTCATTCCTATATTCTCCTTTCTTGTCAAGTAATGAAAATGTGTTGCAATAGACTTTTTTAAGGGAGAAAAATTAAAGAAACCCACTTCTGGAAAGCAGAAAACAAAAGTACTTTCCCTTTGAAAGTCAATGAATATAGCAAGTTCCTGGGTCAAAATTAAAACTCAGGGATCAAAAGCAGAGTTCTGTTTGGCAGAGTCAAGTTTGGCTTTAGGAGTCTGCAGCCCTTAGATCAGTAACCCAGAACAGACTTTTCTCCCCAGGTCCTTTGGGACTCTGAAATTCTCCAGGCTAGTCCTTCACGTTTACTGCTAATAAGGGAAGTCTTCAGGAAATTCCTCCTTCAGCTCACACTGACTCAGGGTCTAAAGACTAGTGAACCAGCAAATTTGGAGCATGGGGTTTCCTAGTCATTCATGGTCACACATCTCATGTGGGAGAAAGGGAGCCCAGAGCCATTCTTCTGGGAGAGTACTGTTCAACAGGGCACCCACATTCACTAATTTTCTTTTTTCAGTTTGCCACTTCACAATAATAATCACCTAATAGAAGTAAATGCAAACCTGTTCCAAAAGAGCAACTCCATAGTCCACGCCATAAGGAATTCCCACAGAGAAAAATAAACCTTCCTGAAAAGTTTACAATACAGATTTGCAAAACACTGAAGGAAATGATCCTTTGTGATCATTAGATTTGAGTCAGTAGATAAAATAAGCAAGATTATTAGTTCCCCAAAGCTTTGAGATGATAGAACAATCATAAAATACCATAAATATATTAGGCTTTAGTGAGTTAAAGAGATAAAAGAGATAAACACATAAAAAAGTAAAATAATTAAGAAAAAGAACCATGGGCCGGCCAAGTGGCACATTGGTTAGGAGTTGGCTTGGGACGCCAGCTCTGAGCAGCAGGGCCCAGATTCGGATCCCACATTAGGGCCAGTGACACTGCGCCCTCTACAGCTAAGATGGTGAACAACAGCTCCACCTGGAGCTGGGCTGCGGTGAGTCGCCAGCCACGGTGTAGACTGCAGTGGGGCTGGCTGGCAGCTGGCGTGCGCTTTCGTGAGCTGCCATAACCGCTGTGAGTGGCCGTCCAATGGCCGGCGAATGACTGCCTCAGGGGAAGAGCGCAATGATAATACCAACATGGGCCAGTGAAATGACATCCTCCACATCTAGACTGAAGAACAAAAAGGACAGCAACTTGTCTGTTCCCCTTCCCCGATTCCCCAGTGTTGTTCCCCTCCCCCAATTCCCCAATAAAATCTTTTTTAAAAAAGAAAAAGAACCAAAGAGAACTTCCAGAAATGAAAACATTAAGGAAACTACAGACAATGAATGTGTTAAATAGATGTTAAATACAACTGAATAGAGAATAAGTGAATTGGAAGATAGATTTGAGACTACACAAAATTCATCATGGAGAGATTAAAAGAAATTAAAATGCATATGTACAAATATAATAGGAGTTTTAAAAGAAGAAAATAGAGAGACTGGGGGAAAGGCAAGGTGATATAGCTGAGAATTTTCCAGAATTTGGTGAAAATTGCAGATCTTTACACTAAAAGTGAACAATAAATCCTGAGCACTACAAATAAAATAAGTTAATGCCTAGTTATATTATAGTGAAATTCAAGAATAAAAAACAAAGAGAAACTCTTAATTGTAACTAAACAAATGCAGATTATTAAGGACAAAAATAATAACAGAAATGTCACCAGCAACAATAGAGACATTGGGATGATGCCTGCAAAATGTCAAGCAAACCAATCATCAATCTAAAACTTATCATTGCACCTGGAGAGTGAAATAAAGACATAGTCAGGCACAGACTGAGAAAGTCTATCCCTCACACACCTGTCCTGAAAAATTTCCTGAAGAAAGTTTTGTTATTTTTTTTTACTGCAGAAAGAAGGAAATTGCACCTAAAAGAAAGTAATGGATGAATGAGTAATGTAGCAAATAAACTGGAATATGATAGTAAATTAAGTATTGATATGATAGTAAATATAAGTATTCACTATTAATAACAGTAATAATGAGGGTAGAATTTAAATATTAGACAATAATAACATGTAAGATAGAGTGGTTGAAAACAATTAGAATATTTAAACGTTTTAATGTTCAGAAGGAGATGTTAATTCACTTTACACTTTGTTACCTCAAGAATACATCTTTTCTAAAAATGTAGGAGTAAATTCTTAAAGAGTTGAACAAACAAGTAGGGGGGTAAAGGAGAAATAAACAAAGCTGATCAACTCAAGGAAAGGATATAAGAAAAGGGCCCCCGGGCCGGCCGAGTGGCTCAGTTGGTTAAGAGTTGGCTTAAGAGTGTGGGCTCTGAGCAACAGGGCCGCCGGTTTGATTTCCACATGGGCCAGTGACGCTGTGCCCGAGATGAGCTGTTGCTGAGCTGCCAACAGGTGGCAGGATGGCTCAGCTGGTGTAACAACAAGATTGCTTGTTGATGGTGGGCTATGCCCACCCGCAACTAAGACTGAACTCAGCACCTTGAGCTGAGCTGCTGCCCAATGGCTCAGTGGATAGAGACGTGCGCTCTTAACAATAAAGCTTTGATTCTCACATGGGATGGTGGCTATGCCCACCCGCAACTAACATTGAACACAGCACCTTGAGCTTAGAGGCTACGAGCTGCCGACGGGAAGCCAGATGGTGACTCGGGCCCTCCACAACGAAGATGGAAGAACAATAACTTGGCTGGTCCCCTTCCCCAATTCCCCAATAAAATCTTTTTTTTTTTTTAAAGAAAAGAAAAGGACCTTTGTCCTAGCCCCAGAAAAGATAGTACCCCATCCAGGCTGAGGCCCATAAGGAGCTCCAGTCTCTGATACAGAAGTTTATAATTTATGGACTTTTAGTCCCTGCCTTGGAATACCTATAGTCTACCAGTTTTGAAGCTCAGTGGAGAATACTGTCTAGCCCAGGACTTGAGAATTATTAATGAGGCCATTGTACCTGTTCACCTACTGGTCCCAAACCCATATTCAATTCTAAGTCAGGTGCCAGAGGACTCCAGGCTGGGTTTTTGCCTTGGACCTCAGAGATGCATGCTTTTTATCCCCTACACCCAGGCTCTCAATACCTGTTCACTTTTGAATGGATGGACCATGACTCTGGTCTGTCCCAACAGCTTACCTGGATTGTATTAGCCCAGGGATTTAGAGATAGCCCCCATCTTTTTGGCAACACTTTGGCTAAAAAACTTAAGGCGGTCTCTCTCCCAAATGGGGCTCTCCTCCAATATTTGGATGATATACTTATTTGTAGTCCCACTAAGGGCCTTTCAGACACTGTCCAAGTTCTTAATTTCCTGGGTTCTAGGGGATCTAGTCTCCAAGAAGAAGGCCCAGATTTCTTCACAGAAAGTAGTATGTATTTTAACATTTAACATTGGATGTATTTTAACTCCCAGATACTGAAATTTAGCTACTAGAAGACAGGAGGCTGTTTCCCAGCTTGGCGCTCTTCAGACAAAAAAACAACTTAGAACCTTCCTAGGTGTAGTGGGGTTCTGTAGGATATGGACCCCCGGGTTCAGTGTCATGGCCAAGCCCCTATATGAGTCCCTGGCTGGGTTAGACACAGAGCCATTGGACTGGAACTTAAAACAACAAAATGCCTTCGAAGATACTAAGCGGTCTTCTATGTCTGTCCCAGCCCTAAGCATACCTGGCCTCAATAAGCCTTTCATACCCTTCAGGGAATAGGACTGGGGATATTGATGAAGCCACTGGGATAAGATCGCTGTTCAGTCATTTACTTTTCCAAAAAGCTGGATTCTGTAGTCAAGGGATGTCCGGGTGCTTAAGGCAGTGGCTGCCATGACCTTCCTAGTGGAGGAAGCCACCATGTTAACCCTGAGAATGCCACTAGAGATTAGGACTCCCCACCAGGTACAGGGAGTCCTAGAGGTTAAAGGCCATCATTGGCTCATGAGAGGACGCCTTACCAAATATCAGGCACTGCTACTAGACTTCCCAGATATCACCGTTAAGGCATGCCAAACTCTTCACTGGCTACCCGGATGCCGACAGGGCCTCACACTGACTTGACACATTAAATCGTTGAGACTATAGAACAGGTCTACTCTAGCAGGCCTGATCTAAGAGATACTCCTTTAGACAATGCAGACGAGGAATGGTATACGGATGGCAGTAGCTACACGCACAATGGCATTTACAGGGCAGCATATTCTGTAGTAAGCCTCAACTTCATTATAGAGTCTGTCCTTTACCTCCCGATACCTCGCTCGACTCAGAAGGCAGAATTTATCACCCTCACCAGAGCCCTAAAACTCGGTTAATGAAAAAGAATTAATATTTACAGATACAAAGTATGCCTTTTAAATCCTCCATTCTTACACGGCAACCTGGAAAGAGCAGGGACCCTTAACTACAAAAAACAGGTGGGGTTAACAGTGGATGGTCTCTCTGATGTCCTGCTGCGGTAGGAAGAGCATTTGACAGAATTCTGTGAGCATGTAGGTCTCTGTTCCCTTATCTGAGAGGCACAGGGGCTGGATAACAAAGACCACTTCATTCCAAAGCCAGTGTGTGAGAGTCCAGGGACAAGGGATCCTTCCACGCCTCCAGCAAACTAGCTATCCCTGCCCAGAATCAGCTAGGGCACTGCTGACAGCAGAGGTTTCTGGCCTATTATCTGTTGGTGTGCTGACAGGTCCAGTTCTGGGGGATTTTCATCCAGAACACACCAGGTTTGGAGCGGGGCATGCCTGTGCAATGCAATAAGCTAGAACCAAAACAGAGGAATCAGAGAGTAGGGGACTCTTGAGGCAGAAAGCAAGAAAGGAGTTATGGGGTCTTTTGAGGCTCACTACCCTGTAGATCCTTTGCACTAAGTCACAGGGTGATCTCAAGAAGAATACAGAAAATAGGAGTCCTAGGGAAAAAACACAGTGCAATGCATGGCCAGTGTGTTTATTAGAGCCATGAAGATAGAGCTGAACCATCTCGGAACTGTGGAGTTACAAGAGGTTGAATGTGTTTGTATGTGGAATGAGGTCCAAGAACTTTATGCTAATAGATTTTCTATAAAATTTCCCTGCCATGATCATGTCTGTTCTATATGATCATCTTTTGACATCTCTACTGTCTAATGTGTTTTAGGCTATAAACTAGTAAAGTTCTCTTGAGATTTCTCACATGAAAGGAGTTAATTCTTGTCAAATGACGATATATTAGGAATGGCTGGAGTCAAGATATCAAGCCCAGCTCTCACATTCATGGGCTGGGCGACCTTGGATGAATCTCTTTTTTTAAAAAAGAGTTTTATTGGGGAATTGGGGGGATGAGAACAGTGCTGGGGAATTGGGGGAAGGGGAACAGACAAGTTGCTGTCCTTTTGTTCTTCAGTCTAGTTGTGGAGGATGTTTCACTGGCCCAAGTTGGCACCATCATTGTGCTCTTCCTGGGCGAGGCAGATCAGTCGCCGGCTTCTGGACGGCCGCTCACTGCAGCTGCTGGCCGCTCATGGCGGCTGCTGGCTACACACGGTAGCCCATGGCAACCCATTTGCCGTTGCCTGCGACTCACGGCAGCCCAGCTCCAAGTGGAGCTGTTCAGCATCTTAGCTGTGGAGGGCAGTGTCACTGGCCCTCATATGTGGGATCCGAACTGGGGCCCTCTGGCGTCCCAAGCCAGTTCTTAACCATCGCGCCACTCGGCCGGCCCTGGGTGAATCTCTTAATTATGTTACACCTGTTTCACCATCTGGCAAAATGGAGTTGATCACGTTTCTCCTCTCTCCCAGGAAAGATATAAAAATAAATAGGAATCAGGCCGGCTGAGTGGCGTGGTGGTTAAGAGCTGGCTTGGGACGCCAGAGGGCCCGGTTCGGATCCCACATATTAGTGCCAGTGACACTGCCCTCTACAGCTAAGATGCTGAACAACAGCTCAACCTGGAGCTGGGCAGCTGTGAGTCGCCGGCGATGGCATAGGCTGCAGCCCCTGCTGCAGTGGGTTGCCATGGGCTACCGTGTGTAGCCAGCAGCCAGCGTGAGTGGCCAGCAGCCGCCGTGAGCAGCCGTCCAGAAGCCGGCGACTGATCTGCCTTGCCCGGGAAGAGCGCAATGATGGTGCCAACTTAGGCCAGTGAAGCAACGTCCTCCACAACTAGACTGAAGAACAAAAGGACAGCAACTTGTCTGTTCCCCTTCCCCCAATTCCCCAGTGCTGTTCCCATCCCCAATTTCCCAATAAAAAAAAATTTAAATGAATGAATAAATAAATAAATAAATAGGAATCTATATGTGAAAACACTTTATGTCTCTTAAGGAAAGGCGTAGAGGAAACCCAAGGGCTATTGCATACATAAGGCAGGGCAATTGAGTTCCTCCATGATTCAGAGAGCACGTGATTGCATCAGCCTGCGCCTCAGCTCCCCATCAATGCAAGGGTAAAATGACACCCACCCCACCCTCATCTCAGAGCAGTCCTCCCAGTGCATAGGAATCCTAAAAAATGTAGTAGGCCAAAATTGTCCTGACTTTTGCCCTTCAAAGCAGACTTATTTTAAAGCACTGGCTTTTTAATAGAACTTTCCTATTTCACTCTAAATGCTGATCATATATTCTTTTGTTTCACAAGTCCTTGAACATGAAATAGACCTACTTCAACCTACTCCAAGATCTGAGCACATTTTATAATAATAATTTTAACATCCTAGAATTTCTATAGCCAGCATATCTGAGAACCCTCCTAGAATGAAATATCAAACTCTGTGACTCCGGCAGGGAGAGAAGTTTGGACACCAAGTCATGGAAGAAGGCAGAAACAGACGTGAGAAACACTGTGGGGTCTGAAGTTTCTCATGCGCCATCCATCCCATTTCTTCCCTCCATCCTGCACTGCCCACTTCTCTGTGCCATCCATATACTGTGCCCCAGACCTCTACCCTTTGTTTCCCTTCAGGGTACAGATCGAGAGTATTACTTTTAAAAGAAGTAGTTGTATTTTTTTCATTCATAGAAATGCCAAAAGGTAAACCGCTAATGTGCAAGCTTGACAGGGTGAGAAAAGAATTCAGGGTCTTCCCCAGTACACAGATTGGTGCTACCCACTCAGGAGTCCAGCCCTAGAAAGACGCCCTTCCATCGCAGGAGGAGACATGGCTGCTTGCTGGGCTGTTCACCTCAGCATCTTCAATAGGATGAGCGCTGTACCAAAAACCCCTGAAATGTTTGAAGAGCGAGGAGGGTGCACAGAATAGTGAGGAGTGGACATACAAGAAATGATTAGAAATCCTGGAAAGTTCAGACCAAAAAAGAGATTTAAATTCAACTCCCATTTATGAGCTCCCATTTATGTATGTGCAGAGTTCTGTGTCAGGTGCTGGGGAAAGAGGCCTGCAAGGTGGTCAGGAGGAGACAAAGCAGCTGTTTTCAAACACTACAAGGACTCAAGGAAGAGAGGGGAAGGAGCGCGAAAGGGGAAAGGGAGATGGCACTGCAGGAGTGTTTCCTATGTCAGGAACTTGATGTGCAGTGTGTATTGAATGTGCAGTTTGAAATCACCAGGCCATGAGCTCACATATATGGTCCCAAGCAGTCCCTTCACCTCACACCTGTCCACCCACATTGAGCCATCTTTTCAGCTTCAGATAGTAAAGACTTTGGCTTCAGTGTATAACCAACAGTCTGGTCTCAGGTGCTTACAGGTTTTAACTCACATGCCCATGAGCAAATGAAAGCTAACTCTCGGCTCTATCTCATCTGTGGAACTGTTAAAGCAGAGTGAGTCTGATTTACTATCTATTGTGGACATTGCTGAAGCAATTCCAATGATGCCTGTGGAAAGCGTGGGCTCTAGAGTTAGAAACAATCCCAGTTCAGTGCTTTTCCGATTTGGGCCAATTACTTCATCTCTCAGAGCCCTCATTTCTCCAACTGTTTATGAGTGATAATAAAGCCTTCCTAACGCAGCTATCGTAAGGATTAAATAAATGTATGTACAGATGCTAACGTATGGCAGGTAATTACTACATGGTCCCTACTTTTGCAGTTCAAGGCTTCTAAACCTTTTCTCTGTGATAGAAAAGATGCAAAAAAGCCTACCTATCCTGAAGTCTAAAAGGCCAAATTAAAACGAGTTCTTTGGCTTATGATGTAATTATTGTTGTTTTTAGTTGTAGTTTACAAAGACTTTTTCGTGGACCTTCTCGTCCCTTAATGCTACCACTAGGCTTTAGTCATTTACACCACAGTGTAAATGAGTTTGAGAGACTTCCCCTAAGAGCAGTTTTGGAAAGGAAGGAAAAAAATGGCACCGGACTCCCAGGGTCTGGGGGAAAAACCAACTTCACAAATGTGAAGAACTGATGAGTCCTGTGTATCCTTTGCCCTCTTTTTAAAGCTCCGTTTTCCTCATGCCTTATCGGCATGCAAAGCTTTTCACTAGAGGGAGCAAGGCAAAATGCACCTTTTCTAACAAAGCAGAGACAATTACTTTGGAAATCTTTGAGCAAAACTGTTATTGAAAAATGTTTTCTTGGTATCATCACAAGAAATAATTCAAGGATGCACTGAATAAGCCAAGCAAGTTGTGAATTTATTAGAGAAGGACAGTATACTCTCAAGAAGGGGGAGTGGGCGGGCCTGCAGAACAGCAACTGCCCCAAAGATCAAAGAGGCTTAGGAATTTATTACTTCTAAAATGAGGACATGAAATATTCAAGACTTAGGGGTGGTGCTATAGGTGTTCCCAGGGGGTCCTCGCAGGCCTCTCCTTCCCATTGGGCAGAGGGATTTTTGTCTTTATTTGGCTCTTGTAACTGTCATGGTGGCACAGGGGGTAGAGATTCTCCTTAACCACAGTGCTAATAATATTATAATCCATCATAATTAGCTAAAGTTCATCTTGAGGGACAAGATTGCCTCCTGGCTCTACTCTTGGCCACCAAAATCTAGTTCTGCCCAGCCTGGTAGCTGCAATTTTTCTTAAGAATGATCTCATTCCCTCCCTCCTTTGTCTCCCCTTGCATCCTCCTTCCCTTCCAACTCTCTCCCCAAGGTTCTATTTTTTTCTGCCTATGGTAACAAAACCATGTAGAATTATGGGTTAAGAAATTATTGTGTTTGTGCAGACACTTCTTGTTAATACATCCCCACATGTCTCAACAAAATTGAAGCTTATAATCACAATTATAGATTTCATCAGGGTTCGCTTTAGAAAATAAATGTGCAGTGTAGATAGAAACCAAACCTTTCAGGAAATGATTGGCTTTAGTCAGGAGATACAAATTTTAATTTTTCAATATACAATATTAAGATATTTCTTTAGCTCCTACCTTGAATACTAGGGGAAGACACACTACTAATTGCATGAGCAGTATGAAACAGAAAACCACAGGCCCAAAATGGAGTCACTTGTACTGAAAGTTCATGATACCAAAACTACATTTAATACCTGATCCAACTGCAGTTTCAGCCTCTTCCCAAAACACAATCGTAATCAACCAATCTGAGATTTTCTGTTCAACCACCAATAAGTGTCCCTTGGGTCCTCTCCATTCCCCGACTACCCATGAAAAGAAGAGGCAATCTGCGTGATAAAGATCCTTCCTGTTCTTTTCCCCCAAAGTAAAGGTGTCCTGGACCAAAAATAATTATTTCTTTTCTATAAAACCTTCTTAAGACTCCCTGCCTTCCCCTAAGGGAAGGTGACTTTGCCTGAAATAATACACTCCTTTACCTTCTTAATTCCACCTTCTTTGTGCCTATAAAACAACTCTGAGAGCCCTTCTAGTTGCTAGATGGGATGCTGCATGATTTATAAATTGCTTCATAAAGCCAATAAGATCTTCACATTTACTTGGCTGATTTTGTTTTTTGACTGTAGAATAGTAAACAACTGAAAGCAATTTTCACTTACTCAACCCAGACTGGATGGGATTATGAAACAAGTTCTTGTTAATAAAGAGGGTTTTCATTTTTTTGGTTGCAAAATGAACGTTTAGTTCACTTCCTCCTGTGTTTTCTGCAATCACTCAGAGTTGTAACTGAATTTGCTCCATGAGACCACAGGTTACTGTGGAGCTGTAATCAGTGGATGGTGACAACCACTCTCCTCTTTGGGAACAAAGTGTCAACTAACATGACCTGAGGGTTTCTGTCTTCCTGAAGGCAATTTTCTGGTAAGTAGTGACTGGAATTAGAAGAACCATAGGCTTTTATTGTCTTTTTTCCTTCAATCTCTCCCTACCTACGTCATTTGAGGACAGCCAAGTAGGGCAAGAAATTGTCCATAATGCCTTGAAAATACTTGAGTGAATCAGGTAAAAAGAGGGTTTTCAGATACCAGAAAATTTATGACTCTCATTTTACACTAGTTCAATTTTTTGAGTTCAGATTTGTTTCTGTGTCTCAATTTTCGCTTATTCTCCTAAATTACTATGTATTTACCCAAAGCAAATAACTCTTTAATTGAGGTGTAACTGACATATAACATTATATTAGTTTCAGGTGCACAACATAATAATTCAATATATACTGTGAAATGATCACACTAAGTTAACATCTGTCACCATACATAGTTCTAATTTCTTTTCTTGCGATGAGAACTTTTAAGATCTACTTTCTTAGCAACTTTCAAATATGCAATACAGTATTATTAACTGTCACCATGCTGTACATTACCAAAGAACTTTTAATGTACAAAGTTTATGGGCAATCCTCTATAACCTTCAGAAAAATGAAATTATATATACCTGGAGTAGAGAATCTATGAGCAGGTTATTTTTTTTCTAAAGCAAGTTAAAACAGTAGTTGTTACATATAAAAATAATGAATAAAAATAATGACTAATTTAATTTTCTGTTCACAAATGGTCTGGCACCAACTGAAAATTCAGAATCCAGAGAACACCTGAACATGCAACACGATGAAAACTGAGAGCCCATGACACTCAAGTAAACTTTCCAGTCTTTTATTAATAGCTGTGCAACTAACTCTCTGGACAAAATCCTTGAGAGGTTCTATGAATCAGTCCTTCCTTTATATATAAAAGGTTCTTGTAATTGTCCCATTGACTTGCAGCCAGTAAAGATCTCTAATTAAAGATCTTTAGAGATTAGCTTGAGTTAGATGGAAAAAATGATACAAAACCAAAGCTGGACTATTGCCCGGTGCCCTATTTCTACCTAGTGCAATTTTTAATTTATGAAGAGTCAAATGATCTGTCAACACAGTCTTTGCCAAGCATTTGTAATAATGAGCTGTTTCTTACCATCCATGCTTATTGACTGTCAATATTTATTGCAAGCGACTGAGCCACCTCAATGTTTGTATGAAATAAGCAGTATATATATAAATCAATTCATCAATGAGAAAAATTTCTAATGGCTGACATTAATCACAAAGCCATCTTCACATCCAAGTAAATCTCTAAAATGAAGAAAGTACTTCACCACCCCCCTCTTCCACCTGCATCAACTCTTACGGATAAATGAAACGAGTAAATGGAAACCTAATACTGTAGCCACTAAGTAGCCAAACAGCCTGGAAGTAACTTGCTGTTCTCTGGGAGACACGAATCTAATGATAAACTTTAAGAAAAGAAACCAAAATAAAACATTTCCCCACCAGCTAGACTGATAGGAAGGCTTTATTGAGTTGGAACTTGGAAAAGCAGGAAATACTTACAATCATTATAAACGTGCCCAAGAACTCAGAGAGTGTTTCTTTAGCTAAGCTGTTCTTCAAGACCAGTCTCTGCTTGAGGCTTTTCTTCTTTTGTCCTTTCTCAGGCTGCATCGTGCAGGTTCTTCAAGGACCACTCTTTGTACCGATACCTGCTTCTTCTGGTCCCTACTTCACTCACAGATGAAAAAGGAAAAAGTGACAACTGCTGATAGATTCCTGGAGATCTCTGATGAGATTATCTGACTCCACAAATGCTGTCCCAATCACTGCCCGTGACTTAATCCTCTTCTGGTAAAATTGTCACTCCCTGTTCACTGCTATTTATTTGCATTAGCGAGTTAGAACATGAAACCCCAAAAGGACACTTTTATCCTTTTTGTGCCTGATGGATTAATCATTACCTGTATTCTCAAGGTATTTTCTCTCTGTTGGTTTTTTTTTTTTTCAAGAGATGAGAAAAGCAATGTACTGGTTGTGTTGCCAAACCACAGAGATGGCTCCAGTCCAGAGATTTCTGTGTTACACAATTGCTGGCTTCTGATTTGTACCCCTTATTCGGAAGTGGGTGGTTAGGGTGTAGTTTGGAATTGTCAAATTATATATATATATATATATATATATATATATATATACACATATATATATGTGCGTGTGTGTGTGTGTTATATGGTAAATGTTCTTTTCTGAAAATTTTCATGCAAATTAGAGAACATGAAGAAAATGTAGATGTGCTTTTCTGCAAGATTAAATACTCTTGTTTTCTTCCGATATAATTTCTGTGATTTAATGATACCTCCCTTAAAGTGGTAAGAATTACTATGTCTATTGTATAGATGGAGAAATTAACAGACAGAGAGACCATTGCCAGTTTCACATTGCAAGTCAGTAGGATAGGATGGGACCTCCTCTTCGGTTACTGAAACTAGATTTCATGAACTGAGGATAGTTTGGGATCCAAGAATCAGAAAGATGGAGAAGGCAACCTGTTGAGCGTCTTCTGAGAAACATTTCTGCCTTTGAAAACTAAGTTATTCCCCTTCATTTGCCATGAAATATTTAGGCAAAATACATAGAAAATAAACAATAGCAACTTGACAGATTACACTGCTTGGAGATCACTGAACCAGAAAAAAGATCAATCTGAGTGTATGTCACCCCAATTAAATAAGAAAGGGAGTGAATACACCTAAACAGGGCTCCTAAGTTTTCAGTTCCATGAATTAACATTCTTTCAGGCAATACTGTTTAAGACCAGCTTCTTGTCATGTCGAATATTCTTGTTTTTCAAAACAAGCTTGGCTGAAGAAATAGAATCCAGCTGTTGTTCCTGAATACAAAGGCAGTTCCATGGAATTAGTGCCCACGCTTTCTCCCAGCCCTCCTACAGAAAGCCTGGCTCTGTTTTAGGCACCCTCCCCTACCTTTGCAGGAGGCCAACAGTCATTCCCAGCTGGGGAGACGGGCAGAAAGGAAAGGAGTGGAGGTCTGGAGAAACAGCTGTTGACCGTTCAAGGACAGAAGAAGACACCTAATCTGTAGGTAATTTACAGAGTTTAGGCCTAAAAAAAGTATATCTCACCTGAGGACACACCATTGCAGGGCCAGGACAAGAATAAAGCATTTTGGCTTCTACCGCAAGTTAAGTTATCATGGATACCATTGCCTAGAAGAATTCATTATGACTACACTATTCCCAAGTCTCAGTGGATGGACCAGAGAAAGAAAACTTTATTGCTGTGACTACAACTAGTCCCAGACAAGGGAGGTTTTGGTCTCTTGATTCGTTCATCTAACAAATATTTATGGCATACTCATTATGTGTCACGCCCCATCCTTAGCAAAAGTATATAGGGTTCTTGCCCTTCGTGAGCTAAGAATTTAGTGAGGGAGACAGACGTAAGTGAAATAATCACACACACAGAAATATAAAATCACAACTGAGATGTATGCTGTAAAGATGGGGCACATATTTCTATGAGTGAATATAGCAGGGAGATTTCAACTTGTCAGAGCTGAGATCAGAAGGAAGTATAGGGGTAAATGATAGGAAGTAGGGAAGAGGGAGCATGTAGAAAGGCTTTGGGGTTGGGGCAAGAATAGTATGATGCTTATCTAAGAATGTAGAAAGAGGATTGGAAGGGCCTAAAGTGGGCATAGGTAGACCCATTGGGAGTGGGGGGGTGTTACAGAATTCCAGAACTGGGTGGTAGCTTTGACAATGGAGAGAAATAGAAGGATTCAAGATTTCTTTATATTTTAAAATTGGAAGGTCTTGGTGGGTTGGATATGGAAGATGAGGAAAAGGGACTCTTCAAGGTTGACTGATGGGTTCTCGGCTTGCTGGGGAAGGAATGTGCTAAGCAAAGTGGGGGAAACTCTGTAAGAGAACTAGGATTGCAGTGGAAGATCATGAATTCTGCTTGTGCAGGGTAAGTCTCGGGGGCTCTCTGGTGCTTCTGAGAGAAGACATTGTGGCCAAAAAAAAAAGAGAGGTTCTATGGAAAGTTACCTCACAGGGTGATCTGATCATAAATTCCTAACTGGGCAGGTCATGGTGGGTAGTCACACTCCAGGTACATAACTTTTTAGTAAAAGGTTTACCTTTGCCTTAAGCAGGACCTGTCCATTGTTTCTATGCATCTAAACTAACACACCTTTAAAATAAACTGTAACCACCCTCAAAAGAGCACATAATCTTGTTAACTATCCTGTAATCCAATCCCTACCTTGCTTTCCCCCACCTCCTGTAATTTTCCTGATGTTCTCTCCTTAATTTCAAATGCATAAAAGAAGCTGCAGAACTTATTATCCGGAGCATTTGAGATCTTGCTCCCCAGCACATGTCGTCAGTTTGGCTGAAATAAACTCATATAAATTCTCTACAGGTTTCGATGTTTCTTATGTCGACAATGTCAAGTAGGAAATGATATGGGTCTGGATTCAGAGGGAAAGCCTGTGTGCTCATAGAAGTAATAATTAAAGCTGTGAATAAAAACTAAGTTATCTAGGGAGTTTTAAGAGAGCAGAGGCTGAGCTTGCAGTACTGAACATTTCATGCTCAGGTAGAGGAGAATGAATCATTTATTACTTCTTTTATTCTACCTTCAGACAACAGTCACACTTTTCACTTCCATCATCATGAAAAACTCATCATCAAACATAACTCACTCATACTTCTCAGACTGCCACCAAACAAAATAAATATTCAAGAGCATTCAGAGAAGATAAACAATGAATAACATCTCTCCTCCACCTGGGAAGGCACCTTTGCAAGGCACCCTCATGCCAAAGTTGCTGTAACAAATATGGGGCTGCTTAATATCTTTCATTCATTCACCCAGCAAAATCTGTTGTTAAGTATTTACCACATCTCAGGCACAGCATTAAGCAGTAGGGATTTATTTATGAAGAAGAAAGATTTCTACTATTAAGGAATTATATAATCTAAGCGACAAAGGCCTCCAAATGACTATATCATATAGTAAAATAGAAGTATAAGCGAAGTACTGAACCAAAATTCCAGGTATCACCATGTGGACATCTGAGAAGTCACTGTCTATTGCCAAAATATTGACTCATCCTGCCACTAACCATTTTAAAATGATGCTCCGCTGGGTGCAGTGCCATGCTGAATCTCCAGGGCTAGCTAACCCAGCTCTTTCAGTTTCCCCTGACTCTGTCCCTCCCTCACCCTAACATTCTCGTCTTCTCTATCCAGCTTTGTCTTGTGTAACCACCACCTTTACCCCCACTCATGGAATCCAACAAGCCTGATGTTCAGAACGGTAACCATCTCATACTCTGACCTCACTTCCTTGACCGCTTCCACTTGAGCCAACTTTATCTCCACTGTGGTTCAGAAGCCCCTGTGATGGCCACTACTGGGACTGTGTCACCATTTCCTCTTTCAAAATCTTTTACACCAAGGTTCACGTCACTGACCAAAACTTCTAGTTCTTGCATTTCACTCACACACTTTCACAAATCTAGTTTACATCCTCCTCATAAATTCCAGTCCAACCCCTCCCTCTCAACCCAGTTCTTACCTTGTAATTACCCAGGTTGGTGATGCACATACCAGCATCTCAAGTTCCACTGACCTATTGACTTCTGTACCCACATTGCCAAAGCCCAACTCCGGGTATACCCAGCCATCTATGTTTCTCAAATATTCTCTTCCCAAGTTTTTAAATAATGCTGAAGAAAATCATATAAATGTATTGACTAATCCTATTTCAAATAATTGTGATCTAACATCAGCAGTGGCCCCATATGCTTAGTTAACCTTCAATTTCAAAGTTTCTAGATTTTAGTGTGCATTAGGATCATTCACCTCCTGAGACTATGATTTGGTAGTTCTGGCATGGAGTGCAGGAGCCTCACAAGCATAACTGATAATTCAGATACCATGCCCTAGTTCATTCTACGTAGCATCAATATACTTACTTCTTCTATGCCCCTCCAACTCCCAGGCCCAAACCTCCTACCCAGCTGATGATCTTTTCTCCCAATCCATTGGGAAAACAGATAGGTTCATTGGCTACAATGCCTTTTGTGTCCTTCCTCCTCAGAAAGATGTCCTAAATTTGTTTATGTAGTCTTTTTGTCCTTTCCTTCTTTTTTTTTTTTTTTTAGATTTTTATTGGGGAATTGAGGGGATGGGAACAGTGCTGGGGAATTGGGGGAAGGGGAACAGACAAGTTGCTGTCGTTTTTGTTCTTCAGTCTAGTTGTGGAGGACGTTGCTTCACTGGCCCAAGTTGGCACCATCATTGCGCTCTTCCCAGGTGAGGCAGATCAGTCGCCGGCTTCTGGACGGTCGCTCACTGCGGCTGCTGGCCGCTCACGCTGGCTGCTGGCTACATACGGTAGCCCATGGCAACCCACTACCACAGGGACTGCAGCCTACGCCGTCGCCGGCGACTCATGGCAGCCCAGCTCCAGGTTGAGCTGTCGTTCAGCATCTTAGCTGTGGAGGGCAGTGTCACTGGCCCTCATATGTGGGATCCGAACCGGGGCCCTCTGGCATCCCAAGCGAGTTCTTAACCATCGCGCCACTCGGCCGGCCCTCCTTCTTCTTTCTTAAATTAGGCCTGATATATACTGATATTGGTGTACTGTTCCAGCCCCTCTGGGACCTTGGCTGATTCACGTTTCCCTCACCCTTCCAATCTTTGCCCACATTGGCTTCTTTCCCAGGGCCTAAAACAAGCTCAGGTCTTACCTATCCTGAAAAACATTCCTTCAAAGTTACTTCACCTCAAATGTCATTGTCTTAGTCAGTTTGGCCTACAAGACCCATAGACTGGGTAGCTTAAACAACAATCATTTTTTTCTCACAGTTCTGGAGGCTGGGAGTCTGAGATCAGGGTGCAAGTGTGGTTGAGTTCGAGTGAGGGTCCTCTTCCTGGCTTGTAGACAGCCACCTTCTCACTGTGTCCTCACTGTATCCTCACCAGAGAGAGCTCTGGTTTCTTTATCTCCTTTTAAGAACACCAATCCCAACACGAGTACTTCATCCTCATAACTTCATTCAAAACTAATTTCCTCCCAATAGTCCCTCCTCCAAATACTACCACACTGGGCATTAGGGCTTCAACATATAAATTTTGAAAGGATGCAAACATTTAGTTCATGGTAACCATTTCATCTATTGCCTTCACTTTCTTTGTTTTCCATTTGGGGAAGAAATAACCACTTCCCCTTGAGCATAAAATCATACTAAATAAAAAAAATAAAAATAATTCAGAAGTATTTAAATTACAACAAAAAATTTTTTTATAATCCAAGCCCTCAGAGATAACCAATTTTAATAGGTTGGAATACATCCATCCAGAATTTTTTTCAGTAGGTCTATGTAAACATTTCTTTTTTTCCCTAAAAGTGGGATTATATTATATATACTAGGTTAAAATGTTTTTTTTCCCACTTAAAATATTCTGTTCAACTTTCCATGCCAATGCATGACTCATGTTTTTAAATTAATGACTATGTAATATTTCATTGTACAAATGTGCCATAATTTAAATGTTTCTTTTGATAGACAGTTGTTTCCAATTTTACCCCATTAAACAAACATCCTTATGTATATATTTGTTTACCTATCTCTTAGCGCAACTGCCTAAAAGTTGAATTACTGGTCAAAGAAAAAAAAAACAATATATATATATATATATTGTTTTAAAAGTACCTATTTCTCCCATTCTTTTCAATATTGGTTAATGTAGATCCTTTCAATCTTTTCCCAATCTAACATTTAAAAAAATAATATTGTTTTAGTATACCTTTCTTTGGTTAATAGTGAGGTTGAGCATCTTTTATGTGTTAGCAATTTGTATTTATTCCTTTCTAAATTTTTTATTTATGTCCTCTACCCATTTTTCATCTATAATGTTCAAATTTTTAGTAATGAATTTGTTGTCACTCTTTACAATATAAGGATGTAAATCTTATCTGTTATATGTAGCAAATCATTTTCCAGTTATCATTAATCTTTCGCTTATAAATGATGGTGTTTGGCTGCCATATAAAAGTTTAGAAAATTTATGTACATAAGTCCATAAACCTTTCCTGTATGGTTTCCAACTTAGTATTTATGCTAAGATCTGCTGTATCCCCAAATTACAAAAATATTGACTTTTGTCCTATGTTTTATTCCATTATTATCATGATTTTACTTTTTACACTTAAATTTTTAATTTTTCTGGAATATATCATGATGTATAGTATAAGGTAGAACTCTAATATTTTTTCCCAAACAGTTTGACAGGTTTTCCAACATTATTTGATTTGAAATTCCATCTGTCTTATATAAAAATACCCAGAAGTAAAACTGTGATTTTAATTACTCTAGTCTTGCTATGCTTTTTTTATGTCTTTCTGGTAGAGGAAATCCTCCTCATTATTATTTTCAAATATTTATTAGATACATGAACCTTAGAATATTTTTTAAGTTCCATCTCCTACCAACTATAATTAATGAAAAGTATTAACTTTATGAATGAAGTTATAATATTAAATTTCCCAATTCAGAAATATAATTCCTATCTCTCCATTTGCTCAAGTTGTTTCTTTCTTTCTTTCTTTCTTTCTTTCTTTCTTTCTTTCTTTCTTTCTTTCTTTCTTTCTTTCTTATGTTTCAAGTAATTTCATTGTTTTTCTGTTGGTTCTTGCAAATTCTTAAGTTTATGTCTAGGCATTTGATATTCTGTCATGTTTATTTTTGAAGTTAGGATGAGATCTCCTATTTTATTCTATTTCCTAACTGATCATTACAAGCAAAACTATTTCTGTGTGTATGTCTTGTATCTGCCCACCCTAAGGAACTCTCTTATAGCTTCAAATAGGTTTCTAGTTGATATTGTACTGAACATTGTTAGTTGCCTACTTGGCATCTATGAACTCTTCTTTCTTAATAATACCAGATTTTCATTTGGATATCCATTTTTTCCCCTATGCAACTAAAGTAATTCTATTAATATTGAGAGTGGAATAGGTGTTGGGTGGAAGACAGGTCATGTCCAGGTTTAAGGGTAAACACTGGTTAGTCTAAGTTTGTCAGAATCGTTTTCCACCCCTTGAAACCTGGTTTATTTATTTCTGAATGCCTAGCTCAGAAATAATAATGTGACTTAATTTGGGCCAATGATATTTGAGAAAAAGCTTTCTGGGGTTTTGGAAAAGAATCTCTCACTTCTCTGAAAGTTAGAAGAATCCAGTTTTCTGTCATGCCCTGGATATGAGCAAGGAAGCTTATAGCCCCAACTTTTATAGACACCCATCCCATAGCCCTGTGGGGAACTAGCCTTCTAGTTAAGCTGACATGAAGACTAGCAGGGCATGAAGACAGGATAAACCTGGGTCTTTGATGACATCACTGAATTATTGGATCAATCAACCCTGGGGCCCACTCCATCTCTGGGCTTGCAGTTATATAAATCAATAATATTTCATATTTTCAAAGCAAGTTTGAATGAGATTTCTGTTAATCTCAATATTAGAGAGCCCTAACTTGTTTGGTCATGTTAGATTTTTGAGGTAGACTATAATATGAATGATAAATAATCATCATTTATTCTCTTCCTTTTTAATACTTCTATTTATTCCTGACTTTAAGTGAATCTTTACAGTCTATTCAGTTTAAATAGAACTAAATGAATGAAGTCACAGTAAGCCAGTTAATCAGTACATAGTTAGTAATCCAGTTTGGCATTATATAATAAATTTGAAGATATGTGTATCCAATGATCCAGGAATGCCACACCAAGAAATAAACCCTAGAAAAATTGTTGTATAAGAGTACCTAGAAAAATATACAAAACAGTCCCTGGCAGCACTATATCTAATAGCAAAATAACTGGAAACAACCCAGATGCTCATCAATAGTTAAGTGGATTAATTAATTAAAATTACATAGAACAATGTTAGTGAATCTCAGAAGTATATATAATATTGAACAAGAAAAGCACATTGCAAAAAAAGCATAAATGATTCCTCTTACACTATGAAAAAATATCCATACAAAATTGTTCAATCAACATATTTTTAGGGACAGAGCATAGGTGGTAAATCTATGAAAAAATGTAAAGGGATGATAAACACAAAGCTCCAGATAGTGGTTACTTCTGAGGGGGGAGGGAGGATTTGAGGGACCACACAGGACTATAAGGTCATGGTCAGATTGCCTATCATAAACTGGGAGGTGGGTTCATAGGTGTTTGTTGTGTCATAAATTTTGATACCTTACATTTATTTATTAATAAATAAAAAATAGAAAAATAATAAAAACTAAGCTCCCTACCCCCCTCTGTTCCCATTTGCCCTGTATGTCCCGAAAGAGAAATCTTTTTTAAACATGATTTAGTTACAACATTCCGTTTCCTAAAACTCAGTGTTTTCCCATTCTCTAAAAGGTAAAATCCAAAGTCCCTATACTGATATTCAGGGCCCACCACACATCTGGCTCCTCCATGCCTGCCCAAATATGTATGTCAATACTCCCAACAAGAAACACTCCATTTCATCTGGAAGGGCCCATATAGTTTCCACAAAGCTCCTTGCTCATTTCTGCTTACTAGTCCACACTTGTGGTATCTTTTCACCTGGAATGCCCTTCCTCTGCCCCTCTTCCCATCCAAACCCTACTCACCTCATCTTTCGAAGGCCAAGTCCACTTTCTAACTTATTTATGAATCCTTCCCTCACAATTCCATTGAATGGCAAAATGCCACTCCTGATGTGAATTACTCGGCCCTTAATCATATAGTTTCTTTTCATGTATGTGTGTGTCACATGTGTTTTTCTCCCCAGATAGAACTTTAAAAAAATAAGAACTATGTTTTATATTTCTTGGCACGGCCTAAAGGGTTTAGCACAGTAAATATCTGTCACACAAATAAGATCTCTAAAATTTTTTTTCACAGCATGGGATGCTTTGAAAATGCCTCAGACTATAATAAAACTTGGAAACAGTTTTCAAAATTAATTCTAATGTTAACATAACGGAGTGTGTCTTGCTTATAACACATGGTATGACATTCAAATTTCCCTGTGGCCCTTCCCCTCCAGAAATACCCTCAGTAACATCACATTCTGCTGTAGGCATTTTTTACCCAGGCCCCATAGTACAGGGGAATTTTTACATGATCCAGGAAATAAACTTTTAAACATTCAGCTTAGACAAAATTCAGCATTAATGTGCATGACAGACATTCCAGTCTATCCTTCCCCCTGTGTCCTGAGACTCCCCCATCTTGGTCAGGGGACTTCAGGAGTGAAGTAAGGAATGTTTGTCTGAGAGGTTGAGAGAGGTGGGTAAGGCTTTGGGAAATGGGAAGAGAGAAAGGACAGAGCCACATCAAGCTGGTCCTGTCAAATATTCTGCTTTAGAAAGGTCACCTTATTTTAATGTACAAGTACTCCATTTTCATGAATTAGGAAAACCTATAAATCTGCCTTTAACAAACACACAAATCATTTCACAACAAAATTATCATCAAAGAAGTACAGTTTAATAAATATTTATGGAGAGTCAAGTATGGGCAGATATAAATTGCAATATCATGTTACTTGCCTGTTATGAATGCCTAGAGGGTTAGAGATTATGTTTGCTGACTGTTAGATACCCAGTAACTGGTGTGCACATGATGCATAATCGTTGAATAAATTCATGTAACATTAGGGAGTGACAAGAACCCTCACTTTACAGTTGAGGAAACTGAAGCCCAAGAAAGAGCAATGACTGTGCAAAATCATGCAGTTAGTAGGAGAGTGAAGATTCAAATTGGAGCCATTGGACACTGCATCCAGCGCACCTTCCACCATTGCTCAAACACAATGGAGAAAACCCATTTTGTCACAAACTGAAAGGAGATTTTGGCTTACGGATAGATTTTTATTCAATCACCCCTAGTTTCTTTATAAGTATACTATTTCACAGAAAGAAGACACCATACTTGGGTTTCCTTTGCTAGAATTGCAGCTCTCTGTGAGAGTGAGGCAGAGGGCTTGGTTTTGCAAATGACATTTGTCCTGGATGGTCTCCACAGCCCCAGCCATGTGCACCTCCCAATCATACACAGTTGGTCACACAGACTGGGAGTGATCTTGTGCAAATCCATCTCCAGAACTGCCAAAACAAAACTAACAAACAAACAAAAAAACCCATGTGTCCTGCCGGTAGTGCATCGGTAACAACAACTGTGTGGAGGGCAGTTAGTATTATATAACTGCAATTTTAGTATTTCAGAAGACTAAATTATTCATCAGGTTGGGGATCAGGGTGATAAGTCTTATGACCCATACATTAATAGTGAACTAAAAATTTAAGACATCTATTCCCCTGGAAGTCCATGCTTTACCCCACTAGCAAGGATGCTGGACACAATATCCTGAGAAAGGCATGGAAGTCCCCCCAAATCTCTCAGCAACTGAGGTAGGAGTCACTTGCTTGCTTTTTGAGCTCTACCAGTGAAGAGTCCCAAACACCTACTGGTTGTTGCACAGTAGTCCAGTGTGCTCTCCATGCAGTCCTGAGAATCTGGGAATTTCTTCTTGTTCTAGCAGGTAACTATCACTCTTTCAGCTGGTTATATTGTCACTCATATCTGTAAAAATTCTAGATCAAAAGGCTTTTCTTCCAGAAGCTACTCCACAAATTACAATCTTAACTGCTCCATTAAGCACAGAGTGCATAGGAATCTGTTTTTAGAGCTCTTTTCAAGGTAACCCTCTTCTAACTTCATATTTGTTGTAGCACAATGGAGAGAGACAGCAATGGTCACTAATTCATTGTCAGTGAAGGGCAAAATAAAAGGTGACCTTTACCTTATTGTTAGAGAAAATGTGACATCCTGATCTAAAGAACATCCTAGAACTGTCCATAGTCTTCCAGGAGAATCCCAAGAGGCACTGAGGCACACAGGCAACGTAAGTTTCCATCATCTTGTGAATCCACCATGAGTTTTAGTATTATTAAAATTTAAAAAATGTTGGGCAGGCCGAGTAGCTCACCTGGTTAAGAGTTGGCTTAAGAGCGCGAGTGCTGAGCAATAGTGCCGCCGGTTTGATTCCCACATGGGCCAGTGATGCTGCACCCAAGCTGAGCTGTTGCTGAGCTGCCAACAGGTGGCAGGATGGCTCAGCTGGTGTATAAACAAGATTGCCTGTTTGATGGTGGGCTATGCCCACCTGCAACTAAGATTGGACACAGCACCTTGAGCTTAGAGGCCATGAGCTGCCAACAGGAAGCCAGATGGTGACTGGCGCCCTCCACAACGAAGACTGAAGAACAGCAACTTGGCTGGTCCCCTTCCCCAATTCCCCAACACTGTTCCCCTCCTCCAATTCCCCAATAAAATCTTAAAAAGATTTTTTTAAATGTTAACTTACTATCTAGAAATTAAAAACAAGTCATATAATCTCAAATAGACTATTATCTAGGAACTCACCGCAGAATATGCTACTGGAAGCAAAATCTTTATCCTTGGTAATGAGTTAAAGGTTTGTATTGAAATGACATTTATCAATGGATGTACTCTCTCAAAACACCTCTAACCATCTTCTGATTCAATACAAAGAATTTGGAGACTAAGATAGTGGCTACTCATATAGGCCTTTTGCAGATTAATCTCTAAATAATTAATCAAATTCCACATAGCCAAGTTGCTTTAACAGTTAAATTGATGGAAATAACCAATCAATTAATGATCACATAAACAGTAGAGAAAAAATTTTAAATCAACTCCATTTTGACTGAATGATCTGAATTAAATATAGTCATGGCTAATGTGTGCTTGCTGAGGAGATTTTTGACTCCATGACATTCATGTCCTCTGTGATCTGAGTTCATTGATTGAATATTGTTCTGGGTACAAAGATGAAGAGCATCTGTTTACCCAAGTATTTGCTCAGAGCGAATTTGTTTAGGGCAAAGTGTGTTGACTAAATGAAGCAAGGTCACTTTTGTTTTTGTTAGTCCTGTGACAGCAAAGGGTTTTGACTTGAAATTTGTTATGTCACTAAAGGAAAGAAGGAAAACATTATAATCAATTTGAAACAAAATGACAGTCAATTGCATTTATCAAATGAGCATTTAATCTATAATTTTAAAATATCTATTATATTTGGTACATGGAGAGAGATAGAGTGATATCTTGAAAATGGTTTAATCTGCTATCTGAAAACATATTGGGCATATTGCCTGTATTGTCTACAGTACGATATATTGTTCTTATCCACATTGATTCGGTTCAGTTCAGCAAACATTTTTTGAATATACAAGTGCTTGCCATTATGGTAGGTCCTGGGCACATGAAGATCAATGAAAAATCTGGGCCTTCAAAATGGTCTCAATCCAGTTAAGAACCACATAGATTATTGGTTAATTTGGTAAATGTATGAATGATTGAGCTGAGCAAACTATTAGTACATAGAATTCCTGGAACTTCTTGCCCCTAAAAAAATGATAGAGAAGCTGATTCACTCTCCTATGAAAGGAGATTGTCCATTGAATGGACCCAGCTGCAACTCAGGCTGTTGTTTGTCTTCAGCTTCTCAGCTCTAAAACTTAATTTTATTGTGTTACCCGAATATGACTAAGCCCTGGAAGACTGACTCAGTTACCAAATTCAATAGATGCTGACTAATAAATGAGATGCCTGTTTATTAATTTGCAATGCAAAAAACAACATTAGTCCTCTTGGCTGATCAACACACACCTCTTCCGTAGTCAAGTCTTCATAGAAGCCAATTACTCTTGCAAGCTTGAAAAACAAGGATTACAACAGAGGAAACTGGCTGCCTTAACACCCGTGACTTCCACCCACAGGCTGGTTCACTTCAAGACATGAGTTGCTTCACATTCCACACTCAGGGATTCTCTCTCCAGCTCCGTCCTCCTGAATCTGACGATGGCATCTTGCTTGCTCTTTCCATACTCCCTTTTCTTCAAACTAGTTTCACCTTTCAGTGTGTCTGTCTGCTTTGGGATTGATGCTTCCTTAGTTCTCCGGTTCTCATGCTGACTTTCACCCCCCAGCTTCTGTCCTTCACATAATTCTTAGTACTGACTCTGCTCACTCCCACATCTATCCCAGTTACCAGAATCCTTCCCTATCATTTGGTCCTGGAGGGGATTCAGAAAGTAACCTGATTGATATACCTGTTTCTACTGTGGAGATCTATCCATAGAAGTCACCAGAACATGTGGCTATTGCTCATGACTCTATTAGCAGTTCTGGAGACCATTCCTTCTTTTGAGAGACAGTGCAGAGTTAAACTCGCAGACCCTGGAGTCAGAGAGCTTGGGTGTCCAGTTCCCCTCCACTGATTAATAGCTGTGGAAGCTTGGACAACTTATTAACTGCTTTGTACCTCTTATTAACTGCTTTGCACCTCAGAAACTAAAGTGAGTGTCCTCATTTGTAGGAAGGGGATTATAATAGTTCAGATCGCAGAGGATTTTTCTGAGTAGTAAATGAATTCTTTCACATAGCTCAACCTTCATGGCAAATAGTAAACACACAATATGTGTTACTCTTTGTCTATACTTTTTTAAAATTTTATTTTAGCTGAGCCATCCTGCCACCTGTTGTCAGCTCAGCTCGGGCTGGGCATTGAACTGCTGTTGCTCAGAGCTCGCACTCTTGAGTGGGCTCTTAACCTACTGAGCCACTCAGCCAGCCCTATACTTTTTCTATTATAGATTCCAAGCAGCCCCTTTCCTTCATGATAGGATAATGTCCTCAGAAGTTTCACAATACAATTGAGTGGGTTATAGTTTCAGAGTAACACCCTCTTGATTTGATGCAGGATTTGATTAGATTAGGTAGCACATTCATATTTGCATACCATCTCCAGTGTACACAACTTAACAGCAGCCTAATAACAGCGATAATAGTCACCACTTATTAAGCACGTTTCATGTGTCAAACACCACACAAATTGCTTCATGTCTGTCACCACAGGTAACATTGGCAACATCCTTGTAAAGGAAGGTATTGTTTTTGTAGCTCTAGATGACAAAACTGTGCTTCCTGTCATTAGGACATTTTCCTGGGATGGGCGGCGACTGGAGGAGCCTTGATTTGAACCAAGATGTTTCTAGTTGTAGAACCCATGCTTTTCTCCAGAAACTTCTATTGTCTCCCTCATGAAATTCAGAGTGAATTTTTCTTTAAGTTGTCTGCATATTGTAGAGGCATCTTCTTATAGATTCCTAAAATAATGACATAGACCTCATGGTCCATAATTAATTCAGGCCAGATACCCAGAATTTCTTAGGACAGCCATGGTTGTACCTTTTGGCACTAAACTGTCTTGCATTTTGTTTATTTGTTTGTGCTTCCATTGTTGCTATTGTTATTGGTTTGGCACCAATTCAAGGTTCCTTATTCCTAACAAAAAAACAATTGAAATTTTCTGTCTGACTGAAGACCAATTTACTAATCTTAGAGTTCATGGATTCTTGACCTAGATTTCCTAAAATCTCTTTATCCTAGGGACAAAATTTGTGCTGGGGTAGACTTTCTGGTAGGAGTCAATCCATTATAATGATTAGAGGAGTAGATGGCTATAGGTCGAGGGCACCGTCTTCACAGCACCTCTGGGCTTCTATGATGATCGACTTCCCATTCCTTCTCCAGCTCATCAATTGCTGGCTGGGGGATCAGTCCCCAAAGACTCCGTCCTTGGCCTCTCCCTGGAGCCTGAGTCTGGCTTCTGGGTTTTCTGGTGCTCCCCGTAGAGATCCTCAGTCCTAAGATGAACTGGGAACTTTGATTCTAGCACCACATGGCAGGCTCTGTATCACGGTCTTTACCCTTAGGTTTTCCTGGCAAACTGTCTTATCTTCTCACCCTTTCCACTTCTTAACACATCTCTTAGTCTCCCAGGTTTACAATCTTGGAGTCAACTTTTATGTAGCTCTGCCCCTCTGTTGCATAATTAGCCTTCTACCATGGCATCTCTTACATTTACATGATCTTTTTCTGCCTCACTGACACAACCCTAAACCCTTTTATTATCTGTATGAAGTATTAAAATAACCTGTGAACTCCAGAGTTTTTAACCTGGGAAACACTCTCTAGAAGGTCCCTAGATGCATTTTAATGGGTCTGTAAAACCCCTGAGACTAATTTTAAAAAGACTGCTGGTGGTATGTATACATGCATTTTTCTATTAGTCTCTCAAAGAGAGTTGTATTAGTTTCCCATTATTGCTGAAACAAATTACCAAAAATGTAGTGGCTTAAGACAACAGAAATTTATTCTCTTACAGTCTGGAGGTCAGAAATCTGAAATAAAAGTGCTGGCAGGACTGCATTCCTTCTGGAGGCTCCTGTTTCCTTGCCGTTTTCAGTTTCTAGAGGTTGCCTGCATCCTGTGGTTTGTGGTCCCTTTCTTGCATCACTCCAGCCTCTGCTTCTGTCGTATCTCTTACTACTCACGCTGATCTCCTGCTTCCCTCTTATAAGAGCTCTTGTGATTCTATTTGGCCCACCAGGTAATCCAGGAATCTCTCTCTCGCTCACTTGTTCGCTCTTTTTTTTTTTAAATTAGTTTCAGGTGTACAAAACAATGCAATAGTTACACTTTTCACCCCTCACAAAGTGACAACCCCTCCTCCAGTCCACCACCCCTCCCCAATATCATACATATCCATTACAATTCCATTGACTTCATTCCTCACACTACACTCCACATCCTGTGACTATATATATATTAAATTATAGTTGACATACAATATTATTCAACATCAGCTTCAGGTGTACAGTGCAGTGGTCAGGCCTCACACCGTCCACGAAGTGGTCTCCCTAACAAGACATGTGTCCATCTGACACCCTACAAAATATTTACATTATTAATTATATTCCCCAAACTGTCTTTCATATCTTGTCAATATTGTAGTTACCAATTTATGCTGTCTGATCCCTTCCCCTTCTCCCTCATCTCCACCCTCCTCCCAACTAGCAACCATCAGTTTTTCCTATATATCTCTGAGACTATTTCTGTTTACTTTGCTCATTTATTCAGTTCTTTAAATTCCACATATAAGTGAGATTATATGGTATTTATCTTTGTCCGACTGACTTATTTCACTTAATATAATGTTCTCTAGGTCCATCCATATTGTTACAAATGGTATGATTTCATTCTTCTTTATAGTTGAGTAATACTCCATTGTATAAATGTACCACAGTTTCTTAATCCAGTCATCTATCAATGGGCATTTCAGTTGTTTCTAAGTCTTGGCTATTGTAAATAGTGCTGCAATGAACATAGGGGTGCATATATTTTTTCGGATTAGTGTATTGGGTTTCTCTGGATAAATCTCTAAGAGTGGAATTGCTGGGTCATAAGGTCTTGAGAGGAAGATAGTATCCTGGAGGTATCTCAAAAAACTGGAAATGGAACTACCAGGATACGCTCTTCCCCTCAGGACCTTTAACTTAATCACACTTGCAAAGTCTCTTTTGCCATATAAGGTAACAGTCACAGGTTTCAGGGATTAGAATATGGACATCTTTAGGAGGGCATTATTCAACTATCACAGGAGTCAATGCCCTAAATATGCTATCTTAACTGGCTTCTTTAACAATCCAGACAACTATTTCTCAAACATGACTCTTATCTTGCTATCTCCTGTATAAATTTGTAATGACTTTCTCTTACATATCAGATCAATGCACTCTCTGAGCCCAGCATTCAAAGCTGTTAGCCAGCGGGCCCCAACTGATTTCTCAATTTCATCCCCAACATTCCCCAGCTGGGACTCTCTAGGTCATTCCCCTGAGAATGCATTATTACTCCAGCACTGTTCGCCTGCCAAGAATAAATAACCTCCTGACTCACTCCCCACCACCACTGTAATTTCCTCCCATTTTATCAAAGACTTTCCTCCATGTTATTCATCATTGATAACGGTTTCCTTTATGAACCCTTAGAGTCATTGCTGACCTGTGTGCTATAATCATGCATTACTTTGACTCATTCTCTAGCTGAGGATGAGTAAATATTCTAAGGAAAAAGTTTCTTTTACATTCTTCAGAATGCCTAGAGGAGGTTATGAATGAATAGTTCCTTTTATCTCTTCTGCTTCTCCCCAGGAAACAATTCTATACTCCACAAATATACCATGTCCTCCATTCTGGTACTTTCTCTGCCATACAACAATAGCTATTCTGAAATATGGTCCATCATGTGACTTACACACACACAAAAAAAGTTGCATGAACAAAAATTTTAAAAAGTATTCAACTAAAAAAAAAAGCCTATATTTCAACATCTGATATTGAAAATCCTGAGATATTTTGCAGGGTCCCTCTATACTTCCCCACCCCCATACATGATAGAGAAAGGGCACAATTTAGAAAAGTTTCAAGAGGGGAATTTGTACCTGTAGTACAAATGGAATGTGCTGTATATTTATAGTGAGTTGAAAATACACTCAGTCTATCTTTTTCCTCTTTCCATCAATTAGGGATGTGCTTGGCCAAAGCGCTTGGTCAACTGCCTATAAAATTCTCTTTAGAAACCTGGGCAAAGTCCCTGATTGATAACAGGACCTTTCCATCCTCAACTTCTCCATTTGCTTCTCCTCTTGACTTTGACTAAATTGTCTTTCCTGTAAGAACCCAGTTTCCTTTGTGACACTTTTCCAATGGCTCATTCTTCTACATCCACTTTCCTTCCTGCATCTCTGGGACAAAGGAAAGAAACCAGTTCTCCTGAATCTTCACTACTTCCATTACCATCATTCCTTTCAGTTCCAAATTCTTTGGCCACACTACCCTCTGCCCTTTTTTTTTTCTGTTACCCTTTGGTCACATTCCTACTTATATACCCCAAGAGCATCTCAAACTTTCCATACCCTAAACTGAGTTCACTCTCTTCCCCAAAAAACCTTTTCTCCCTCCTTTGTCCTTATCTCCAGGAATGATATCATCGTCCACCCAGTCACTTAATCCAGAAACATCCTTAAACTCTTCTCTTTCCTGCAATCTATCACCATGTTCTTTAAATCCTGTCTCCTTTATTCTTCTAAAATTTGCTCAGGCTGTCATACTTTCTTGCCTGGATTACTACAAGAGTTTTCTAATGGATCTAGCTTTCCCTTTGGTCTTGTTCTGCTCTAACCCATCCCCCACACTGCCGTAAGAGCAACTCTCCAAAATACGGACTGGATCATATAATTCTACTATTGTCAACTCTCCATGGGTTGATTCTGGCTGTGTCTCTCAGTTGAAGGATCAGGCCAAGTAGGTTGAGGTAGAGTCTATGGGTGACTTTCCCTACCTTTTCCAAGTAGGATGCACCACTTCCTCCATTCTAACTCCTGTCATACATACCCTGCATATTTTCTACTACAGCACCCATAACATTACAACACACAATTTGTTCACATGCCTGTCTTTTCCTATATGAAGAAACCCTCTTGAAAGCAAGGACTGTGCAGTAGATGATGTTGATGCCTTGCCCCATGCCCCCTTTGCTGACTCAGCTGGAGCTCACAGCCACTGTGCACACTGACACCTCTGGCTCAAGTGTTATGTGGATCTCCTTTTTTTTTTTTTTTTAAAGATTTTTATTGGGGCATTGGGGGGAAGGGAACAGCGCTGGGGAACTGGAGGAAGGGGAACAGACAAATTGCCGTCGTCCCGCTCTTCAGTCTAGTTGTGGAGGACGTTGCTCCACCGGCCCAAGTTGGCACCATCATTGCGCTCTTCCCGGGTGAGGCAGACCAGCTGCCGGCCTCTGGACGGCCACTCACCGTGGCCGCTGGCCGCTCACGCTGGCTACATACGGTAGCCCATGGCAACCCACTGCCACAGGGGCCGCAGCCCACGCCCTCGCCGGCGACTCACAGCAGCCCAGCTCCAGGTTGAGCTGTTGTTCAGCATCTCAGCTGAAGAGGGCAGCGCCACTGGCCCTCACATGTGGGATCCGAACCGGGGCCCTCTGGCGTCCCAAGCCAGTTCCCAACCACCGCGCCACTCGGCCGGCCCTATGTGGATCTCCTTTGATACAAAGGACTTTCTCCTATGCCATGAGAATTTGCTCTGCGTGGTGGCAGAGCAGCTCAGAAGTGCCAAGGATGTAATGCTTTCAGGGACAAACCTCAGCCAAGAAGGGACAGAAATCTGTAGATAAATGCCTCATTTTCCTTGCCCTTGATAGGATGATTCTGAGGCATGTTCTGCATGGCTCCAAAGAGGAACCCCAGAGACATTGAGCCCCAGTTGTCCACAGTGATGACCCACTCATTAGTGCACCCTTTATTGGCCGTTATCCCTTCCCTGTCATGCTTTCCTCACTCCTCCCCTTAAACTTCCTGGGATCACCTCCCAAGTAAACCAGTTGCACCCTAATCTTTGTCTCAGTGTCTATATTGGGAGGAGGCTTCAAACTAAGACAGAGAATTTCTTATTTGCTTTTTGGCACATTTAATGTGCTTAATAAGTCTAATATATCAGCAAAGGAATAACTTAATGAGGGCTGTAATGATTCCAACAGCCAGGTGGAAAATTGTCTAGAGTCGGGGCTGATGAGATGGGATGGGACAGTGGGAAGCGAACAGGGTTGTCCCCGATGGAATCAACAATCATAAAGAAGCTGGAGCCAGAGAATGTGAAGAAGTTGGGCCACAAATCTGAAAAATGAATCCATAAACAAACTAGTTGGATAGCCCAAAATTAGTAGGGACAACAGGGCTTGTTTATTTAGACTTGAAAGGGGTGGGTAGGGGTCTTGGGTGGGGATCAGAGTTGAAACGATTTCTCTGAGCAGCAAGGCAGAACAGGGCACACTGTGAGACACACACGTCTCTCTTCTATCTATAAGTGGTGTCTACCCAGAGTAATCCTTTCCCACAGCTTGTAACCTCAGCCTTTATGAACTAGCTCCACTTACTGCTTTAGGCTCATATCTCATCATTTCCCTAAGAACTCTGATCTCTGTTCCCACAAATCTGTAGTTTAACTTGTTGCCCCTGACTATGCCATATCATCTCCAGCTCTACACTTTTGCCCATGTGATTTTCTTGGTGTAGAACAGCCTCCCTGACTCCATCATCCTAGTTAACTTCGAATTGTTCTTTGAAGCTCAGCTCTAATGTTACCACTTACAAAAGATTGTCCCTGATTTCCTTCTCACTACTCACTACTCCACAAAGTTAGGCTACTCGCTCTCTTTCGGCATACATAATATATATGCACAGAGACATCAGCGCCACACATCTTAATTGGGCTCAGCTCCTCTGTTTCCTTTATTCAACTGTTCTTTAGTAGTGGAAGCTGCAACTTGTTCCCCCTGATACCCACCCCTTTTTTGGAACCCTGGCACAAAATCTAGCACATTAAAGCAACTGTGGCAGGATAGCTTTTGTCTTCCCAATTCATCACATAAAAAACAGAGAGAGTGACTAGATAACAAATCCAAAAATCCATATCAAAAGTTACTTTAAAAAGTAAGTGAGAAGGTTTCCTCATGACTTCCAAAATACAGAGGCAAACAAACCACCAACAGCTACAAAACATGAGTCTTACTGGTACTGAAAAGGGGGGGGGTTGCAGAAAGAAGCAAGAAAGCATCCAACAGACCTGAGAACAGGAAAACCTTGAAACAGCCAACAGGTGTTCACTGGAAAGCACAAGGGGACCAAACAACAGCTAACCCTGGGAGAGCTTTGGCCATCTCTAACAGTAGGTGAGTGCAAGGCCCCAAAAGGCTGAGGAAGTGTAGTCCCTCATAAATTCTCCAAACTGACCCACCAAAGCTCCCTTCTGGTTTGAGGTGTGAGTCCCGGGAGAAAGTGCTGGGAGTGGAATCAAAATGGAGATGAAGAAAAGAGGAGGTCCAGGGAAAAGCAGGGGAAGGACACAGAGTCAGTATCTCAGAATCAAACCTCCTTATCTTTTAACACTGAGTGAAATCGATGAAAGAGGGACCTCCGTGGAGTTTGTAGAGCTACCTGGACATCTTAACCAAGCTTCCTTCTAAAAATTCAGGAAAATAAAATCAGAAAGCTTAATTCACATAAAACATGGTACCACAAAACTATCAAGGTCCCATCCCACACAAAATTACTATAAGAGATGCCCATTTATTATGATGGCAAAAAGGGTAGCTCTACAATGGAAAACCTGATTAACCACTTGAACCAAGTGATCAAAGTTAGCATTACCAGTGATAAGACATATCAACAGCATGTAAGTATTCTCTGATATGATGCACTGGGAAGAACACAACATCACTTTTCTGGTGTTCTTACCAAAAATACATAATCTCAGTTTACATTGAGAAAACATTAGGCAAACCCAAATTGAGGAACTCTACGAAATAACTAATCATTTCTCTTTAAAAGTGTCAAGGTGTTGAAAAACAAAGAAAGAGCAGTGGATAAACCTAGATTAGAAGAGACAAAGGAAATCAGACAACTAACTAAATGCAATGTGGGATCCTTAATGGGATCCCAGACCAGAGAAAGGCATTAGAGAGAAAGTAAGATAATTTAAATAATGTCTGTAGATTAGTTAATAGTATTGTAATAGTGTCAATTTCCTGGTTTCTATAATTATACTATGGTATGTAAGATGTTAACATCACAGTGAAAGGTATATGGGAAATCTCTGCATATTGTAACTCTTTTGTAAATCTAGAATTATGCCCCCCCGCCAAAAAAATGTTCTTTTAAAATTGCATGTTACTTATTAAGGAAATAAAAGGAAAATTAGACTTTTTCAAAAGCAGCAATGCTTTGTCAATATAAGAAGCATCTAAACCTGTAGAGAATTTAGTTAACAAGATTATGTGTTCTCTTAAGGGTGGTTACAGTTTATTTCAAGGGTATGTTAGCCTAGATGCAATGGACTGGGCTTGCTTAAGGCAAAGATAAAACTTTTACAAAAAAAGTTATATGCATGGGGTGTGGCTACCCACCATGAGCTGTCCAGTTAGGAATTTAAGATCAGATTAACCCTGTGAGGTTACTTTCAGTAGAACCCCCTTTTTTCACCCATAGCTTAATGTCAGGACGAAATGGAATAACATTTAAGATACTGAAGGAAAGCAAATGTGAACCAAGGACTTTATATCTGTAGTAAAACTGACCTTATAGTATAAAGATCACATTATAATATCCAAGAACTCAGGAAATATTGTTTCCATGTTCCTACAGAGCATACTCAAGAACAAGCTTCAGACAACCAAAATAATTATTGAGACATCAACATAAGGATTGGTAATAAGCATTAAGTATATAGTTCTTATAGAACTAAGATTAACAAGGATTAAAAGAAAGATTATAGTAAAACCAGAGGACAAACGAGTCTGGAGCTTGTGCTGCCCTGTGCAGCTCAGCCAACAGATCAACACAGGAGTTAGGTCATAGAATAAGGGTTTATTATCACAGTACTGGTGGTCTGAGGAGGCAGTGGGTTAACACCTCCGAAAACTGCCCCTTAACATGCTTAGTCTGGCTTGGTGTATTTAAGGGAAAATCTGGATGCTCCTCTAAACGCTATGTAATGGTTCTGAGGGTCTACATGGAGCCTTCCCTCTGGTCATGTGATTCTCTGATGAAATCAGGAACCCAGGAACAATGATGGGATTAGCCTGGAAAGAATGCTAGACCATAGAGATTGTGATCAATAAGGTATTAATAACAAATTTCAGGGTAATTTTCTAAAACAGGGAACTGGGTGGGACAAGGGACTTTCCGAGCTCAAGCTGCAGGGGGATGATCTACTGTTAAGCTTATAGGTCAAGGAAAGGTGAAGTTGGGGACATGGCGAAGCCTCTCCTATGGGGGTGCCAACCAGGCCTGTTTCAATAGTATGTAATGACTATAGGACATTGCAATGTACAACATAAATATGGTATAGCCGTAAAGATAGGGGAAGAATGGAGATAACATAGGCCTCCTAATTTTTGTAACTATTTTCACTAATCATCATTGGTAGTGATAATATTAGACTATAGTATTGTAAGTCAGATAAAGCAAATGAGTAGTTATGGGATATTGTAATTCTAATGCTTATGGGATATTGTAATTCTCATTCTATCATCCTCTATGTCCTTGAAAAACAAGATTCTCAGTGTGAAATAAAGGAGATACAGATTCAAAATAAAAGAGTTAAGCAAAAATTCTGTAGTCCGGAATCTGAATTGGAAACATGTGTGTGTGTGTGTTTGTATACGTATATACATATATCTCTACTCACTGAAAAGGCCTAGAAATAATGACCAACTTATTAATGATGAGGTTCTGAAAAACTATTTTCTATTAAAAGAAATAATTGCTTCTTGGAGAAGTGGCTAATTCCAGATCTGGGACAGGAAATGTAACACAGAAACATATACCGTTTTGATACACCAGATAGAAGGATGCTATCAAAGAGTACTGGAATTTGTCAGAAGGACTTAGAAATAAACTTGAAGGGGTTCCCACTGGCAAAGATTGTTCAATTTGAGCCTCAGTAAAGATAAGAATAACAATGGAATGAATTCCATCAAATATGTTTAAATCCACGAGCTCAAAATTATTATTTTTTAAATAAAATTTATCACCTTCTGAATTAATTCATTACCTTTAAACCTGGGAAGATAAAAGAAAAAAATCCCAAGCGTTTATCCTCCTCACCTATATAAACTATACCACTGGGTAAATAATAAATGAGGCAAAGGCTCGTCTTATAAACTTATTGAAGTTAATACATGAAAACAAAATTATAGAATTAAAATATCACCACTTTGGATCCCCCGATGAATGAATGGTTCTAGGCATTGAGGAACGATGACTATGAACATGCAAAAAAGAATAAAGATTAGACATCCTATGTCCCTTGATGAAAGAACACGCTATCATTATATAGTTTTGTCTAAAAAATGGAACTTGAATCCTGTCCAGTCTCTGGACCTAGCTGCCAAATTTTCAGAAAACACAGACAACAGAGAAACAAGCTGAACAACATTGGGAGAATGTGATGAGCAAAATCTAGACTTTGGGAAACTATACAGGTTGAATGACCAGTTTCTTCAACAGATAAATTATAAGGAAAATAAAGAAATTGAGGGGGAATCTGTAGATTAAAAGAGACATATGAAATAAAAAAAAGGAAGAGCAAGATTAAACAGTAGAACCTAAGAATGTACACTCGAGTCACCAAATCAAAAGCAAACACAAAGAAAGGATTACTTAGGAAAGTCAGGATAGAAAGAAGGGCAGGATGTCAATAGGGTGGCATATTTGGAGGGAGGGGGTGGGGGCTCTGCGGGGGGCTACAAAGGTTCTATTTTTTGACCTGGGTAATTGTTAAGAAAGGTGTTCCCCACCCTCGGACACTACTGGTGGGGATGTAAATTAATGCAGCCACTATGGAAAACAGTATGGAGGTTCGTCAAAAAGTTAAGAATAGAATTACCTTACACTCGAAATCTATATAATTTTACTAACCAAGTCACCTCAATAAATTTAATAAAAATAAATAACAAAAAAAGGTGTTTCCCACTTTCTTTGCAGAGTTTTATAAAACTGTAATTTTATTGTTTTTTAAGTTAAATAATAAATAGCACGTGCTCATTCAATGAGTGAATGTAAGAATGCCTTCATGAATGAACAAATGAGAAGCCTAACGAACTATGAGGCTTAAGAATAGCTTTCGCCTCTTTGAGTTTCAATTCCCACATTTGTGAAATGAAGGGCTTAGATCAAAAACTTTTCCGGTTCTGTCACTCTAACAGCTAGAACTTCTAATAGGAAGCATTCATTGACTACTTACCACATGGTAAGTGCTTTGTATGTGCTGTCATTGGATCGTTAGAAGAGCCAAGACTTAAGAGAATTTGTGTAACTTGCTCAAAGATACTGAGCTAGTAAGTGGCTTGAATTCAGGGCCAGCAGATCCCCAAACCTATCTAGCTATGCTGAAAATGCTGTGGTGCTGATGGTGGTGGTTGTTTTTGTAATAGGGTCATTCTTCCTAGATAGCAAATTAAAAGTGAAATGATTAAGAGAAAAATCAGATTCTAGAGATTGACCTTGTGAGTTCAAATCCTATCTCCACCACTTAGAAATTGTTTGACTTTGGGCGAATATTTAATACTTGCTGTGCCTCAGTTTCCTTGTCTGTAAAACGGAGATAATAGTATCTACCTCACAGGTGTGGTGTGACAATTATATATGTAATGTGCCTAGCATAATGCCTGGCACATAGTAAGTATTAACTATTTACTATTATCATCAAATACTTTATTGCTATTAACTGGATTCATAGACAATTTCTGTTAAATATGTCCAGAGATGCCTTCTTGAAAGCCCGGTCTATCAGTGTTATCTAACCCATCTCTATTAACCTGTATCATATTACAGTTACATTTCTTTATGGTATGTGATCACAACACACGCGCACACACACACACACACACACACACACACACACATATATATATGTATATATACAAAATCTTTAATTTATATGTATAAAATTAAAGATAACGTATACATACATGTATCTATTCATATATATCTGTGTATTTATATGTAAATATATTGAAATGTTATATAAAATTAATATCTATAGTAATGTATGCTTATGGCTATTTTAATGTTCATTTATTTAAATTACATAATCATGTTTATACAATTTATAATATAAAATTTCATATAAACAATAAGTTAACTATATATCCATATTGTATATATAATTATAGGTCTCTCTTTCTGCTTGTTTGCTTGAACAATTCTTTCCTCGTTCACGGAAATGCCCTACTTATTCCGTATTATTATTTTTTTATTTTTTATTTTTTGTAAAGATTTTTATTGGGGAATTGGGGGGATGGGAACAGCGCTGGGGAATTGCGGGAAGGGGAACAGACAAGTTGCTGTCGTTTTATTCTTCAGTCTAGTTGTGGAGGACGTTGCTTCACTGGCCCAAGTTGGCACCATCATTGCGCTCTTCCCGGGCGAGGCAGATCAGTCGCCGGCTTCTGGACGGCCGCTCACGCTGGCTGCTGGCTACACACGGTAGCCCATGGCAACCCACTGCCACAGCGGCTGCAGCCTACACAGTTGCCGGCAACTCACAGCAGCCCAGCTCCAGGTTGAGCTGTTGTACAGCATCTTAGCTGTAGAGGGCAGTGTCACTGGCCCCCATATGTGGGATCCGAACCGGGGCCCTCTGTCCCAAGCCAGTTCTTAACCATTGCGCCACTCGGCCGGCCCTCCGTATTATTTTTACTGGCATATTGTTGGTCACTTTGAAGATTCAGGTTTTCATTTCCTTTAGAGACTTTTTAAATGTTATTTCTGAAAACGTTTTTTTGTTTTGTTTTGGTCTTATTTTTTGAGCTTCCTACAATAGAGAAAGCAATTACCCTTATGTCTTTCCTGTTTCCTTCCCTCTAATTGCTTTAATCTCTTTTCTCTTTTTGGTTCACTCTGATTAGTTCAAGACTTCTGATCTCCAGGACTGTAATATAATACATTTGTGTTGTTTTAAGCGAGTGTGTGGTGATTTGTTCTAGCGGCTCTGGGAAATGAATATGCACATTCTCCATCAGGGCCCGTCCTCCTAGCCAGCTGATTTCCCAAACTCAGCAACTTAACCCTGGAAGACGGCCAGTCCTGCAGTCCTTCCGACCTCTGCTAAGGTTCCGTGGTCACATGTATAAAGCACCTGCTTTTAGGGCTTTTGCTTAGCTTTTACAAAGGCTATTGACTTGTTGCTACAGTATATGAATACTTCTTATAAATTGGAGAGTATTGTTGAGAATCCTCAGGATTGGACTCCCTCGCCTTTTCCCTTCCATAGGCCTCTGAGAGGTGAGGGCAGGATTAAGGCTATTCTGGGTTGCCTCAGACTCCAATCTTGTCCATGTTTTCTTCGGTACCATTTGTTGAAGTTTGGGCCCTCTTCCTTGATTGGTTGCTATTAATGAATCCCATCCCCCTCTATTTTTAGTTCATTTCCTAAGAAACAAAACCTAAGTTGGGGTCAAATTTGTCCCCTGCAATTCTAAACACAAATATGTAGAGTAAAATACACATTTTTTTTTGAGGAGATAAGATGATTTCTGAAGAATTTTACATCCAACAAGATATTGGGTAGGGAGAATCATCCACTTTCTTTCTCTCATGTTTCCATGAAGGAGTGTTTGCTAGAGAGCCATCCATGGCACCTCTCCATTTCCTCACTCCTTCCTAAATGAGAAACCATTCAATCCAGGATACTGTTGTGACTGCAAATTCAAATCACATACCCCAGTTTATCATAAAGCTAAATTAAAAAAAACCTTTGTCTAAAAAACTTTTGTGTCTTATTTCTTAGTTGTTTCTGAGGTTGGCCTCCTAAAATCTCTTGTCTCCAGCTTACCTGGAAATCTTAAATAAATAGACAAGGTCTGACAGACACTACAGTGTCTAAAATGTCATGTAGTGGTAGAGGCTTCTGGGGCCCCCACATGAGGCACTTTAGGGCTCTAGTGTTTGAGGTCACATGGTTTTCACCTGTGACAGTTTGAGGGACTTTGTAGGTTGGCAAGTGCTGCTAGCTGTGTGGCTATTTATACCTGGGGAGGGCCAGCACAGCCTTAGTAAGGTGTGCAGCCTGTGGTCCTTTGTGATAGACCATGATATGACCTAGGTAGGCATAATTTTGACCTAAACAGATTCAGTTTAGCTTCAGCCTGGTTGAAGCAGGGATTAAATTATTGGGAAATACGTCATAACCCTAAGAAAATTCACCTCAAAATAGGCAGAGCTTCAAGATACAGGTGTTTTAGGCATTGGTTTACAGAACAATTTTAATTCCTTTTTCTTGGTTTATCAATGAGAATAGCAACCATGATTTTACACTGTAAAGATAGCTAGGTCAGCTCTACTTGGGCTACAAAGCACTAATATGTGAGTTTCTTGCCAGGCCTAGTTAGGAAGTGCTGATAAGCCTGTTTGTGTTTGAGCTAACTAGGGCCAAGAGAAGTAGCCCCATCTGTCAATCATTACTTTATGGTAAATGGTTTTCCCCATGTTTAAATAATCTTTCCCAACCCTAAAGTCATTAAGATATGAAGATACTCTTCTATATTATCTTCTGAAAGCTTTATTGATTTAGTTATACGTTTAAATCTGCAAGCCACCTGGAATTGATTTTATATATGATGTGAGAACTTTTTTGGCCCATGTGGATATCCATTTGCTCCAACACCATTTATTTTTTTTAAAAAACTGTCTTTTTCCTCCTTGCTTTGTCATAAACCAAATGTCCATACATACATTGATCTGTGTATGGACAGACCACTTTCTTTCATTGATCTATTTGTCTAGACTTGTACCAAGATCACAATGTCTTGATTACTGTAGTTTAATAAGATACGTCTAATAATTGCTGGAATAAAAGTTTAAAATCAAAATTTTTTTTAGGTACAGTTTTAGCTTCATCCAAAAATTTTTGGTAAGTTACATTTTTTGTTCTATTAGTTTCTATTTTCCATTGTAATTTTTAAATTTTATACATTAGTTGTCTAGAGGGGTGTTTTAAATGATGAAATGTAGGAATTTTTGTAAACATCTATTGTGTTAATTTCAGAAATTAATTACACTGTTGTTAAAAAACATGATCTTCATGAGATCTCATATTTAAATTAATTAAAGCTTCAATGTATTTTCTTCAAATGGCTAGTAGACATTGGTCTTGTCCATAACATCCATGGCAAGGGACTCTTTTGGAGTGGACCCAATGTCTCAGAGGATGTTTTGGACAGGACCAAAGTTCTGCAAAGCTCAAAATAGTTTACTAATATTTCTGCTTGATATATCAGTCTGAGAGATTGAGTGTTATGAGAGAGTTGTATTAAAAATCTCTCAGCATGATGGTGAATTTGTCTATTTCTTCTTGTGGTTTTGTCAATTTTTACTTTAGGTACTTTGAGACCTTATTAGTGCATGTAATTTTAGAAATGTTTTTTTTCTGGTGAAAAGAACAGTTTATTGGTATGTTCTTTTTTACTCTAGTAATCCTTTTTTGTCTTAAAGCCTATTTTGTGTGATACTAATATCAAATAAAAAAAGTTTCTCTTAGGTATTTGCCTTATCATTTTTGACAACTTCTTAAAACAATAATTGTTGATTGTCTTTCAACAGTTCTGGGAAATTTCTCAGCTTATCTCTTCAAATATTGCGTCTTCCCAATTCTCTGTTATCACCCTCTGAAACTCCAATCAAACATTTGTTAGTCCTTCACACTCTAGCTTCTGTCTCTTTACCTCTTTCACATTTTTCATCTTTTTGTCTCTCAGCATTCTGGAAAACTTTTATAATATAGCATCAAGTTCACTAGTTCTCTCTTGAACTACACCTAATCTATTTTTATCATGTAAAATTTCAATTTTTTATTTTCAATTATTGTATTTTTTCTAGAGTTTTTATTTGACTCTTTTTTCAAGTCTGCCTGGTTCTCTCTCTCTCTCTCTCTCTCTCTCTCTCTCTCTCTCTCTCTATATATATATATATATATATATATATATGTATATATGTATATGTATGTATGTATACCTATATATATATGTATGTATATATATATATATTCTTTTTACATCTTAGAACATGTTAAACATATATATATCTTATATTCTTTGGTAATTCCAATATCTGAAGGCTTTATGGTTCTGATTCTGCTATATATTGTTTCTGCTGGCTCTTCTTCATGATAACATATTGTCTTGTGTTTTATGATTTTAACTGTGAATTCTTAAGTGAGAGTTCTTTGAGACTCAGATTAAAGTTGTGTTCTTTCAGAAAGGATTTGTGCTAGCTTCTGCAGGTTGTTGGGAGGATTAACTTCCCAATATCACTTCATTTTTATTTCACAATAGTATTTATATTTATATTTTTGAAACAATCTCAAAGCTACAGAAAAGCTGCAAGGATTGTACAAAGAACTTTTTTCCTAATTATTTGAGAGTAAGTTGTGAAAATGCTGCTCCATCACTTCCATTTACTCTAACATTGTCACACACAGGACATTCTTATACATAGACACAATACAACCACCAGAATCAGGAAGCTAACATTAATATGTTATCTAATCCTCAGACCCCATTCAAGTTTCAGCAGTTGTCCCAATAATATCTTTTATAACAAAAGAAGCCAGTCTAGAATCATGGCTTACATTTAGTTGTCATGCTAATTCTGTAGCCTCCTTCAATCAGGAGGTGTTCCTCAGGTTTTCTAGACTCTCTTGATCTTAACACTTTTAAACATTACAGACCAATCATATTGTAGAATGGCCCTCAATTTGGGCTTGTCTAATGTCTCTTCATAATTCAACTGAGAAAGGACACAACAAATCAAGTAAGATTCTGGGACTGAGAGTAGAAAATGAGCTTAAGAACTCAGGTGGAAAGAGGCAAACCTTACCTCAAAAGAATGGTTTTCTTCAGAAGTAATAAATATTAATGAGAAGATTTTTAAAAAAATAAATGTTGAGGCTGAATAAGGGGAAGTGGAAGAGCAGAAGTCCTACAGCCTCACCCTTTATGGGAAAACTTCTTAAAAGACAAGCTCTGCCTCCACTTCCTCCTCACCCACTCAATTCTGCTCCCACCATTTCAGAAAAGAAATTCCCTTCTTAAATGTCACTTATAAATTTGTAATCATCAAATTCCATAACCATTTCCCAGTATTCAATCTCTTTGATCTTCCTGCCAAAACTGATACTTGGACAATTCCCTTCATCATTTTTTTCTTAAAACAGCTAGATTTAGATATAATTCACATACCATACTATTCATCCACATAAAAGGATACAATCCAATGGCTTTTAATATAGTCACAGAGTTGTACACTGATCAACACAATCCATTTGGGAACACTTCATTACCACAAAAAGAAACCCCCCTCTCATTAGTCATCATTCACCAAATCCTCCAACTGCCCCTCAGCCATAGGCAACCACTAATCTACTTTCCACCTCTATGGGTTTGTCTATTTTGGACATTTTATATAAATGGATCATATATGCAGTCCTTTGTGACTGGCTTCTTTCACTTAGGATAATGTTTTTAGGTTCATCCATGTTGTAACATGTACTAGTCCTTCAATTCCTTTTTATGATAGAATAATATTCCATTGTATGGATATGCCACATTTGTTTATCCGTTTAGTAATGCTTTTTTCCTTCATCTTAAAACTCTTCCTTCTTTTGCTATTGTCACTACTGTATGTTATTTTAATGGCTTTCTGTTACCTTCCGGAAGGAAGGAAGGAAGGAAGGAAGGAAGGAAGGAAGGAAGGAAGGAAGGAAGGAAGGAAGGAAGAAAGGAAGGACTGATCAGCCTGATATTCAGTAATTTCCATGGTACTGATTTGCTTTTCTGTCTCTAACTCCTATCTCATCCCTTAACTAGAGGCAAATCATATCCAGTGATTTTAAGCCCCTGGATTTTTAGATGCTTTCTCATTTATTCATTTATGCTAAAGCCACTCTTCCCCATCTTTCAAGGACAAAAAAATTCTACCAAATCTTCAAGGTTTATTTCAAATGCCTCCAAAAGCTTTTCCATAACCCTCTTAAACTAAACTTTTATGTGCTTTATTTTTGTCACTTTTATGTCACTTTACATTACAACTATTTATGTATTCACTATCTTCCCTACCAAATTTAGTCCTTGAGGGCAGGAACTATATCTTACCTTTGTATATCTGTAGCACCCTGTAAACTTTACCTATTCAAAATATGGGCTCAATCAATATTTCTCTGTGAAATTACTTGAGGGGATCAAGTGAATTGACTCAATATTTCAAAAGAATATCTCGGTACTTTCGAGAAAGCTATTCTGGGATTCTAAATTATCCAGAATCTAAAACTTCAGTTATCTTTAATTTAAGGCATGACCACAGAGAAGATGATTATTGTCTTCTGAATAATTCCTATCATATTCTACATGGGGAAATGACTCACTGTTTTAAATATACTGTGACTCAACAATAATTCTAAATAAATATCTATATATATGAAAAAAAAATGATGAGTGACTTTTAAAAGTCTAGTTGATTCACTAGACTTAGAGGCATCATAGTTTCTGAGGCAATACTAGAGTATAGCCTTTATAAACCAACAAACAACAACAAACCAATACAGCCACATCCAACGGCAATGTAAGCTAAGTTATATAGTCAAATGAATGGAACTACAACCAAGGGGATAAAAATCTTAGAAAGAAATAAAAGGTGAGGAAGCCTTGAGTGTTGGTGATCAAAAGGGAAAGCTACTTTAGGAGAGGAAGAACAATAATGGATTAAATTCTAGAGAAAAATAGAGGAAATCAGACAAGATAATTTTGAAAATTGCTGATGTTGAACTGTGTTGAATCCACTCCCCATTGTCCTGGTTACATGGCCCTCTCCTTAAGTTAATGATATTTTAGTGAGAAAAGCTACTTGGAAATGTGTTAAAACATGAGTAGGAGCCAAGACACATGTTCTCTAGTTACCTCCACCTTGGGGCAGGTCTGGGGAGAAGTTTCTGAAGATTTATGCAATGGATAAAAGATGAGGTCACAAAAAGATGGACTTGGTTTGTAAGTCAAGCTAATAATCCTACAGCGACAAGTCTGAGAGCGACTCAGGGTCTGCAGTTCTGTTATATCTCCCACTGATGCAGTCAAAATCAATGTAAATAATTTCCATGTTTGTGAATCCACCTTGCCCCATCGCTAAAATTAAGCCATTGCTGCACAGGAAGAAGTTTCAGCACTGGAACTCTTTCTCTTAGTGTACCACCCTTGAATTAAGTTCTTAACAACTGACGATAACTTCCTTTTATTAACCTAGGTTATTAGTAAAAAATAACCAGTGGTAGCCTGCTGCCTTAATTGCTTACCCTGCTGTTTGCCGCTACCAAGAAAGTCAAGCCCCCAAAGGTGTTATGATGAACAGAAGACTGAATAATAAAACAGTTAGAGCTATTGAGTAAGCCCATTGCAGGAGCTTGTCCCTTCACATAAGTTTTCTGACACATTCCAGAGCTGACTGATATACAAGACGTGAATCTAGTCTTTCTTTGCTCTGCTATCATATTTTATTTTGTTTTTTATTTTTTTATTGTTAGTTTCAGGTGTACAGAACAATGCAATAGTTATCCTTTTCACCCTTCACACAGAAACAACTCCCCTCCCCCATCTCTGCCCTCCCACCCCCGATATCATACTTATCTATTACAATTCCATTGACTCCATTCCCACACTCTACTCCATGTCCTGTGACTATATGTATATATAATTGTAGTTGACATACAATATTATTCAACATCAGTTCAGAAATACAGTGCAGTGATCAGGCCTCTACACCGACTATGAAGTGGTCTCCCTAACAAGACATGAGTCCATCTGGCCCCCTAAAAAAATATTTACAGCATTATTGATTATATTCCCCAGACTGTCTTTTCTATCCCTGAGGCCATATTGTAGTTACCAATTTGTATTGTCTCATCCCTTCCCTTTATCCTTCATCCCCACCCCATCCCAACTAGTAACCCTCAGTTTTCCTCTGTGTCTCTGAGACTATTTCTGTTTACATTTCTCATTTATTCAGTTTTTTAGATTCCATGTATAAGTGAAATCATATGGTATTTGTCTTTCTCTGACTGACTTATTTCACTTAGCATAATGTTTTCTAGGTCCACCCATATCGTTGCGAATGGAATGATTTCCTTCCTTCTTTATAGCTGAGTAATACTCCATTGTGTAAATGTAGCATAGTTTCTTAATCCAGTCATCTACTGATGGGCATTTCAGTTGTTTCCAAGTCTTAGCTATTGTGAACAGCGCCGCAGTGAACATAAGGGTGCATATATTTTTTTGAATTAATGTCTTGGGTTTTTCTGGATAAATACCTAAGAGTGGAATTGCTGGATAATAAGGTAGTCCCATTTCCAGTTTTTTGAGATACCGCCATACTGATTTCCATAGTGGCTGCACCAGTCTGAAGTCCCACCAACAGTGTACCAGGGGTCCCTTTTCCCCACAACCTCGTCAGCATTTGTTGTTTGTTGACTTATTGATGATAGCCATTCTGACCGGGGTAAGGTGGTATCTCATTGTGGTTTTTATTTTCATTTCCCTAATGCTTAGTGAGGTTGAACATTTTTTTCATATGCCTGTTGGCTATCTATATGTCCTCTTTAGAGAAATGTTTCTTCATATCCTCTGTCCATTTTTTAATTGGGTTGTTTATTTTTTGGTGTTGAGTTGCATGAGCATTTTATATATTTTGGATATTAACCCCTTATCAGATAGCTCGTTGACAAATATCTTCTCCCATTCAAAGTAGGCTTTCTTTTTGTTTCATTGATGGTTTCCTTTGTTGTGAAAAAACTTTCAAGTTTGATGTAGTCTCATATGTTCATTTTTTCTTTTACTTGCCTTGCCCGTGGGGATGTATCAGTAAAAATATTGTTCAGGGTAATGTCTGCAAATTTAGACCCTATATTTTCTTCTAGGAGTTTTATGCTTTCAGGTCTTATATTTAAGTCTTTAATCTATTTTGAATTTGTTCTTGTATATGGCGTAAGGAGGTGGTCCAGATTCATATTTTTTGCAAGTCTGCTATCATATTTTAGCTTCTCCCTCCAATCTCTCTCCTTTTCTTTCTGTTCAGGTCTTCTATTGTCTACCTTGAAAAAGCCAAGTTATAACTATTTTCAAATTATTAGAAACCTTTGAAGTAAACCAGCAGGAAATATTCTGATCCATTTTGGCATTGTCCAGTAGATCACCTTTCTGGGTCTCACCGGGTTCTATTGGGTTGTCAGAAAAGTCATGATGTATTTTTTCTATGTTTTTCGTTGCAAAAATGTGTCATGACTTTTCCGACAACCCAATATGTTGCATATATGTCTAGCAGTGCATGCAGGTCAATGACAGGCTGCACAGGGGGCCCTCAGGGATGGCTTCACTCTCACATACCTTCCTCTAGAATTTAGCAATCCATCTGAAAGATCAAGAGTGTTTTATAAGATTCCATATTTCAGCCAAGTGTCTGTGCATGTCTCCTACTGCCAGGGACAATATCCTTGGGAAATAGTGGGATTTACAGAACGCTAGTGAAGAACCACAGCTCCTACCCAGTAGACATGTCAACATAATCTAAGTAGCCACATTATGGGAAGAATTGCATCCCCCACAAATTCAGATGTTGAAATCCTAACCCCTCCTCAGAATGTAACTAGATTTGGAGATAAAGCCTTTAAAGAGGTGATTAAGTTAAAACGAGGGCCTTAGGGTGGGCCCTAATCCAATCTGATTGGTGTCCTTATAAGAAGAGGGAATTTGGACACACAAGAGATACTAGGCATGTGTGGGCACAGACAAAAGACCATATGAAGAAGCAATAAGAGGGTTGCCATCTTCACGCCAAGAAGAAAGGTCTCAGGAAAGAACTAAACCAGCCAACACCTTGATATTGGACTTCTAGCCTCCAGAACTATGAGAAAATAAGTTTTTGTTGTATGAGCCACCCAGTCTGTGAAATTTTGCTATGGCAGCCCTAGCAAACTAATACAAGCCATCATTTATTTTTTCATTTTTTCATCATCATTTATCCGGTTGCCATGATGATTAAAGACAGAGATTTTTCAAGCACCAGACAATGGGTACACTGAACACTTAAATTTTGGTTGGAAAATTACGAGAGGCAATCTCTGTATTGTCCTGTGTCAAGCTTGTGGGTCCAGCAGTGTCACGTCATGGAACAGTCTCTCCTCTACATATACTAGACAATTGTCAACAGTTAACAAGTTTTACTCTAAGTGGTTAGTGGTATTTTACAGTTAACACTATACAACCAAATCATTTGTATGAATGAACACATTATGACTTTCACAATCATCTTTGTATTTACAATCATCTTTGGTGTCAAAATAGTACGCAATAGTATAAATCATATAAGTCATAATTATCATTATACTTACCTATGTTAAAAAGGCCAGAATCTGCCTCCCCAATAGTTGAGATCCTCTTTACCTCAAACATGCCCTTCCACACCCCCTACAAAACCCAAGACTGAGTTTTCCTTTGAACCCTGATGCTGAGGAGCTAGGGGTAACAGAAACTCTAGGTTTTGAGACTGGTACCATGACCTTCATACTTAGAGACGAAGAGGAGACACCAACTAGGGGTGTGCGGTTAGCATCCAGACATCATTAGGTAGGAATGAAGGGGCCACTGAAATAGACTCTGAAAGTCTAGGATCTGGATTTAAGGGAACAGAGGAAAGATTGGGGTAGGGAAGAGTGGGAAAGAATCAGCTCAAGTATTTTGCTGTTCTTACTTTCACCTTTTAGGTACATAAAAGAAAGAGTGTTCCTAAACTAAACTAAAATTAAGAAAGTTTTCCTAAAAAACTTAAATGCTTTCTGCCTTACCATTCCCACTGGCTTAGATAGTGGTCATAGCCTCCTGTTTTCCCTAAGCAACCCTTACTTCACCATCCTATTTCCAGATTGCCTCCAGGGCTACCTTACTCATTTGCAATTCTTATGCCACTTTCCTGATGAAAACACCTTCACTGGTTCCCCAATGTTGTTAAGATAAAGTGAAACTCCTTGGCATGACTGTGTCCCTTACCTATAGTTGTATTTAAAATTACCCCCAAACCCAGTGACTTAAAACAGCAATAATCATTTATTGTCTCTCATGGTTACTGTGGGTAGGAGTTCAAGCAGAACATGCTCTGTGATGTCTGGGGTCCTGCAATAAGACTCAGTGTCTAAAAACATCTGAAGGCCTGTTTATCCCACATCTGATGGCTGATGCTGGCTGGGTCCTGGCTGGGACTGGGGGTGGGAACACCCATACTTAGCCTTTAAATTTGGTCTGAACTTCTTCACAACATGCTGACTTACAAAGACAAGGGTCCAGAGAGAGAGAAAGGAGGCAGGGAGGGAGGAACAAAGGGAGGGATAACAGAAGGGAGGGAGACAGAAGCACACTGGGCAGAATCTGTATTGTCTTTTATGACCTAGCCTTAAAAGTCATGTAGCACCACTCCCGCCACATTCTATTAGGGAGCTTAAGAAGCAGCTCAGGTTCAAGGGGAGGGAAGAGAAACCCAATCTCTAGATGGAGGAATGTTAAGATCCTGCGGGATAGGATATATATATATACTATTAATGAAGTCATCTTTGAAAAGTACAATCTATCACATTACTTACCCAACCTTTCACCGCCAACCTATCTTTTCATTTCCTTCTACTCCTTGCCACTCATTCTACACTTTCCATACTGATCATTTTTGTTTAATTTTTTGTTCTTTGAACATGACAAACTTTTCCATGCTTTTCTATCTTGTATGCTGTTCCTTATGCTTGGAATGTCCTTCCTTCTCCCCATTACCTCCCTAGAGAAAACCTCATGCTTCAAGTCCAAATTCAATTGTAGCATCTCAGCAAAGCTTTCTTGTCTCAGCCCAAAGGTTAACTATTTCCTTCACTAGGCTTCTATATGTGTTATGCATATCTCCATCCTACAGTATTATCTGTATGGATTTTTATCCTCAACAAACTGAGCAATTCAAAGAAATGGACCAAAACTTGTTCTTTTTTCACATTTCCCTTGGTCTCTTCCTGATACCAAATATTTAACATGGTACTCTACACGAGGTTCCCACTCTTTAAATGCGTGTTGAATGGCTGAATGTAACTTTCAGACAAACTTCAGAAAATTACCATTTCAAGGGCAAGGTGGCTCCCTTGACCTTCTATAGCAAATACTTTTTCCACCTCTATTATTGTCTGAAATACTTTATTTTTTAATATTTTTTATTTATTATTTTTCAATTACAGTTGACATTTAATATTATATTAATTTTAGGTGTACAGCATAGCAGCTAGACATTTATATAACTTACAAAGTGATCCCCTGATAAGTCTTATACCCACCTGACACCATGTACATTTATTAAAATATTATTGACTATATTCCCTAAGTTGTTCTTTACATCCCCATGAGTATTTTGTAACTGCCAATTTGTACTTCATAATCTCTTTGCTTTATTCACCCAGTCTCCTAACCTCTCTCCCATCTGGCAACCATCAGTTTGTTCTCTGTAGCTATGATTTTGCTTCTGCTTTGTTCATATATTTTGTGTTTTAGAGTCCACATATAAGTAAAATCATATGCTATTTGTCTTTCTCTGTCTGACTTATTTCACTTAGCACAATACCTTTTAGGCCCATCCATGTTGTCACAAACAGTAAGACTTCATTCTTTTTTATAGCTGAGTAATATTCCATTGTATATATGTACCACTTCTTTATCCATTCATCTTTTGATTGGAGATTTAATCAATTTACATTTAAAGAAATTACTGACAGGTATGTAGTTATTGCCATTTTTTTCATTGTTTTCTGATTGTTTTTGTAGTTCTCTGTTCCTTTCTTATTCTCTTGCTCTTTTCTCTTGTATGTTGATAACTTTCTGTGGTGTTGTGTGTGGGTTCCTTTCTCTTTATTTCTTGTGTATCTCTTGTAGATTTTTGGTTTGTGGTTACCACGTACTTTGTATATACTAAGCTATGTTTATAGCAGTCTATTTTAAGTTCAAAGTCATTTAAGTTCAAACACATAATCACTACCATTTTTATTCCCTCCACAGTAATGTTTTTTGTCATTATTTTTTACTTCTCTTGTATGTGCGTTTGTGTGTATCCCTTACTTTCCTGTTGTAATGATACATGATCTTCCTCTCTTTTTTTGCCTTTTAACCTTTGTACTGTCTTTAGTGTTGGTTGATCCACTGCTTTATTACGTGTTTGCTTTTGTCAGTGAGAATTTTTTCTTAGTGATATTTTCTTATTCATATTTTGGATTCTTTTTCTTCTTCTTAAAGAAGTCCCTTTAATATTTCTTGTAATACTGGTTTGGTGGTATTGAACTCCTTCAGCCTTTTCGACCTGGGAAGCTCTTTATATCTCCTTAAATTCTAAATGACAGCCTTGCTGGGTAGAATAATCTTGGTTGTAAGTCCTTACTTTTCATCGTTTTGAATATTTTGTGCCAATCCCTTCTGGCTTGCAAAGTTTCTGTTGAGAAATCAGCTGACAGTCTTTTGAGAATTCTCTTGTAGGTAACTAACTGCTTTTCTCTTGCTGCTTTTAAGATTCTCTCTTTGTCTTTAACCTTTGGCATTTTAATTATGGTGTGTCTTAGTGTGGGCTTCTTTGGGTTCATCTTGTTTGGGGCTCTCTGTGCACTTCCTGGGCTTGTATGTCTATTTTCTTCACCAGGTTAGGGAAGTTTTCTGACATTTTTTTCTTCAGATAGATTCTCTCTCTCTCTCTCTCTCTCTCTCTCTCTCTCTCTGTCTCTCTCCTCCTTCTGGTACCCCTATGATACAAATGTTGTTATGCTTGATGTTTTCCCAGAGGTCCCTTAAAGTATCCTCATTTTTTAAAATTCTTTTTTCTTTTTGCTGTCCCAGTTGGGTATTTTCTGCTACGTTATCTTACAAATCACTGATTTGATCCTCTGCTTCATCTAATCTGCTGTTGATTCCATCTATTAGATTAATTTCAGTTATTGTATTGTTCATTTCTGACTGGTTCTTTTTTATGTTTTCTATCTCCTTTTTTATGTTTCCTATCTCTTTGATGAAGTTCTGAGATCATTGAACATCCTTTTAACCAGTTTTGAACTTTGCATCTGGTAGGTTGCTTATCTCCATTTTGTTGAGTTATTTTTCTGGAATTTTGTCTTGTTCTTTCATTTGGGACATGTTTCCTTGTTCCACATTTTTGGCTCCTTGCCTGTGTTTGTTTCTATGTATTAGACAGATCTGCTACATCTCCCAGTCTTGGCAGAGTGGACTTATGTAGTAGGTATCCTGTAAGGCCCAGTGGTGTAGTCTCCCTGTTCACCTGAGCCAGGTGCCCCAGGGGTGTCCTTTGTGTGGGTTGTGTGTGCTCTCCTGTTGTAGTTGAGTCTTGATTGCTGCTGGCATGTCAGTGGGTGGGATTGACCTCAGGCTGACTGGCTCTGAAGACTGGCCATGACTACAGTGGACAAGCTGTTTTTTGGGAGCTGATTCCTCCTTTAAGAGGACACCTGGGTCTGCAGCAGCCCTCCCTCTTATCTGGACCAAGTCTCTGCTGATTTTCACAGCCAGCAGCATGGGGATTCCTCTTCCCAGCACTGGTGCTCTGGGCTGGGAAGCCTGGTGGGGGGCTGGGAACCCTCACTCCTCAGTGAGAACCTCTGCAGCTGAGATATCCCTCCCAATTCTCAACCAACATACCAGCCTGTTTTGGGTCCCCACCTCTCCTACCAGTCTGGGCATGGCTTCTTGTTTATATCCTTAGTTACAGGAGTTTTGTTCAGCTGGCCTTCAGGTGGTTCTCAAGGGTGGTTGTTCTATAATTTCTTTGTAATTTTGATGTGGTCATGAGAGGAGGTGAAAACAGAATTTACCTATTCTGCCACCTTGACCAGAAGTCTGAAATACTTCTGGCATTTACTTTTTAAAGTCTTACATTTATGAGCAAGAGAGATGGACACACACGCGGAGAGAAAAAGCATGGGGGTGTGGGGAAAGCTGGATAGTACAAATGTCTGGTCAAGGACAATCACTGCCTCAGTCAAAGTACAGATAATGACAAGCCATTTCTGTGTACCTAGGGAAGAAAGGGTTTAGCACAAGGACACACTGAGGGAATAAAGGGATGAAGACACTAACAAGGGGAGAAAGAAAGCAAAAAGGGAAGGCTGTAAACACCAAAAACAAGTTCTGCTGTGCTAACAACTTTGCCCTCAGGCAAATCTTGTTTTTCTTCAACAGCCTCTGGACAAATAGAAGCTGGGGCAAAAGTACCTCTTGTTCTGCCTGATTGTGGTTCCTCAGCAGAATGTAGCCCAGGGTTTCCCTCCCTCTCCTGCCCTCTCACTGTGTTCTCCAGCCCCTACCAGAGTCACTGCTATTGTGGCCCCACAGGGCTGACAAGAGTGAGAGAGAACCTTCCAGGATCTCATACTCCCGGGAGCCTCAAAGTGAGCCTTAGATTGGACACTGTGGTGAAATTATCATGAGGTCTGCAGTCTGATTCACAGCGCTAACTCTTTAACCTACAGTTTTGAGGTTAGCTTTGTAACATAGATAAAAAGTTGGAAATGTTTTCCTTTTGTGGTAAAAAAAAATAATGCAGATCTTCTAATATAAAATTTGGCATGTTCTCATGAAGACATACTCATACAACTCATATTAGCATGAATATTTTCTATTAGGGGAAGATGGGAATATTTTCTGTGGCTCAACACAGTGATTAAGGGAATAGTCAATAATAGATTTGGGTTTCCTGACCTGACCCAGTGCCTTTTCCATATTGAAATATGGTAAGCAAACAAAAAGTTAGTAAGAGAGAGAAAAAAACCCAACAACTTTGACTCAGCCTGTTAATAATAAATGAAAACCACTTAAAAATGAAGGGCCAATTAATGTATCGAGTTCAAATTCAAACAATGTTTCTGGAAACACTTGAGGTGCTTTTCAGAGAAAACTTAAAAAATATGCAGAAGGGTTATCACAGGACAGTAAAAAAAAGTAAGTTGTACAAACTGATCAAGCATGTCTGGGAAGTCACAAGGAATAAGGATACAAAGAAACATCAAACTCTTGAGCCCATAGAGAAAAGCAGCTTCTTATATCTGGGCCTAACACTTGTGAGGTCCAGATAAAGAGGATAAATGGAAGCCAAAACAGTACACATTTAAATATTTTACAGTCTTAAACAAACTAAACTTACAAATTCTTAAATATCATGTTCTATTCTGCTTTAACAAATAGACCTTCATGATGTCAAAAATTTTAAATATGTAGAGCTATACTTTTTATTTGACTGAGAGCAAAACATTAAGACTACTGGATTTCATTATTCTATATATCTTAGTGTTCTCTTGATGTGCCAGCAATGTTTAAGTAATAAAATAGATATGCATTATTAATGAATTATATATTTATTCCACAAAACACAGTTTTTGCCTTCATTTCATCAAAATCACTATATTGTTCTAACCAAGAGTTTCATATAATTTGCTGATATTCACAATAATGATTTAAAGGTTATTTTGAAAAGGAATTATAGGGCCGGCCGAGTGGCCCGATGGTTAAGAACTGGCTTGGGACGCCAGAGGGCCCCGGTTCGGATCCCACATATGAGGGCCAGTGACACTGCCCTCCACAGCTAAGATGCTGAACTACAGCTCAACCTGGAGCTGGGCTGCCGTGAGTCACCTGCGACGGCTAGGCTGCAGCCCCTGTGGCAGTGGATTGCCATGGGCTACCGTTTGTAGCCAGCAGCCAGCGTGAGCGGCCAGCAGCCGCAGTGAGTGGCCGTCCAGAAGCCGGTGACTGATCTGCCTCGCCCGGGAAGAGCACAACGATGGTGCCAACTTGGGCCAGTGAAGCAACGCCCTTCACAACTAGACTGAAGAACAAAACGACAGCAACTTGTCTGTTCCCCTTCCCCCAATTCCCCAGCACTGTTCCCATCCCCCCAATTCCCCAATAAAAATCTTTAAAAAAAAAGGAATTATATTTGAAGTGTACAAATTTGAATATATTTCATCAGAAATATGAAAAATAAAAATAGAAACATTAAAGTATTTTTATAGATATTTTTTTAAAATTTACATTTTCTAAAATATTTAAAATTTTCTATTAAAATCAAAAGGCAAAATAGAAATTAAATTAATGTGTATCAAACATAAATACAATTATTCAGTTTTTAACAATATAATTACATCTCACAAAATATTTTTATACTATAGTTTAATGTCCATCTAGTTGCCAACATAAAGAATAAATATCACACTTAATGCATACTATATCTAGACCTATATATCTAAAAATTTAAGAGCATTATAAATTGTTTAATTGAAAAATATTCCTCAGTTAATACACAGAACCATTAAAAATATCATGTTAATTTGTGACTATCTCAAAAACTATCAATTGGAACACAAAGAGAATTAAGAAAATGGACACTTGGCACTCTTGGGAAACAATATTTCTGCTTGTGAATATTCTATTGCTATCACCTCGAGAGGAAGGATTTGATATGTGAATTCGTCTTTTCTCTCACCTCCATGCTTGCACTGCTCAGATCCTCTCTGCACTCTAACGATGACAACTGCTTAACACACTAATCTTCCCGCATTCAAATGTTGTCTTGTATCTTCAGGACACAGGACAAGAGATGAAGAAGAGCATTTTCTTGGGGTCTGAACAGTGTTAGTCATGAGAGTGGATGTTTAGGGTTACCGGCACTAAGAGTCAGATCCTTAATGACTCTTTATTAAATTTGCTTTTGGTGTATTTGTAACTGTAGGGCCCCCTACATCCCTTTTACTCAGGTATTGCTTATATGTTCTTTTTCCAGTCATCCTGTGCACACCAGGTGCCTTATTTTTCTCTTTTCCTGTATTCCTTTCACTGAGAGCAACATGGGGAAGATTGACTCATATTAGCATTTTTTATATGATGTGGTAAAACACCGTTGAAACACACAAAATCTTGTGGGTCTAGGTATATTTCTTGTCAGTTTGAAGATTTTTCTTATGAGAATCAAATTATGAATTCCTTGAGTTGTGACCAGACCATCTAGTTTTCTTTTGCATACCCCCAAGGAGTCTAGCCAATGCTAGGCCCACTGGTATTCAGGTATTGGACATATGAATATTGCCATCAGTATTAGACATATGAATATTGCAATAACTCATTTTTAGAATATTTGACAAATGTGCACTTGATACTCTAGCAAGGATATTGGAACTTCACACTTATATAACTGAAAATAAGAAATGCGGTCTTTTAGTAATCCAAGTGTCAGCTAGAATGTAAGGAGTATAAAATGAAAAAAAAAAAAGACTTTTAATGCCCTAATGGAGTAGCATGTACATGTCCTGAAATACTCTTACCATCACACTGCAGACATAGGTCCAAAGTCACTTGTTTAACTTTTGCTTTGATGTGGAAGTTATCACATGCTCTGGAAGCAATTTCTGATTATTTTCCTCACAGTTCTGCCACCTCTAAAAATAGTTTTTCTTAATAAAAACCACAATGAGACACCACTTCACTCCGGTCAGAATGGCTATCATCAATAAGTCAACAAACAAGTGCTGGCGAGGCTGTGGAGAAAAGGGACCCCTGGTGCACTGTTGGTGGGACTGCAGATTGGTGCAGCCACTATGGAAATCAGTATGGAGGTAACTCAAAAAACTGGAAATGGAACTACCTTATGACGGAACAATTTCAATCTTAGGGATTTATCCAGAAAAACCCAAGACACTAATATGAAAAAATATATGCACCTCTGTGTTCATTGCAGCGCTATTTACAATAGCCAAGACTTGGAAACAATCTAAATGCCCATCGGTAGATGACCGGATTAAGAAACTATGGTACATTTACACAATGGAGTATTACTCAGCTATAAAGAAGAAGGAAGTAGTACCATTTGCAACAATATGGATGGACCTAGAGAACATTATGCTAAGTGAAATAAGTCAGTCAGAGAAAGACAAATACCATATGATCTCACTTATATGTGGAATCTAAAAA